>NC_141927.1:40998151-41312655 GCF_057802395.1 Ceratotherium simum simum | reverse complement strand
CAAAAAAAGAGGAGGATTAGCATGGATGTTAGCTCAAGGCTGATCTTCCTCACCAAAAAAAAAAAAAAAAACCATACAGTGCTGGCCGAAGAACAGACACACAGATCAATGGAAGATTGAGAGCCTAGAAATAAACCCACACTTTTATGGACAGCTAATTTTCAACAAAAGAGCCAAGAACATACAGTGGAGAAAGGAAAGTCTCTTCAACAAATGGTGTTGGGAAAACTGGACAGCCACATACAAAAGAATGAAAGTAGACCACTATCTTACACCATACACAAAAATTAACTTGAAATGGATTAAAGACACGAATTTAAGGCCTGGAACCATAAAACTCCTGAAGAACACATAGGCCATATGCTCTTTGACATCGGTCTTTGGATATGTCTCCTCAGGCAAGGGAAAAAAAATAAAAAATAAACAAACAGGACTACATCAAACTAAAAAGCTTCTGCACAGCAAACAAAACCTTCAAGAAAACAAAAAGACAACTTACCAACTGAGAGAAGCTGTTTACAAATCATATATCCAATAAGGGATTAATAACCAAAATATATGAAGAACACATACAACTCAACAACAAAAAAAAACAAACAACCTGATCAAAAAATGGGCAAAGAATCTGAACAGACATTTTTCCCAAGAAGATACACAGATGACTAACAGGCACACGAAAAGATGTTCAACATCACTAACTATTAGGAAAACGTAAATCAAAACTCCAATGAGATATCATCTCACACCCATCAGAATGGCTATTATCAAAAAGACAAGAAATAACAACTGAAGGAGAGGATGTGGAGAAAACGAAACCCTCACACACTGCTGGTGGGAATGTAAATTGGTGCAGGCACTTTGGAAAACAGTATGGAGATTCCTCAAAAAATTAGAAATAGAAATACCATATGATCCAGCCATTCCACTTCTGGGTATTTATCCAAAGAACATAAAAACACTAATTTGAAAAGATATATGCACCCCTATGTACATTTCAGCATTATTCCCCATAGCCAAGACTTGAAGCAACCTAAGTGTCCACGAATGGATAAAGAAGATGTGATATGTATATGGGTATATATATATCTGTATATATATACATATATACAGTGGAATACTGCTCAGCCATAAAGAAGGATGAAATCTTGTCATATGCAACAACATGCATGAACCATGAGGGTATTATACTAAGCAAAATAAGTCAGATGGAGAAATATAATTACCGTATGATTGCACTCATAGGTGGAAGATAAAAAAAAAAAACAACAAACAAACACATAGATACAGAGAACAGAGTGGTGGTTACCAGAGGGGAAGCGGGGTGAGGGGAGGGCGAAAGGGGTAAAGGGAGACGCTTGTACAGTGACTGATGGAAACTAGACTTTTGGTGGTGAACAAAATGTAGTCTATACAGAAATCAAAATATAGTGATGTACACCTGAAGTTTATTTACTGTTACAAATCAGTGTTACCTCAATATAAATAAATAAACAAATAGAAGATAAAAAATCATATGATCACCTCAATAGATGCATAAAAAACATTTGACAAACAATATCCTTTCAAGATAAAAACTCTCAACCAATTGGATACAGAAAGAACATATCTCAGCACAATAAAGGCCATATCTGACAAGCCTACACCTAACATAATCAACAGTGAAAGGCTGAAAGGTTTTCCTCTAGATCAGGAACAAGGCAAGAGTTCCCACTCTTACCATTCTTATTCAACATAGTACTGGAAGTTCTGGCCAGAGTAATCAGGGAAGAAAAAGAAATCAAAAGCATTCAAACCAGAAAGAAGGAAATAAAATTGTCTTTGTGGGCAGAAAATCTGATACATATAGAAAATCCTAAAAACTGCACCAAAGACTGTACCAAAAATCCTAATGACTACACCAAAAAAACTAATCAATAAATTCAGCCAAGTTGCAGGATACAAAAATAACATGCGGATTAGTTGCATTTCTATATAGTAACAATGAAATATCTGAAAAAGTATAAGAGAAACTATCTCATTCACAAAAGCATCAAAAATACAAAATACATAGGAATAAATTTACCTAAGGAGGTGAAAGATCTGTACAATGAAAATCACAAGACTGATGAAAGAAATTGAAGAAGACAAAAACAAATGGAAATATATCCTGTGATCATGGATTGGAAGAATTAATGTTGTTGAAATGCCTGTACTACCCAAAAACATCTATAAATTCAAAGCAATCTCTATCAAAATCCCAGTGACATTTTCCACAGAAATAGAAAACACAATCCTAAAATTTTTTGGAACCACAAAAGACCCCAAACATCCTAAGCAGTCCTGAGAAGAAAGAACAAAACTAGAGGCATTATACTTCCTGATTTCAAACCATGCTATAAAGCATAGTAATTAAAAGAGGATGGCAGTGATGTAAAAATAGACACTTAGAGCAATGGAACAGAATAGAGATCCCAGAATTAAACCCCCACATATATGGTCAAGTAATATTTGATAAAGGAGCCAAGAATATGCAGTGGAAAAAGTATAGTCTCTTCGACAAATCATGTTGGGGAAACTGGATAACCACATGCAGAAAAATGAAACTGTGCACCTTCTTATGCCACCCATGAAAATTAATTCAGAATAGATTAAAGACATAAACATAAGACCTGATACCATAAAACTTCTAGAAGAAAACACAGGAAAAAAAGTTCCTTGATGTGGGTTTTGGCAATGAGTTTTTGGATATGATACTAAAAGCACAATAAGCAAAAGCAAAGATCAATAAGTGGGACTACATCAGACTAAAAGCCTGCACAGCAAAAGAAACAGTCAACAAAATGAAAAGGTAAACTATAGAATGGGATAAAATATTTGTAAACTGTATTTCTAATAAGGTGTTAATATCCAAAATACATAAAGAACTCATACAACTCAATAACAAAAATAACCCAAAAAATCCAATTAAAAAATGGGCAGAGGAACTGAAAAGACATTTTTCTAAAGAAGACATACAAATGGCCTACAGGTACATGAAAAGGTGCTCAACATCACTAATCATCAAGGAAATGCAAATCAAACCCACAAAGAGATATCCCCTCACACCTGTTACAATGGCTATAATCAAAAAGATAAGAGATAACAAATGTTGGCAAAACTGTGGAGAAAAGAGAAACCTTGTGTACTGTTGGTAGGAATGTAAATTGTTACGGCCACTATGGCAAGCAGTATGGAGATTCTTTAAAAAATTAAAAATAGAACTACTGTTTGATCAAGAAATACCACTTCTGAGTATATATGCAAAGGAAATAAAAACAGGAGTTTGAAGAGACATCTGTACTCCCATGTTCATTGCAACATTATTCACAATAGCCAAGAGATGTAAACAACCTGTGTGTCTGTCAAAGGATGAATGCATAAAGAATTCATAGTATATGTACAATGGTGTATTATTCAGCCATAAGGAGCGATGAAATCTTGCCATTTGTGATGTGAATGGACCTTGAGGAAATTATGCTAACTGAAATAAGTCAGGCAAAAAAAGATAAATATTGTACTGTATTACTTATATGTGGAGTCTAAAAAAGCTAAAATTGTAAAACCAAAGAGTAGAGTAGTAGTTACCAGGGTCTGAGGGTGGGGGAAATGGGGAGATTTTGGTCAAAGGATACAAACTTCCAGTTAGAAGATGAATTGGTTCTGGGGATCTAGTGCACAGCATTGTTAATATAGTTAACAAGTTTATATTATACGCTTGAAAGTTGCTAAGAGAGTATGTCTTAAATGTTCTCATCACAAAAAAGAAATGGTTATTTTGTGACGTGATGGAGGTGTTAGCTAATGCTAAGGTGGTAATCATATTGTAATATATGTGTGCCAAATCAACACGTTGTATACCTTAAACTTACACAATGTTTATGTCAATTATATCTCAGTAAAGGTGGAAATAGTCAATAAACTGTCATGATAAAGTCTTAACAAATTAAGACATTAGGAAACTTCCTACACACGACCAAGTACAACTACCAGAAACCTGCTATCATCAATCTTATTGGTGAAATCTTAGAAATGTCCTTTAAAATCACATATAAGCCAAGAATGCCTGCTCCCACTGTTTCTATTTACCATTGTTCCAGAGGCTGTGTCAGTGCAAACAGAAATTTTTTAAAAAGGAAAAAAGGATTGGAATGAATGAACCTAAATTTTCATTATTTTAGGGGATATATTTGCATAAGGATTATCTCCACCAAAAAAAATGTACAGATAAACTGTACAGACAAATTGTACAGAGGAATTATTGTACAAATTATTATAAGAGAATTTAGCAAGGCAAATGAATATTTGATCAATATGCCCCCCTAAAATGCATTTCCATATATCAGAACAAAGTAAGAAAATATTTTTAAAATAAATGACAGCACTTTATAATAGTAACATAAAATATAAGATGCCTAGAAAGAAACCAAAGACAATATTTGCGAAGCTTGTACAAAGGAAATTGTCAAACTTCACTGAAAAGATATTAAAGACAACCTAAACAAATAGAAAAATTGTACCATGACCATAGTTAGGAAAGCCTAACATTTCCACAGATTGATGTATTAATTTAATTCAGTTACAATAAAAATCCCAACAGGGTATCCTGAGGAACTTAGCAAACTAATTGTTAAATGTCTAAGGAAAAGCACCAGACTAAGAAAGGTCAAGGCACTCCCAGAGAAGAAGAAGGAGGATGTATCCCCCTGCCATATATCATGACCTATTGTCAAGTTAAAAGGAGCAAGGTGTGATTTCGCCCACAGTTAGACTATTGATCAATAAAAGAGAACTGAGTGTCCTCAATCTGTCCCATACACATAAGGAAATCAGATGTAAGACAGAAGTGACATTGCAGGATTTTATCTGCATCATTGCCTGAAAAGTACCTTTTGGCTTTATATTGTTTGTATACAGCCCCTGTCTGGTACTTACTCATAATTTTTTAAATTTTCATGTAATTTTGTTTATAATTCCTCTGCCTTTTAACCTGAAATTTACATTTCTGTTTAGTGCAAATTCTTCCTACAAAAATTATCTATCAATGTGATTTTTAAAATGCTTCACTTCTTTCTATTTTTTAAAGAGATTATTGGCAGTTTTTACAGAAATCAAATTAGGAGGATCTAATAGATATATAATATAATAGATACAGTCTTTCATTTTACAAATATGTGTATACACACACATAAAAAAAATGAGAGAGAGAGAATCCCTAATCAGCACCAGGGTCTGTGCGAGGCCCTGAGGTAACAGCAGTGACCGAGAAACAAAAATTTGCTGAAATCACCTTGTCAGTTGTTTCTTTGCTTGTTGGCAGTTTGTCTCTCCATTCACTGGAATATTAGTTCCAAGTGTGCTTGGACCTTGTTCGTCCTGTTCCTACTATATTCCCAAACACTTAAAACAGTTCCTGGAATTAAATAGGTAGTTTAAATAATTAGTTAACATTTTTTGAGGTAATTAATTAATTCAGCCACTAGATTTATCTCTTGTATTAGTCAGGGTTTTCCAGCAAAACAGAACCAATAGGATATATATACATAAGAGGAGATTTATTATAGGACCTGGCTCATGAGGTTACAAAGGCAGAGAAGTCCCATGGTCTGCTGTCTGCAAACTGGAGAACCAGGAAAGCTGGTGGTGTAATTCAGTCTAATTCCGAAGGCCTGAGAACCAGAGGGCCGCTGGTGTGCATCCTGGAGTTTGAAGGTTCAAGAACCAGGAGCTCTGATGTATGAGGGCAGGAAAAGATGGGCATGGCAGCTCAAGAAGAGAGAGTAAGAATTCACCTTTTCTATGCTGTTTTTTGTTCCATTTGGGCCTTCAACAGCTTGGATTATGCCCCCTCATTGGTAAGGACAGATCTCTTTGCCGACTCTACTGAATCAAATGCTAATCTCTTCTGGAAACATCCTCAGAGACACACCCAGAAATAATGTTTCACCAGCTCTCTGTGTATCCCTTAGTTCAGCCAAGTTGACACATAAAATTAACCATTACACCTCTGAACACCTTTTGCAATTAGTCATGTACTTCCTTGTGAAATTTATTTTACACTCACAAATAAATTAAAATTAGAAAATAAACCTATTGCCACCCCCTGTAGCCCATCTAGATTTTAAGTGCTTGTTGGACAGTCAAACTGTTCCTCTCTGATTGCCCCACAATGCCTTGTATCATGTTTGATTCTCAAGAAATGGTAGAGTTGGTGATTATAAATAAATTTAAAAATAGAAATTGTGACAAGCATTATTTTAAGAATGGTGGTTCACCAGTTATTCAGAGGACTAGTTAATACAAATGTGTATATATTTCTGTGTATACGTGTGTACTTGCATGTGTACGTGCCTACATACATTTATATGTATATGTGTTATTGAACAAAGTTCTGGAGTAGCAGGTGACTCTTACTACTGTACTGAATTTCATACACATTTTATATTCTTCATTCTCTTTGCTTTTTAAAGGAAAATTACTTTCCATTGTGAACCAAACAGAAACCTGGTTCTAACTGAGCAATCCCATTGAATCAGAACTGAAAGTTCCAGTTCAGGCTAGTCACTCAATCCTGTTTGACCTGAAGCAGAACGCTTAATGACTGCTCACCCAAATGAAGACTGGTTTGTGAGGAATTTTCTATCCTTTCTCTGGCAGACTGTTGAATCCAGTGGTTTTCATTTTCTGGACTTTTTATATATTTTTTAAACATCATGTCTTTTTGTTTCACTTTTGTAAGATGTACGATGTTAATTTACTGGACTCTTGCTTATTTCTTAGAAATCTTTATTAAAATCCCTATCAATGGCTGAGAGACCAGCCTTTGAAGAAGACAAAGGTTTCCTTTAACCTGCTAATCAGGTTGAAAAACACAAGCTGCTAACTAGCAATTAGCACATTTCTTGGAGGCCCTCTGCAGTGATTTCACAGACAGAGGTGCTCATAAGGCAAAAGTTACTCAGTGTTTCAAACTCTTGGAAATACTTCTTACTCTGATGTCAAGATTATGCAGACAGGAAAACATAATGTTGTGGATGTAACTGCCTATGATGAAGAAAGTTCTTAATGATCACTTTATCCACTTCTTGAAATATACTTCTTTAATAGTTGCTGTAAATCATGACAGATAATATCCAGACTACTTATCAATGTTCTCAGTGTCCACTTATTTCTCTTTCCCTGAAGTCCTAGAAAAGAATGAGGAGGTGGGTTTTCTACAATAACTCCTACTTGTAGCTACACTGTCCTGTAAATGTGCCCTCTCTCCATGCTCGTGTCCTTTTTTCCCTCCAGTCAATTGTGAGCAACTCAAGGTCAAGTCTTGCATCACTTTCCTGGATGTCTTCGCTGGTAGAGCAGAGTCCCAGAATGCTGTTGACTGACTAAAGAGACCATTAAGGCAGCCTGGGACCAAGTGTAATGCGTGATTCAGTAAGACAGCAGGTTTTAGCATGGTGCACAGCAGATATTTTGATTAAGCATTTTCTTAGATAGATCTGGGTGAGAAATGTCTATGCAATATAAAGGCACGTTTAATAACTTACCAAAATATCTGTTTTATGCCATGCAAACAGAATGTCTATGAAGTCTGGGACATATTGCTTTAACTTCCCAAACCCTCTAATTTGCTTTGTGGCATTCAAATCACAAAATATTAACCTGTCCCACTGGGAAGTTGAGGGGGAGCTCAGGAAGTACTGTGAAGGTTAAATTCCAAATTCTCGCCAGAGCCATGGAAAATGTATCACACTGATGTTGTGAATTGATTTACTGTCTTATTTTGGGCTAGTGATAGAATTAAGATCTTCTAAGAACAGCATGATGAATTTGCTGAACTTGTGCACAGTTCCTCTGAAAACTTGGCCAGAGCAGTGATTATTTTTGCTTTATTCATTTGTTGTGCTTTAATCTACAGAGTCCATTCTCCTTTTTGGTGTTTTAACACCATGAAACACACACTGTAATGTCTTAATAGCTATGGGATGGCTTCTCTCCTTTATTAACAATAACATGGAATCTGGTCAATCCTGGGGAATACAGAGAAGTTTGCCAAGTGGTCTCTACAGCATAGAGCCTCCCCATTTTTTTCTTGCACTATGCAAAATATTAACTCATGAAGGAACCTTCAGCGTTCATACATATCTCCCTTATAAAATTTAGTACCAATAAAGATTTTAGTACATTAATTCTCACAGAAGGGCAAGTAAGCAATTAGTAGAGTAGAAAGAACATTTGCTTAAGTCAGGAGGCCTATGCTCTAAACCTAGCTGGGTCATTTGGGACATGTTACTAAGCTCTTTGAGCAGCAGAAAAAAAGTAAACTCCTGACTAAATTAAATACAAAGGTAGAATACAAAATAAGCCACACAAGAATTGATTGCATTTACTAGTATAAATGCTGCATTACTTCAAAAGAACCCATCTCAAGTATAGCAAAACTCAGTGGGAAAATATAGACTTGGCTGTTAGGACCCTTAAGGACAGCAGGCTGGGGGACAGGGCTCCTCAAGCAGGGTCCTGACGCGGGCTGTGACTGCAGCACATGTGGCTGTTGACGTATGTGAGGGCTAATTTTCTACGCTCCGTAGTCGTAGATCAGCTCCTACCTTTGAACAACCTAGAACTCTCAGCAGCTGGGACCTGGTAGCCCCTTTGTCCATAATTACCTTGATTAGTCATTTTAGTTAAATAAAGCTAAGTAAAGATCTCTTACACTAGAATTTTAAAGTGTATTCTCACTCTGGTAGATCCCCAATTTTCACCGAATTATTAACTTCAAATTAACCCTTTTAATATGATGCCTTGTTGATATGTTTAAAGAGTTGTTTCCCCCACATACACCCTTTTTTTTAAGGAGGCATTGCCCATTCCATTCAAACTATCCATTCAGAACCATCCATTCAGAACCATCAGTTTGATGAGTATTTTGTTAAAACTTGCTGCCACGTTCTTTTTTAAACTGAAGTTCTGCATTTCTAAACAGAGCACTGGTTCAAGGCTGGACTGGACTTAAAGTTGGTTCCTGCTGAAAATCCTGGATTCAAATACAGACACTCTGTCCCATATCCTTGCAGAGATTGAGAATACTGGTTAATTTTCATAACAAAATGTTAACATTGTCACCTGTTCCCAGAGACTAAAATATAAAGTAATGACTTTAATCAGCAGAATAGGTTATCTACGTATCAAAGTCTCATCAGAGAGTGGAGCCTCAAAACATTGTTCTGCAACTCACACCAAAGGCCCAGCTGAGGAAATTTATTACTAAGGATATTACTTTAAGGAACATGTTATTTACCCCCTTCTACAAGTATTCTAAATTCCATCCTTGGGTAAGTTAGTGCAATATAAAACGTTACATTCATGGAGTATGTTGCATTTGAGCCTGGAAATTAGACTTTGTTGAATTATGTTTAAATGCTATACTTTCAAATTTTAAAACTAATCACAGCAAAGGACAATCTTATCAATTTCAATTCTCTAATGTGTTGGTAAACTGGGTTTGAGGCTATAGTCAAATGTCCCATCTACAGTGCGTGGTCTGAGTGAGATGGACAGAACAGATGCAATTATGTCCATATTCCAGATGATAAAGCCACTTGCCCCAGAGTCACACAGCCAAAGGGACTAGGGTTATAATCAAGATCTTCTGAAGCCTTCCCAGTAAGTGTTCTACAGTGCCATAGTGCTACTTCCTCTCTTTATCCATTTGGCACCCACCCTCTCCACTACTCTAAGTTAATGCCTATCTGAGGACCATTTTAACATTTCATCATTTCTGGTGTTTTGTGTAAAAATAAGAGATAATAGAGTCTCAGTTTGAGTTTTATTGGGGACCATCTCATAGAATAATTTTATACAAACATATGCTATATATAACACACTTTATACAGTTGTATTTACAGTTGTAACAATTTACAAATCATTCCTTCTTGCTCCTTTCCATTTTCTTACCTATCTTTTTAAACCACATATGCTAGATTTGGTGAAGATTCAACAAATGTTGCCCTTGTTTAGGCTTGTTTTTTCTGGTTGCCCACATAACCTCAGCAAAGAGTAGCAAGATCAGATCAGAGTACTAGCTGATTTCCTCATATAAGGCATAGTCCATCACTGGCGTGTTGGTCATTAGCCAAGCAGATTTAGAGCACTGCAGGAGCTGTGGAGCATGAATAGAAGGCCCCACAAATCCAGAAAACACCAGCATCATATTGCTAGCTCTGATTCTACATTATTTTTAGCAAGCAAACTGAATCTCAAAGCAACAGTTTTCACAGTAAATGGATACAGTCTCTTTCCTGGGTAAAATTGGGAAACTACTATCCTGTCGGCAAATGTTGCTTCTCTGGAGTACCAGCAACAAGCTGTGATTAAACAATGAAAGTGGAGGGAAGGCAGCAGATCAACAAAATAGGTCTCGCCTGCAGCTCAGAGTACGAACAAGGTGAATCAGAAGTGCATTTAAGAAACTGAGAAGCTTTCCTGACAGTCAACTGTTATAAACATATGTATATAATTGCCTTTTTCTCTTTGACTATCCTCCAGTATGTGGGATTTGTTATATAGTTGATTCTGACTCAGAGATATAGTAGAATCAGTTAAATAATATATTGAAACCATAAACTGAATTAGCATTGAATTGTATATCATTTACGGTGCTTTTGGTTGCATGTAACACAAAACTTCAATTCAAGTAGCTCAAATAACAAGAAAAATGTATTATCTTGTATAACAAGTTTAAAGGTAAGCTAACTCCAGGGTTGCTTAAATCAGTAGCTCAACAAAATCAGAAACCTATTTTGTTTCCATTTTTCTGTTCCTCCTTCCTTGGCAGGTTTGTCCTAACCTTGAAGGTTAAGTTTGTTCTTAGATGGCCTCTTTCATAGTTATAAGACAATGTAGCAGTTCCAAATATCACAGTCAGAATGATGTCCAGCAGAAGAGCAAAAGGATCTCTTTAAGTGTGTGTGTCTCTCCTTTTTACTAGACGTTCCTCATGTTTCATTGGCCAAAATTTATCTCATGCCTTTGCCTAAACCAGACACCAGCAAGAGGAATGAGGATCCCATGACTAGTTTAGATAAAATATGATTCACCCCCTGAGACTGGGGATGTGGGCAGCTTCTTCTCAAGGGCTCAACTCCACAGAGGGAAGTGGATATCTGAACAAAATTGGGGTCCTGACAGAAAGAAAGGATCAGTGTAGCGGAAGACAGGGAGGATGATGAAATTTGGGTAGGCAATTAAGAGCACCTGTTATAAAGAACTATCATTTATACTAACCGTAAATGAGTATGGCTTGAGACAGAAGATGAGGAACTTCCAGAGCTAAGCGAAGTTTCAGATGTCAAAGAAAAATGGCAGATCTGGGTCCACGAGGCAGTTGATGCCAGATCTATCCCAACTCAGGTGTCCTGGAAAGAGGAGTCTATGCAAATGTTGAGACTAAATCTAATATATAATGTTCGGAGCTCAGTCCTATTTTGTCTCCTTTGACTAAGAAGAAGGGTTTGGAGCTTCTGCTCAATCAAATCTTGAAAAGCTATGGATTCCCAAGACAAATTACTTTGCCTTTGGACAAGTAGGTGTGGTGACCTTGATGTCTTTATTCAATTCCAGGGACTGAAATTGACCAAGGGCCATAGTTGCTGCACTCTGAAATTCTTTGCTATTCTTGCACTGGAGTCACACCTCCCTTGGGCTACCCCAAGCCCTTGATTGAACAAGGCAGAGGTACTAAGGAAATCCCATTCCTAGGAGACACTGTACTCCTCTCCAGAAACTCTGTCTTGAGGCCTCCCTGAAGGCCTGGTTTCAATTTCCTTAGACTACACAGCAGTCTAGGACACTTCTACACCATCTTCTTTCTCTCTCCCTCACCTGGGGTCAGACTCACTTCGTGATCTGACAGCTCTCGGTGTCTTCCAGGTTTCCTCTCATTTTCACTCACTGGCTTTTTCCCCAGTAAAATCCCTGCACATTTTATCTCATCTTGGTACTTAGATTAACAAAGGACCTGAATTAACACAAGTGGTACCAGGGGTATTCTGAGAATCAGATGGTAAGATAGGAATTTGGTCCCAGTTTATCCACTGCCAGTGAAGAGAATGCTGTCCTAGAGGTAGGTGGGGCACCAGATAATCCTTGGCAGAGTGAAAGCTAAATTTCTAAAGATTTCACTGGTGAAGACCTTGGAATGCATTGAAGGTGTGCTGATTCAAGGATTGGGAATATGTGGAGGGAGCACTACTTACAAAGAAAGTGGAGTTGGCTAGTTATTCTAAGATGTATTGATGCACTGAAGAAAAGTAGTAAGATACAGAGCTGTTAATAAGGCTCCAGTGTGCTAAGTGTGCTCAATGGCTAGGTGTGAGGGCTAGAAGGACTCTATGGTAGCTTACAAAGTCCCTTTATCTCCTAAATTGCAATAACATACACAGCTACATAATAAACTGAATTTCTGCCACAGCTGCAGAACTCTAGAGGTATTTAAATGCTAAATCAAAGCAAGACTTTAATGAGAAGGTCAGGGCCCTGGTGGAGAAGAGTAGGATCCTAAAATATGGAACAGAGACATCTGGATAGATGCCTCTTAGCATGTTGATTCTCTAACTTCCCTGGACCACGTGGACTTGCAGAGGTGACCCCGCCCCCCTTCTTTCTCTAGTATAAACTAGCACTTCTCCTAGACTATAAAAGGATCCAGAGCCTCTCCCTCACAAGGCAATTAGGGACACCTCTAAGGAGTTGCCTATACCTCCTCTCCTGGCTGCCAGGCTGATAACTAGAGTTAAGTTCCAAAATAACAAAGGATATTCTGGGCCTAGTAAGGGAAGAAAGACAGTATATATGTAAAGAGCTGCAAGAATTAGCCAGAATGTACTGACAGGAGCCAGAAGGATACTCCCTGGATTGGATTTTGAGGGTGGTTGATCAAAGGGGCTATAATGTAAGACTGGATAAGCAAGAGTTCATTGACTTGGGGCATTTTCTTGGACTACGGATTTAACACTCTAGGGAGGACTTCAGGGAATAAGACAGTCTTCCCTGGGATGAGAAAAATCATGGTCAACTCACAGCAAAATGAAAATGGTAGAGTTTCCCTGGAAAATGGTTTGGGAAGGAATAAAGAGGTTGAGGAAAGTGGGCATGCTAGAATGGATATATAATGCAAGTTCCAGAAGACAAACCATGAGAGGGCCCATAGGACACACCATCCAACCAAGACCATCTGGAATACATTAAAAAGTTCAGTGGTAGCTCTCCTCTACAGGCCAGGGACGGTGGTAGGACCCGTGGCCACAGAATCAAGCTCATTAACCTCTATGGGGATGACAGAGTCCTGAGGCCAGGTGGCAGCACTTAACCACCAGATGTCAGGAGGCAACAATTACTATACAGACCAGGAAGGTCAGAGAGACAACCAAGGTGATTGACCTTCATGGTGTTGTAGAGACGGTTAATAGAGCACAGCATTTCTAGGGGATAGAAGAGCAGGAGGATGAAAGTTGATGCCCTGGTTAAAAAAAAAAGTCATGATTTCTTACTGCTTTCTCAAAACTGAGAACATTTCCAGATCCAGAACCCACTGACTGAGGAGATGGCCATGTCTTTAAGAGGAAGGATCCAGAATGCCATAGCAGTATGTGTCATGTTTATTCCCCATTCTTTCCCCAAAGGGACCTACAACCATTTACTCAGGTGACTGTACATGGGGAGGGGGAATAAGTAGACATTTCAAGGAATATTGGACACAAATGCTGAGTTGACACTAATAACTAGAGATCCAAAACATCATGACAGTGCCCCTATTGGATTTGAGGCCTGTGGGCCCAGATAATAAATGGAGTCCTGGTTAAATTCCAGCTCACAATTGGCCCAATAGGTTAGCAGACCACCCAATGGACATTTCCCCAGTGTCTCATACATAATTGACATTCTTGGCATTTGGAGTAACCCACCAAATTGGGTCCCTGATGGGTAGAAAAAGAATAATTATATTGGGGAAGGGCAAATAGAAACCTTTGAAAGTTACCTCCCTCTCCTGGCCAAGATAGTAAATCAAAAAACAGCTTAGTATCCCGGGGTATGGTGGAAATAAGTACCACCATTAAAGACCTAAAAGATGCAGGAGTAGTGGTCCCTATCACATCTCCATTTAATTTGCTAGTCTGGTCCTTGCAGAATCCAGATGGATCTTGTAGAATAACTGCAGACTAATCCTAACTTAACCAAGTAGTAGCCCTAATCACAGCTGCTATGCCAAACATGGTTAGAGTAGATTAATAAGGCCTCAGGTATATGGTACATAGCCACTGGTTTGCCAAATGCATTGTTTTCCATTGCAATTTTTAAAAAAGATCAGAAACAGTTTTATTTATGTGGAATAAACTATATATATATATATATATATATATTTTTTTTTTTTTTTTTTTGCCTTAGAAGTATGTTAACTCTTCTACCCTCTACCCTAATATAGTCCAAAGAGATCTTGGCTACCTGGACATCTCAAGGAACACCACGTGGATCCATTACATTCGTATTCATGAAATCATCCTGATATACTTGATCAAGGAGGCCTTAGTAAGACACATGTGCTCCAGAAGGTGGGAGATAAACCCTACTAAGATTGCAGGGACCAACCATCTCGTAGAAGTTCTTGGGGTCCAGTGGCCAGGGACACACTGAGATATCTCCTTCAAAGTAAAAGACAAATTGCTACATTTTACATCACCTATCACAAAAAAAGAAAGTCTGGTAGATTTCTTTGAGTGTGAAACAATTCCATATATGGGAATATTACTTAGGCCTATATACTAAGTAACACAGGATTAGGGGCCCAGAAGACGCTGTAGCAGGTCCAGGCTGCAGGGTAATCAGCCATTCAATCTGGATGGCCATTCAGTCTGGAACAGTCTATGGTATTGGATGGGTCAGTGGTAGGAAAATGTGCAGCATGGAGCTTACGGCAAGTTCCACTGGGAGAATTGCAATGCTGATACTTGGATTCTGGAGCAAGGCCATGCCACTCAAAGCAAAGAATCATATGTTCTCTGAAAAATAGCTCCAGGGGAGTGATGTCAGCATAGGAAGCTCTGGACCCTCCTTCTCCCCACAAGCATACTGCTTCAGCAATAATTCATGGACAAATTGTCTTCATGAGAAATCAGAAAATAATTCAAAGGCTCCTGTACTCTGGACAAATGTAAAACCAGCCTCACCAAAGCCAGTAGGGAGATTCAGGACACTCTATCACCAGAATCCCTACATCCAGCACAATGCCATATGATCAGAAGAGATACTATAGCTCCCAATTATCCCAAGGGAGACAAGGAGTTCGTTTAAGCAACCAATGCCCCAGCTTCTCTGGGACTACCCAAAGAACTGGAATCTGTTTTGCCAGTCTTGTAGATCTGATATGCCTGGTGCAGCCTAACTGCCAGGGGGAGAATAAGACAAAGGTTTGGACTGAAGAATGCTACAGTGCCTGCCCCCTCCCTGACAGCTTGGCACAGAGTGAGTGGATAAAAACTGGAGCTGCCTGCTTCTCCTGGGGAAGGAATTTGTTGGTAGAAGTCCCCAGAATCTCTGGCCAGGCTGATTTTTAGGGATATTCTTCAGTATAAGACCAGTCTGTGAAGATTAGAAGAGGTGCCAGCTTTGTCTAATGCCCAAACACCAAAAGAGGGAATCAAGGAAAATGCAGAATCAAGGAAATATGTTCCAAACAAAGGAACAAGATAAATCTCCAGAGCTAATCCTAATGAAACAGAGTTATATGATTTACTTGACAGAGAATTCAAAATAACTATCATAAGATATCATAACTATAATAAGATGCTCACCAAGGTCAAGAGAACAACGCATAAACAAAGTGAGAATTTCAACAGAGATAGAAAATATTTTAAAAGTACCACAAAGAAATCATGGACCTGAAAAAACACAAATAATTTAACCAGAAAATTCACTAAGGGGTTCAACATCAGAATAGATCAAGCAGAAGAAAGAATTAGCAAATTGGGAAAAAGGTCATTGGAAATAATTCAGTCAGATGATCAAAGAGAAAAAAAAGAATACAAAAGAGTCAAGAAAGATCAAGGGATTTATGGGACACCATAAAATGGAGCATCATATGCATTATGGAATCCAAATATGAGAAGAGAGAGAAGAAGGACTAGAAAGACTATTCAAAGAAATAATGGCTAAAAAATTCCCAGACCTAGTAAGAGAAATAGACATCAAGACCCAAGAAGCCCAAAAGATACCAAATAAGAAAAGTCCAAAGAAATCCACACTGTGACACAGTCTAATAAAATTGTCAAAAGTCAAATTCAAAGAGAAAATTTTGAAATCAGCAAGATAAAAGTGACATCTCCCATACAAGTGAACCCCTCTGTCAGACTGTCAGAATATTTCTCAGTATAAACTTTGCAGGCCAGAAGAGATGGGATGATATACTCAAAGTACTGAAAGTAAAAACACTGCAAGCCAAGAACATTGTACCCTGAAGAACAGTTCTTCAAAAATGGAGAGATGAAGAATTTCCCAGACAAATAAAACCTAAGGGAGTTCATCACCACTAGATATGTCTTACCATACATGTTAACAGAAGGTCTTCAAGTTGAAATGTAAAGATGTTAAGCAGCAACGTGACAGGATAAGAAAGTATAAAACTAATTGGTAAATGTTAATAAATAGACAAATACAGAATACTGTATTACTGTAATGCTGGTAGGCAATCATTTTTAATTATAGTATAAAGTTAAATAAAAAAGTATTTTTTTAAAGTGTAAGTAAAAATTTGCTAAAAGATACACAATATGGGGGCCAGCCCCACGGCTTAGAGGTTAAGTACGTGCGCTCTGCTGCTGGTGACCCAGGTTCAGATCCCGGGCGTGCACCTAGCACCGCTTGTCAGGCCATGCTATGGTGGCATCCCATATAAAGTGGAGGAAGATGGGCACAGATGTTAGCCCAGGGCCAGTCTTCCTCAACAAAAAGAGGAGGATTGGCATGGATGTTAGCTCAGGGCTAATCTTCCTCACAAAAAAAAAAGATACACAATATGAATAAATGTAAATTGTGACAATGATAACGTAAATAAGGGAGGGACAAGTTAAAGGGTAGAGGTTTTGTATGTGATTGAATAAAAGTTGGTATCAACTTAAAATAGCTGGTAAAATAGTAAGCCCCAAAGTAACCACCAAAAAAAAAAAAAAAAAGAATGCCTATAGAAGTTACACAAAAGAGAAGGAAAAAGGAGTCAAAGCATATCAACACAAAAAACCAACAAAACACAAAGACAGCAAGAGAGGAAAGACAGACAAAAGAATTACAAGACTAACAGAAAAGAGCTAATTAAATGGCAGTAGTAAATTCTTCCCTATCAATAATTACCTTTAATGTAAATGGATTCACTCCCCCAATCAAAAGACATAGAGTAGCTGAATTGATTTAAAAAAACAACACCCAACAATATACTGTTTACAAGAAACTCACTTTAGATTTAAGGACACACATAGGCTAGAAGTGAAGAGATGGAAAAAGACATTTCATGCAAATGGTAACCAAAATAGAGTAAAGGTGGCTATACTTATATCAGACAAAATAGACTTTAAGTCAAAACTGTCACAAGAGACAAAGAAGGACATTACATAATGAGGAAAGGGTCAATTCAACAGGAAGATATAACAATTATAAATATATATGCACCCAACATCAGAGCACCTAAATATGTAAAGCAAACATTGACAGAACTGATGCATAATACATAGCAGTACAATAACAGCAAAAGACTTCAGTTCCCCACTTTCAATAATGAATAGAACATCCAGAGAGAAGATCAATAAGGAAATGGAGGACTTAAGAAACACTACAGACCAAGTGGACCTAACAGACATATACAGAAAATTCCACCAAATGGCAGCAGAATACACTGTCTTAAGTGCACATGGAACTTTCTCCAAGATAGATCACATGGGTCACAAAACAAATTTAAGACAAATTTAAACAAATTTAAGAAGATTGAAATCATACCCCAAGTATCTTTTCCAACCACAATGGAATAAAACTAGAATCAACAGTAGTAGGAAAACTGGAAAATTCACATATATGTGGAAATTAAACAATACACTCTTAAACAAGCATTGGGTCAAAGAAGGAATCAGAAAGGAAATTAGTAAATACCACAAACAAATGAAAATTAAAGTATATATATCAAAACTTATGTGATGTATCAAAAGCAATACTAAGAGGAAAGTTCATAGCCATAATTACTTACATTAAAAAAGAAGAAAGATCAATAAACAACCTAACTTTACACTTCAAGGAGCTAAATAAAAAACAAATTAAGCACAAAGTTAGCAGAAGAAAGAAAATAACAAAGATTAGAGCAGAAATAAAATAGAAAAAATCAACAACACTGAGTTGGTTTTTTGAAAAGATAATTGACAAACCATTAGCTAAACTAACTATAAGAAAAAGAAAGAAGACTCAAATAAATAAAATCAGAAATGAAAGAAGAGACAGTACAATTGATACCACAGAGAAAATAAAGGATAATAAAAGACTACTATGAACTATTATGTGTCAATAAACTGGGTGAGCCTGCAGAGCCTCAGTCAACACTACTATCTTGGGATTTAAAGATGCCTAATCCACAGGCATGGATCCCATACAGCACAGCCTCTAATCAGAGGACCCACTTCACAGTGAAGGAGGCTTGGAAGTGGGACCATATCCATGGGACCCACTGGTTGTATTACAGACCACAACAGCTAGAAGCAGCTAAACTCATAGAATGCTGGAATGGCCTTTTAAAGGCCTAATTAAAGCCCCAGCTTGGAGGAAACACCCTGGAATGATGAGATGTCATCCTTCAGAATGCAGTCTATTTATTAAATTAGAGATCTTTCTATGATGCTGTGTCCCTAGGAGGAAGAACACAAGGATCTGGGAACCAACAGGTGGGAGTAGGAGTAGCCTCACTTATTACCCAACTCAATGACCCACTGGAGAGTTTTGAGCTTCTCATTTCCACAACTCCGGGCTCTTCAGGGTCTGTATTTGTACCAAGACCACGCTTCCTATGAGCGTTCTCAATCAATGGCTAAAGCAACCTTGTTCCTGGGAGACACAGGGCTCCATTGATGGGCAACTTGTCTTGAGGAATCCTTGTTGGCCTGCCGCTTTCCTTAGATAGCATGTAGTCTAGAGCACTTTCACCCAACCTTCCCTACCTCTCTCCTTCACTTGGGGTCCAGTGTGCTTCAGCTCTTGTGGTTCTCCCAGTCTTCCCCAGCTCTCACTCTTTCTCTCACAGGTATTTCCCCTAATAAAATCCTTGCACAGTTGATCATGTTTTGGCATTTGCTTTGTACAAGACCAGACTAATACATCAGGGATTTTGTTTCAGAAAAAATAATCAGCTCTGGCTAACCTAAGGAGAAAAGGAATTAATTTGAAGGCTAACAGGAAAGTTAGAGAACCAGTCTCAGAAAATGGCAGGAACAAGAGAAACTTTGCAGCCCAAACCACAACCCAAATCACACTAATGATAAGAGTCTGGATGAAAAGCTATTGCTCGCATGGTGGACCTTGAAAGGCCTGCTAGGACAAGATACTGTAGCCCACCATCTCCACCACCACCACCAGAAGGATTTCTAAACTGACCCTGATTCTTTATGTTTCTGACTCCTAATTTATGTTCCTAGGCTGAAGCATTTAAAGTAGGCCAAACTTAGGTGATAGTGCAGGCTCATTTCCCCAGCAAGCAACTGTGCAATGGAGATTAGTGTGCAGGAGGTTTATTAGGCAGTGCTTTGGGGATCAATACCTATGAAAGGAAATTGGAGGAACCAGGATATAAAACATATAGAAAAGATCTAGAGTTGTCCCCTCTGTGACACTTGCAAGAAATGGGGCACCAGATGAGTGCAGAAGCTCCTTTCTGGGAGGTAACAACGAACTGTGGTGAAGCTAAGGGAAGGCACACAGGTGGTGTCTTCCAGCCTCCGTTCCCTGAGAGTGCCTCTGTAGCCTTTAGATGTGTGGCAAACCTGAAGACTGTACTTCCAGTTGAAGCTCCAGGACAATTAAACGGGCCTTTTTCATGTGCAGAAGGGGGTGTGTTTCAGTCTGCTGTCTGTGTAGTGCCCTGGGTGTGGTATCCTGCTCGGAACTGTCTTTCTGATTGTTACAGTCCCATGGAGCCCAGGAGTGCAAACCTCTCTGGCCACCAGGAGCAGGCAATCAAGATGTGTCCCTTGTGTGGATTGCACTCACCCACTGTCTTTCTTGAGGCTCGGGGAGAGTGTTGTGTGTGGGACATGCCCATAGCTTTATTGAGGCCAGGAAAGAGCATCAGGGGCAGAACACACCAAGATTTTACTGAGGCCTGGGACCATGCTGGGGGCAGGGCATGCCTACAGCTCCAGCAATGCTAGAGAAGAGCACTGGAGGATAGGGCACACCATGGCTGTTGGGAGGCTGTGTCTGAGGGCACTTGCCTGTACTAACAAGGTAGAGGGAGAATGCAAAAAATGGCACTCACCAGTGCCTCTGTCCCTGAATAAAATCCCAACCCTGGCACATGCTCCAAGACTAGCAGCTAAATCTCCTTCACATAGAATCGCATCACCTCTTAAACTGCTGCCTTTGCCCTCGTTTCCAGGAGTCCATGGAAGCCAATCAAAACGAGTACCTGAGATCCCACAGCTTCCCTGGTCCCCTGGATGCAAACCATGTTGGTTTCCAAACCCACACACTTTGGCAGCCTTCTTTCCTTGGTGCAGGTCTGAAGGGTTGGGGTGCCCAATGTGGGGCACAAACCCCTCGGTCCTCAGGGGGAGGCTTTCGGCCTGTGAGAACCTTCCCTTACATGTGTCGCTGCACCAAGGATGCAGTGTTTGGTGAGACCACGGCTCAGCCTCTCCTGTCTGTCTGAATGCAGTCCCCTGTCCGTTGCTGTGGAAGAAGCGTTCAGCTAGTTTTCAGGGTTTTTCCAGTGGGAATATTCCATGTGTAGTTGTAGATTTGGTGTGCCCATGGGAGCAGGTGAGTTCAAGGTCTTCTTTTTTTTTTTTTTAATTTTTGTTTATTGCAGTAACATTGGTTTATAACATTGCATAAATTTCAGGTGTACATCGTTATACTTCTATTTCTGCATAGATTACATCATGTTCACCACTCAAATACCAATTACAACCCATCACCATACACATGTGCCGAATTATCCCTTTCACCCTACTCCTTCCCCCCTTCCCCTCTGGTAACCACCAATCCAATCTCTGTCTCTATGTGTTTGTTTATTATTGTTATTATCTACTACTTAATGAAGGAAATCATACGGTATTTGACCTTCTCCCTCTGACTTATTTTACCTTGCATAATACCCTCAATGTCCATCCATGTTGTCACAAGTGGCTGGATTTCATCGTTTCTTATGGCTGAGTAGTATTCCATTGTGTATATATACCACATCTTCTTTATCCATTCGTCCCTTTAGGGGCACTTAAGTTGCTTCCAAGTCTTGGCTATTGTGAATAACGCTGCAATGAACACAGGGGTGCACGTATCTTTATGCATTGGTGTTTTCAAGGTCTTTGGATAAATACCCAGCAGTGGGATGGCTGGGTCATATGGTAGTTCTATCCTTGATTTTTTGAGGTATCTCCATACTGTTTTCCATAGTGGCTGCACCAGTTAGCACTCCTAGCAGCAGTGCATGGGAATTCCCTTCTCTCCAACACATGTTGTTTCCTGTCTTGTTAATTATAGCCATTCTGACGGGCAAGAGGTGATATCTCATTGTAGTTTTGATTTGCATTTCCCTGATAGTTAATGATTTTGAACATCTTTTCATGTGTCTGTTGGCCATCTGTATATCTTCTTTGGAGAAATGTCTGTTCAGGTCTTCTGCCCATTTTTTAATTGGGTTGGTTGTTTTTTTGTTGTTGAGATGCATCAGTTCTTTATATATTTTGGAGATTAACCCCTTATCAGATGTATGGTTTGCAAATATCTTCTCCCAATTATTAGGTTGTCTTTTCATTTTGTTGGTGGTTTCCTTTGCTGTGCAGAAGCTTTTTAGTTTGATGTAGTCCCATTTGTTTATTTTTTCTATTGTTTCTCTTGCCCGGTCAGACATGGTGCTTGAAAATGTGTTGCTAAGACCGATGTCGAAGAGCGTACTGCCTATGTTTTCTTCTAGAAGTTTCATAGTTTCAGGTCTTACATTCAAGTCTTTAACCCATTTTGAGTTAATTTTTGTGTATGGTGTACGGTAAGGGTCTACTTTCGTTTTTTTGCATGTGGCTATCCAGTTTTCCCAACACCATTTGTTGAAGAGACTTTCTTTCCTCCATTGTATGTTCTTGGTTCCTTTGTCAAAGGTTAGCTGTCCATGGATGTGTGAGTTTATTTCTGGGCTTTCGATGCTATTCCATTGATCTGTGTATCTGTTTTTGTGCCAGTACCATGCTGTTTTGGTTACTATAGCTTTGTAGTATATTTTGAAATCAGGGAGTGTGATACCTCGAGCTTTGTTCTTTTTTCTCAAGATTCCTTTAGCTATTTGGGGTCTTTTGTTGTACCATATAAATTTTAGGATTCTTCGTTCTATTTCTGTGAAAAATGTCGTTGGAACTTTGATAGGGGTTGCACTAAATCTATAGATTGCTTTAGGAAGTATGGACATCTTAACTATGTTAATTCTTCCAATCCAAGAACATGGAATATCTTTCCATTTCTTTGTGTCTTCTTCAATTTCTTTCAGCAATGTTTTATAGTTTTCTGTGTACAGCTCTTTCACCTCTTTGGTTAAGTTTATTCCTAGGTATTTTATTCTTTTTGTTGTAATTGTAAATGGGGTTGTATTCTTAAGTTCTCTTTCTGCTAGTTCATTGTTAGTGTATAGAAATGCAACTGATTTTTGTATGTTGATTTTGTATCCTGCAACTTTACCATATTCGTTTATTACTTCTAAAAGTTTTTTGGATGATTCATTAGGGTTTTCTATATATAAAATCATGTCATCTGCAAATAGTGACAGTTTCACTTCTTCCTTTCCAATTTGGATCCCTTTTCTTTCTTTCTCTTGCCTGATTGCCCTGGCTAGGACTTCCAGTACTATGTTAAATAGGAGTGGTGAGAGTGGGCATCCTTGTCTGGTTCCTGTTCTTAGAGGGATAGCTTTCAGTTTTTCACCATTGAGGATGATATTAGCTGTGGGTTTCTCATATATGGTCTTTATTATGTTGAGGTACTTTCCTTCTATACCCATTTTATTCAGAGTTTTTATCATAAATGGATGCTGTATCTTGTCAAATGCTTTCTCTGCATCTATTGAGATGATCGTGTGATTTTATTCTTCATTTTATTAATGTGGTGTATAATGTTGATTGATTTGTGAATGTTAAACCATCCCTGAATACCTGGAATAAATCCCACTTGATCGTGGTGTATAATCTTTTTAACGTATTGTTGTATGCGATTTGCTAGTATTTTGTTGAGGATTTTTGCATCCATGTTCATCAATGATATTGGCCTGTAATTTTCTCTTTTTGTGTTGTCTTTGTCTGGTTTTGGTATCAGGGTATTGTCGGCTTCATAGAATGAGTTAGGGAGCTTCCCCCCCTCCTCAATTTTTTGGAAGAGTTTTAGAAGGATAGTTATTAAGTCTTCTTTGAATGTTTGGTAGAATTCAGCAGGGAAGCCGTCTGGTCCTGGACTTTTATATTTGGGGAGGGTTTTGATTACTGTTTCGATCTCCTCACTGGTGATTGATCTATTCAAATTCTCTACTTCTTCTTGATCCAGTTTTGGAAGGTTGTATGATTCTAAGAATTTATCCATTTCTTCCAGATTGTCGAATTGGTTGGCATATACCTTTTCATAGTATTCTCTTATAATCTTTTGTATTTCTGAAGTGTCTGTTGTAACTTCTCCTCTTTCCTTTCTGATTTTACTTATTTGTGCCTTCTCTCTTTTTTTCTTGGTGAGTCTAGCTAAAGGTTTGTCAACTTTGTTTATCTTTTCAAAGAACTAGCTCTTGGTTTAATTAATTTTTTCTATTATTTTTTTAGTCGTTATTTCATTTATTTCTGCTCTGAATTTTATTATGTGCCACCTTCTACTGATTTTGGGCTTGGTTTATTCTTCTTTTTCCAGTTCCTTTAGGTGCATTGTTGGATTGTTTATTTGAGATTTTTCTTGTTTGTTGAGATAGCCCTGTATTGCTATAAACTTCCCTCTCAGAACCGCTCTCACTGTATCCCTTAAATTCTGGCATGTCGTATTTTCATTTTCATTTGTCTCCAGGTATTTTTTGATTTCTTCTTTGATTTCTTCATTGACCCAGTCGTTGTTCAGTAGCATTTTGTTTAATCTCCATGTATTTGTGGCTTTTCTGATTTTCTTCCTATACTGGATTTCCAGTTTCATACAGTTGTGGTCAGAAAAGATGCTTGGTATTATTTCAATCTTCTTAAATTTCTGGAGACTCGTTTTGTGGCCTAATATGAGATCAATCCTGGAGAATGTTCCATGTGCATTTGAAAAGAACATGTATTCTTCGGTTTTTGGATGGAACGCTCTGTATATATCTACTAGGTACATCTGTTCTAGTGTGTCATTTAAGGCCAATGTTTCCTTATTGATCTTCTGTTTGGATCATCTATCCATTTCTATAAGTGGAGTGTTAAAGTCCCCTACTATTATTGTGTTACTATTTCTCTTTTCTTGTCTGTTAGTAATTGCTTTATATATTTAGGTGCACCTACACTGGGTGCGTAGATATTTACAAGTGTTATATCCACTTGTTGGATTGTTCCCTTGATCATTGTGTAATGCCCTTCTTTGTCTCTTTTTACAGTTTTTGTTTTTAAGTCTATTTTGTCTGATATGAGTACTGCTACCCCAGCTTTCTTTTCATTGCCATTTGTGTGGAGTATCTTTTTCCATCCCTTCACTTTCAGTTTGTGAGTGTCTTTAGGTCTGAAGTGTGTCTCTTGTATGCAGCATATATATGGGTCTTGTTGTTTTATCCAATCAGCCACCCTATGCCTTTTAATTGGAGCATTTAGTCCATTAACGTTTAAAGTAGGTATTGATAAGTATGTACTTACTGCCATTTTTTAACTGTTTTTTTTTTCTCAGTGTTTTAGTAGTCCTTCTCTGTTCCTTTCTCCTTCTATACAGAATTGATGGTCTCTTTAGTTTGACCTCTGTCTGAAAGCTCTACTCTTTAACTCCCCTCTTCCCTCATTTTATGTTTTTGATACATATCTAACCTCTTATTTGTGCATTTATATCAATTTCCCTCTTATCATGGAAAGAGATAAATTTTCCTATTTGTGTTCTCTTTTCCTCTTAAATCAGTCCCTTTAACATTTCTTGTAGCACTGGTATCTTGGTGACAAACTCCTTTAATTTTTGCTTATCTGGGAAATTTTTGATCTCTCCTTCCATTTTGAATGATAACTTTGCTGGGTAGAGTATTCTTGGCTGTAAGTTTTTTCCTTTTAGCACTTTAAATATATCGTGCCATTCTCTTCTAGCCTGTAAGGTTTCTGCTGAGAAGTCAGCTGATAGCCTTATGGGGCTTCCTTTGTATGTAACTTGACTTTCTCTTGCAGCTTTTAGGATTCTCTCTTTATCTTTAATTCTGGACATTTTGATTATGATGTGTCTTGGTGTGGGCCTCTTTTGGTTTGTCTTTTTTGGGGCTCTCTGTGCTTCCTGTACCTGGATGTCTGTTTCCTTCCTTAGGTTAGGGAAGTTTTCATCTATTATTTCTTGAAATAGGTTCTCTGCCCCTTTGTCTCACTCTTCTCCTTCCAGGACACCTATAACACGGATGTTAGTGCACTTGATGTTGTCCCAGATGTCCCTGAGACTGTCCTACTCTTTTTAATTCTTTTCTCTTTTATCTGTTCAGCTTGGGTAATTTCTTCTAGTCTTTCATCCACCTGGCAGATCTGTTCTTCTGTATCCTCTACTCTGCTTTTGAGTCCCTCTAGTGAATTTTTCATTTCCAGTATCATGTTCCTCACTTCTGATTGGTTCTTTTTTATATCTTCCATTTCTTTGTTGACATTCTCACTGAGTTCATCTATTCTTCTCCCCACATCAGTGAGCATCCTTAACATTCTTTGTTTGAACTCTCTGTCGGGTAGGTTGCTCATTTCTGTTTCACTTAGTTCCTTTTCTGGGGTTTTGTCCTGGTCCCTTACTTGGAATGTATTCCTTTGCCTCCTCATTTTGCCTCTTTCCCTGTGCTTGTGCCTACGTATTAGGTAGGTCAGCTATGTCTCCTGCTCTTGGACAGGTGACCTTATACAAGTGATGGCTTAGGAGTCCTGCAGTGTGCTTCCCTCAGTTCTCAATGTTCCAGGGGTGACCCTTATGTGGGCTACAAGTGTCCTTCTGTTGTGGCCTATTTGCTCTCCCTGTATGTGCCCAGGTAGGCCAAGTTATGCTCCTGGTCAGCTGTTGTAATGCTCAGCTGTTTGTAGTTGTTCTGGGCCCTTCAGTCTCTTTATCAGGTGTAGGGAGCCCCAGCACAGTTGGCTGCAAGTTCTAATACCACATTTGTGTTGCAGTATTTCTTTTAAGTGAGTAGGCCCCCACTGTGGCATGTTGCTAGGCTCAGGGCCTTACAATTGCTATAAGCCTCTAGCCTATTAGGTTTCTTGTCAGCTTTCTGAGGATTGCAGCTGGGTGGGCCTGGCCTCAGGCATGGGAGCACCTAATTGTTTCAGGCTTTGGAAAGTGGGGCAAACCCCCTGTGTGGGTCTTTGAGAAGAACAAGTCTTCTGCATCTGACAAGCCCTGCTGCCCACCGGCCCACACACACAGTCAACACAGTCCTGACCCATGTGCGCTCCTCGACCTCCTCAAGTGGACCAGTCTCTCCACCATGGGAGCCCCACACACTCCACCACCACCCCACACTCTCCACCCACTCCTTGTGCACACCCTGCCCCACTGAAGTCGGCTCAGTTGCCAGGCTGCAGAGAATCCAGTCACCAATCTATGCAGACCCACAAGTTGCCTGAGGGCTTGTTGTTGGGTGGGCCCAGTCTCTAGGGTGGGCTGCCTGCCCTGGCTGAGCTGGATTAAATCGGTGCTCTAGTGGGTGGGGCAGTCCTGGGCTAGCAGGCCCCAGGGATAACTCCAATGGTGTCTGTGTCAGCACGCCCACACTGGGCCACAACAATGGCCGCCGCCAATGTCCCAGTCCCTGGAGAGGTCTCACCTCTCACCGACGTGCACTCGGGCCTATCAGGTGTGTCTCTTTTCACCAAAGCACTATGCACCTTTCTTTCTGGTGATTTTCGGTTGCTTTCTGAAATGGGTGAGTTTGCGTTGTGGGCCCTTTAAGAGCCGGTTTTAATTTCTTTGTGAACCTGCTTTTCTGGGGGTACTCCCCAATGTTTTAGTAGCAGACAAAGTCAGTTATTGTGCCACTCATCTCGGTTTTGCTGGGTCCACAAAATGCCCACAGTGAGGGCGCTCCCCAACTCAGGGCCCCTCTCTTCCAGGGAGGGCTGCGTACCTGTGGGCTGCTCCCAGGCTCCGTGCAGCTGGCGGCTTGTGAAGGTGGCATTTTTTCTCTCCCGTAGGGAGTTTTTGCCTCTTCCACCTCAATTAGGGTTGTCCTTTGTTGCAAGAGTTCCTCTTATCCAGTTTTCAGTTCTCTAACAGCGGTAATTTTTCCACGAGTAGTGTAAATTGGCTGTGTGCGAGGGAGGAGGTGAGTTCAGAGTCTGCTTATGCAGCCATCTTCAGTTCAAGGTC
Source organism: Ceratotherium simum simum (assembly GCF_057802395.1). NCBI lineage: Eukaryota > Metazoa > Chordata > Mammalia > Perissodactyla > Rhinocerotidae > Ceratotherium > Ceratotherium simum. Next base: position 41,284,842 of record NC_141927.1, on the reverse strand, counting down.
TTCTTATGCCACTCTCTTAGACCCTCCTCTTCTCCTGGAGATAATTTAATCAATTATATTATCAGATGAACTTGACATTGAACTATCAATTTTGACTCCTTTTTGATTAATCTGAATTAATGAAATATTGAATTAATGAATAATTGGAATTTCAATTCCGAAAAATCTGATGTTCCAGAAAGATCATACTATAAATACTAATTCAAATTCTACTCAAGTGCTTGCTGTGAGCCAAAAATTATGTTTGACATTTTCTCAGATTTACACTGATGACTATAATCTAGTTTTTTTTTTTTTTTGAGACGTAACTCTAATAATGAAGCCCAACTGGTGCTTTTGAAAAATAATTCATTCTGCCAGTTTAAAAAAGAGCCACATATTCTGGGTTTCTGAAAATACCATATCTCTCTTAGAAGTAGTAGAAAGAGCCCCAGAAAATAAAAAGGATCTGGAATATTAACCTACAAATTTATTAATGTAACTTTAGAAAAAAATACTGAGAAAAATGCTAACAAGCAAATGAAACGAAAAGAAATCTCTCCTTAGTATCATAGAGCAAAAGTTTGCAAAGTATAGCCCGTGGTCCAAATCTGACCTACCACCTGTTTTTGTACAACCTGCAAGTTAACAATGGTTTTTATGTTTTTGGATGATTGAAAAAAACATAAGGTAAATAATATTTTATTATACATGAAAATTATATGAAATTCAGATTTCAGTATTCATAAAGTCTTATTGGAACATGCCATGCTCACTCATTTGTGTATTGTCTATGACTGCTTTCTTTTTTTTTGTGAGGAAGATTAGCACTGAGCTAACATCCATGCCAATCCTCCTCTTTTTGCTGAGGAAGACTGGCCCTGGGCTAACATCCGTGCCCATCTTCCTCCACTTTATATGGGATGCCGCCACAGCATGGCTTGATGAGCAGTGCGTCAGTTGGCTCCCGGGATCCAGGCCTGCGAACCACAGGCCGCAAGCCGCAGTGGAGCGCGCACACTTAACCGCTGCTCCACCGGGGCGGCCCCTGTCTGTGACTGCTTTTGCTTTACTATGACAGAGTTAAGTTGTTGCAACAGGGATTGTATGGATTGTAAAACTAATTACTACATAGCTCTTTTCAGAAAAGTTTGCTGACTCCTGTCATAGAACACGATGGGATAGAAATTTCTACCATTATATAATCCTACCACTAGTACAACGGTAGCTAAGTAATTTAAAGCTGCATGATTCTAAAATGATGTATCCTTTATTTAATAGTTTGTGATCTTCCAAATTTAGTGAGAACACTCTATGACACTGAGGCAGGAAAATAAAGATACACACAATATGCTCTATAAAATAAAATGTTAGAGAAAATGCTGTGACAGGACATGATTGCTAATGTATATTTCTTTATTCTAAATATAAAAAGTGAGAATGCAGTATATGTAGTCCATGCCTCAAGGAAAAGGAAAAAATTAATTCTAGCCTTAATAGGACCACTGGCAAAAATCCTTTGTCCATTCTGGAATAAAATACAGGAAACTCAGATGCTCTAAAATTCTTCTCACCTTCCTTTTTTAGAATAATAAATAAATAACATTTTTCTGCCTCTTTGTATTCCTTTATCTCCTTTCTATGGTTTTACTCTCCTTCACATAATTGTCATAATTTTGTACTTTACCACAGTCTTATAATTTCCTCTAAAAAGGGAGATGGGATGCTGTTCTTCTTACTATATAGAAGTGACTTGTACATTCTTGTTTTTCTCTTTTATTATTTTTTTGGCTTATTTAAATACCATCTACCACTTCCATATTCCCTGATGAATTTCTCTTCTCACATTCAGACTTCCACCTTCTCAGACTTTCTATCAGTTCTCTTGTACCCCTCTCCAATCCCATTCTACCTCCACACATTTTCATCTTGTGGATTTCCTTCTCCAAGACTAAGTCCAATTTCTCTAATTTTCCTTTAGCTTTAAACCTCACTGGACCTCTCATCTAATCTCTAGTTTCCACCCTCAGATCCAGGATCCTATCCAAATGCAAATTCTTCTCCCACATCCAACACATCTGACAACTGCTCAGCACCACTCACACAATCAGCATGCCTCTCTACTGTCCCTGTTCCAATTAAGCCACCATCACTTCTGTGAGCATATGGTCCTACACTGTGCCCTATTCCCTGTATCCAAGAAGACATGGCCTGCCAAGGACACGTGATCAGGCATGAAAAAGCTCAAGCATTGGCACTTCTACTCCATTTCATTTTGTGTGAAACTACAATGAATTAGAGGGATTATTTAAAGAGATTCCTTTGCTTATTATTAGATTTTCACCTGCTCTAAAGCAGACAAACTTCGGCAAAGAAGTAGATTAGTAACTGAGGCTGAAAAGCAAAGAAAAAAAAGCAAGAAAGAGAATAGAAGAAAAAGTATACACACGTCATACACACACATGAATCAAACACAAACATCTATGCTTATTAATGTAAGTATTCATACTCCATTTCATCACATGATGGGTTTTGCACAGTCATCCTTTTCTAATTACCTAAATCTCATCATTTCTAGTTTTACCCACTATCCGGGCCTCACAGAAATTCAACTAAAAATACGGTTGGTCTGTACTTCTAATTGAATCAATATTATTCCAAGCACATATGATTATTGCTTCATACTTTTCAAGTTTCTTTCATAAAAATGGTCTCATTTGGTCATTTACAGTTGTAGGTTGCAAGCAGTCCAGGACCTACCTCATTCAGTATTTGTGGCTCATTTGGAGTTGTTGACAGAATACACTTTAAAGTCAGAGACAAATCTAACTTGCAAGATCTTAGGCAACTTTACTGCCCTTGAAAAGCTTGTCAGCATTATAGGAGAAGGCAGTGTGATATTGAGCCCAACTCAAAACTATCAACCACCTCAAAAGGTTATAGTGATTAAACATCATATATAAAAATTAACTCAAAATAGACCAAAGACCTAAATGTAAGGCCTGGAACTATAAAAATGTTAGGAGAAAACATAAAGAAAAAGCTTCATGACATTGGATTTGGCAATGATTTCTTGGATTATAATATGACACCAAAAGCACAGGCAACAAAAATAAAAATAGATCAATAGGCGTAAATAAAAATTATAAACTTCTGTGCATAAAGGACACAATCAACAGAGTGAAAAGGCAACCCCTAAAATGGGAGAAAATATTTGCAAATACTATATCAATTAAGGGATTAATGTCCAGAATATATAAAGAATTCCTACACTAAATAATAAAAAACCCAAATAACCCAATTAAAAAATGGGTAAAAGAGGGGCTGGCCCAGTGGTGTTGTGGTTAAGTTCGCGAGCTCTGCTTTGGCAGCTCAGGGTTCGCAGGTTCAGATCCTGGGCATGGACCTGTGCACCGCTCGTCAAGCCGTGCTGTGGTGGCATCCCACATACAAAAAATAGAGGAGAATTGGCACAGATATTAGCTCAGGGACAATCTTCCTCACCAAAAAAAAAAAAAAAATGGCAAAAGATTTGAATATATATTTCTCCAGAGATGAGATACAATTGGCCAAGAAGCATACAAAAAGATGCTCAACATCACTAATCATTAGGAAAATAAAAATCAAAACCACAATAATATATCATTTCACACCCATTAGGATGGCTACTATCAAAAAAAAAAAAGCAGAAAATAAGTGTTAGCAAGATCACGGAGAAATTGGAACACTTGTGAACTGTTGATGGGAATGTGAAATGGTGCAGCTGATATGGAAAACAGTATTGAGGTTCCTCAAAAAATTAAAAATAGAATTACCATATGATCTAGCAATTCCCCTTTTGAATATACACTTAAAAGAATTGAAAGCAGGGTATTGAAGAGATGTTTGCATACCCATGTTCATAGCAGCACTGTTGTGAGTGTCCATCAATGAGTAAATGAAAAAACAAAATGTTGTATACACATAGAATAAAATATTATTCCATTTTGAAAAGAAATAAAGTTCTGACACATGCTTCTACATGGATGAACTTTGAGGATATTATGCTAAGTGAAATAAGCTGATCACAAAAAAACAAATACTATATGATTCCCCTTAAGGGAGATATCTACAGTAGTCAAATTTATAAAAACAAAAAGTGGGATGGCAGTTGCCAGGGCTTGGGGGGAGAAGGGAAAGGGAAGTTGTTTAATGTGGATAGACTTTCAGTATTGCAAGATGAAATGTGGAGACCTGCTGCACAACAATGTGAATGTACTTAACACCACTGAACTCTACACTTAAAAATGGTTAAGATGGCAAACTGTATGTTGTGTACATTTTACCACAATTAAAAAAAAAGTTTATAGGGGCTAAGACCCTCCCATTTTTTAATATATTTCACATTTCCCTCCCATATAATCCCGTCTTTACCATAATAACTTTCATCCTTTTCTAACAAGTAGAGAGCAATTTTCATGAAAGGGAACAGAGCGAGCTTTGGCATTTGCCTGTGGTGGGCTTATCTAGTGATCTCAAGGACCCTTGATTTGATGAAGTATGCAGCAAGATCAAATCTTGATTGCTCAGAGCTATAAATATAGTCCCCAAACACCAAGATTACAAAAATCGTACATGAGTATATTTGGGAAAGGTCTAGGACCCAGTTCTATTTATATCCCAGTCACAAAGGAAAACTGTGAAACATTCAAAAGTTCAATCCAGAATGCAGGCTGACACCTGATGGTGTATTACCATCCCAAAAAGCACTCCACATTGGTGGAAAAAAACTCTTAGCAACAAAAGGGAAAATCAATGAACTCCATGCCCACTGCCAGACCTTTGCCCATAGAATGAGGACATAAACAAGCCTCTAGTTCTGTCTGAGCATGCCCCATCTGTACCCCATACCCTTTTAGTCCCTCCAACAACAATTGCCCTGTCACATGACCTAAGCAAATAGTACTAAGTCCAAGGTCAACTAGTTACTGACAGAGCCAGGGCTAAAACTCAGGTCTCCTGACTTAGGAAGGGTGAATGACATCACTCTGGAGAGTCTTAAATAAATTCTCTCAAATCGTTGTCCCATGGAACAGATATGCCGTAAACTACCTGCCCCTGGAACTACATAAGGGAATGCTATAACTGCCCTCAGAGGAAAGCCTAGGCAGACATGAGAATAGAGAACTGATACTTTGGATAAGAAAACCAAGCAGAATCTCCACTCACTTTGAGGAATCAGTTTCTGACCATGAGAACTATAGCAGCTGCAGCAATAAAAATGCTTGAACCTGAAACCATGCATGGAGAAACTTCAGAGAGTCACTGGAAACTTCGAATAGTGGTGAGGGTAGGTAAGTAAACACAATGGTATGAGACAAATGTTCTGAAGCCTCTGTGCCTAACATTCTTACTCTGGAGTAACTATCCTAGCATTTGGAGGACAGTTTGATGCTGGCTTTTTTGTTTTAATTGGTGGGGTTTTTTTGTTGTTTTTGTTTTCTTTTTTGTACAGACCGAAACCAGAGTTGAATGACAATGTTAAAATCAAGAAATTTGGAATAGTATCTTGAATATATCTGAGGCCTTAAAACATATAACTTTGCCTGAGCTGCCTGTGACCTACTTTAATAAGAGCACAAACCTATGTATTAGGCATTGTGGAAAATTGAGAAATTTGGTCAAACGCACTGCTCAGATATGGTCAAGAAGGTCTGTGAGAAGAACCTACCCCAGGGCACACTGACTATGAAAATTTCCAAGCATTTGTGCCGCATTTTAGTCAAATCACACAACAGTAAGAGGGTCTCTCGCTTGCCTTGGGATCCTCATAGGGATGAAAGGAAGCTTGGATCCTGGCTTGGATGCTGATGTGATGAGCCTTGGGCCTAGATGTATAGAGAACATCTAGGATTTCTTCATCTTCTCCTCTTAGTTCCCTCTAGTCCTGCAGCAGAAGGAACAGTGCAAACCCAGATACTTAGCCAAGTGTTCATACTCCCTCCACCCCTCTAGAGTGATCATTCTCAATTCTGGCTGCATATTAAGACATTTGGGGAGCTTTGAAAATATATCAATACAACCTGAAAGAAAGATGGTGGCAACAGAGGCATCATGTTTTAATCTCTCTGAATTCCCTCACATTCTTTCAAAAAAAAAAAAAGACAACTAGAAGGAACAGTTGGGATAGCCATGGACAACATCTTTAACAAACAAAGTGATAAGATACCCCAAATAACCCAAAATATGTGTGGGTAGGGTCAAACTACTGACAGCAACAATATCCACATAGTGCAAGTAACTGTGCACGAGGAAGAAAAGAAAAGGTGAAGGAAAGTCAGATGGTCCTGAGAAATTGGAAAATAAGAAATTGCTAAGAAGCATTTACCCCAAAAGAAGGGGCTTAAATCTACGCTTGGCAGGCCAATCTAAAAACAACAGCCAAATTTGGGAGGGAGCCTAACAGGCTTGAATTATGGGGTGAGTAAAAGGGGACTGCAGGAAGGTTGGATGGAGTGAGTTGGACCATAAGAATTCTCAAAATACTATTCTCTGGAGGATCAGCCAGTCACCTGGTGACAGATGGATTACGTAGTACTATTTCCATCATAGTAGGGGCAGCGTTTTGTTCTCACTAGAATAGATGGTTACTCTGAATTCAGATATGCCTTCCCAATCTGCAGTTTCTGCTAAAACCACCATCCACTGACTGCCTTATTCATCTTTATGCTATTCTGTATAAAATTACTTCTTACCAAGAAACCAATTTTACAGCAAATGAACTGCAATTATTGGCTCATGCTCACAGAATTCACTAGTCTTACCATGTTCTCTATTACCCTGAAGCATATGGTCTGATCGGTTTGTAGAATAGACCTTTGAAAGATACAGTAGCAACTGAGGAAAACACCTTGTGAAGCTGGAGTAATATCTTCTAGGATGTAGTATATCAACAATCAATATGTGGTTATATTTCTTCTACCATCAGGATTCACGGGTCCAAGAACCAAGAGGTGGTTCCCAAGAGAGTGGCTCCTCTCCCTACTAACTCTAGTGATCCACTAGCATCTTTCCCATCTCCACAACCTTGGGCTATGCAGATCTACAAGTCATAGTTCACAAGGGAGAAATGCTTCCAACAGGGGACACAGCAATGGTAGTTGAGACTACCACCTGAACACTTTGGCCTCCTTATGCCAAGAAGAAGAGATTAGTGTACCAGCAGGTGTGATTGGCATTGACTATAAAGGGGAAAGTGGGTTGCTACTACCCCATGGGGTTAAATAGGAATATACAGAATGCAGGAGACCCCCTTGAGTGTCTCTTAGTACTACCATGTCTTGTGATTATTGAAACTAAAACAAACCAAAACAGGTAGAACTGCTAATGGCCCAGACACTTCGGGAATGAAGTTTGGGTCAAACTGCCAGTCAGGGAACCATGACCAGCTAAGGTGTTTGCTGAGAGCAAAGGGAATATAGAATGGATGGTGGAAGAAGGTAGTTATAAACACCAGTTATGATCATGTGACTAAATATAAAAACAAGCACTATTATGGTTATGAATATTTCATACTTATTCTGATATGAATATATTTGTGTACATATTAAACAATATTTTTCTCTTCTTTTCTCCCATTATCCTACAATCTAGCATAAAATTTGTTAATATTCATTATCCTTATATTTCATTATCTGAATTACAGGATATCAAAGGAAGGTATATAATTTGACCAGACTTTGTATTATCTCTTGAGAAGAGGGTTAGCTTGTTTTTTGGTTGTATAAAGGATGGTTGTATCATGTTAGACAAAGGCAATATTTCAATATTGTCTTTATTTGGAAACTAAATTTGGTTTAAAAGAGTATGTATGAATGCTAAGTTGATAATATCCATTCTTGTTCCTTTCCTTACTAATTGAATGCCTGGTTTTTAGCAGGGCACATAGCTACCCAGAGCACAGATTATTTTTGTCAGCTTCCCTTATAGCTAAGTATAGCCATGTGACTGTGTTCTGCCCATAGCTAAAGTGTCATGTATATCTTCCCAAAAGCATTGTATTACTCAACTCAAAACAAAATACCACAGACTGGGTGGTTTACACAACAGAAATTTATTTCTTACAGTTCTGGAGGTTGGAAGTCCAAGAACAAGGTGCCAGCAAGCTAGGTTTCATTCTGAGGCCTCTTCTCTTGGTTTGTATGGGGCAACCATCCCTTTCTTTGCTCACACAATCTCTTCTTTGCAGGGACAGAGAGAACAATCTCCCTGGTGTCTCTTTTTTTAAGGGCACTAATCCCATCATGAGGGCCCTACCCTCATGTATCTAACCCTAATTACCTGCCAAAGATCCCATCTCCAAATACTATCACATTGGGAATTAAGGCTTCAACGTGAATTTTCAGGAGAGGGACACAATTTAGTCCATAGCAAGTATCCTTAAAGGAAGGGGCATTGCTATCTTCAACCCTCCCTTCTTCCTGGCAGCTGGAAAGCAGATGTGAAAGCTAGAATTCACACTGCTATCTTGGACTATGTGGTAGAAGCCACATGCTAAGCATGGCAGAGCAGGAAGATAGAAGGAGGCTGGGTCACTGAGGACTTCATGAAGCCACCCAACAATTATGAACCACCTATTTTCATCTTTTTGTATAAAAGATAAATAAATATTTCATCTTATTTAAACCACAGTTTTCTTTGGTGCTGTCACTCAAAGATGAACCTAACCCTAATTGGTACAGTAGACAACACATTATCAGTCTTCTGGATTAATTTAATTCATTCACTCTAGCAGCAGATATTATTAAGTATCAACCAGGTGTCAAGTACTTCACTAGCACTTGGAATACATTGGCGAATGATACAGATGCAAGCTCTCCAACATTTGAAACAGACAGAAAGCAAATAATTATAAACATGAGCATTATAAGCAAGAAAGCATTGAGTATTTAATTAGGTCACTTAATTCTATATCTGACTAAAGTTAGGGTCCTTAAGGAGGAGAAGCATGATGGAGAGTGTTGAACTGTCCCTCTCCAGGGGGCAGGCTCTGGGAAGGGCATGCCACAAGGGACCTGAGCACCCTGGGACAAGAGAGGCTTAAGACATGGGTCACTGGAAATGTGAAAAGATGGAGGAAGTTAAAATTACTAGAACTCCTCAAGAGACTTGAAAGGAATCACTTGATAAACTGCTTGGGATGAGTACCAGGTTGGAAATCTCCAAGGGTGATGCTCAGAAATGCAAACTTCTATCTAAGGAGGGTGGCTCTGGTTAATAGCAGGAATCCTGTTTTGCTGAATGGGTGTTCATGTTTGGGGCCAAAGTGAAACAGTGATGGACAGTAGAAGTGAGGCTTATGGAGCCCCTGATGGCTCTCCTTCTCTATGCAGCACAGTAAGCCTCTTTGCTAAATAAATGTCAAATGACTTCACACACACATTTTAAGTACCTGAACTTATTGGTCTGGTCTGGGTGTGAACATGTCTCAGTTTGATCCTATCTTAAAGACAGGGACATCAGAAGAGAACAGATGTGGAGAAGAGAGTGAGAGGGCTCAGTAATTTCAGTGACTTACAGGTCCCCAAATTATTACCTAAAACTGTTATCTATCAGTGGAATTTTCAAAGAGGACCCAAGTATCTCCCCAATCAGTAATTGTATGGAAATCTCTACGGGACTAACTTTGGAGATAACTTCTCAATAAATGTATAAATGACTAAACAGTGGGAAGATCCCCATTGAAGAGACACAAATGCTAATTAAGGAAAATGTGCCATAAATTTCAGAAAATTATTCCATTAATAGCAAAAAAAAAATTAAAAAGAGTTTTTAGGAAAGTGTAAATTGCAGTTATAGGGATAGAGAATGATACACAAAACATATGCCAACGAACTTATATTGTTTTGTAATTACTCAATAAAAAGAAATTACAAGTTCTTTTAACTATATAACTTTGGGCAAGTGACTTAACCTCTGCAGACCTCTATTGCACCAATAAAATGACTGGTTGATTTCTGGAGTCAATGGTGGCTATGAAATCCATGAAGATGCTATTGTTCCATCAGACAAATGTCAATTTTAAGTTCACTGCCACATTCCTTTTTTCTCTTTGATATTGTCTATACTCTTTCCTGCTGTGGGCCATTTCAACAAGAAATAGGAATGTTTTGCCCTCCAAACAGAGAATCTTTTCTTCTTTTTACACATTCACTCCTGCAATCCAGTCCCAGGCCTCCAGCCCAGAATTGATCCTGCACCTGGGGCCCCATCTCAGCCTCCCACTCTCAGAAACCTGCGGTCACCCTTGACTTCCCTGTCTCCCTAGTCACCCAGCTGATAAGAAAATTTTGTAGATGTTTTCAAAATAGCTTTCTATAACAATGGCCACTACCACACACAAAACACAATTATTGTCAAAGAAAAATTATAAACAATTTTTGGAAAAATTTTACTTGCATTTTAAGGGAGCCAGACCTTCAGAAAAAGTGGCTTCTTGAATAGAGAAAAGATGCAATATTTGTAGCTCAATTCTTATAAGGTAGTCTATAATTCTGTTTGCATAATGATTGCATGAGTTTTAATAAAATTTACCTTGGGATGCAAAACTTCTAAGCTATGATACATGGTGTTCTTTACCCAAAATTGTGGATCAGGTTAGTCTACGGGCAAGATGTCAGTTTTCCTCTTATCATTATCTTTCACATGTAATATCTTTCACATGTAATATCTCAGCATCCATTCTGGTCCCCTCCAATCTGTTCTCCATTCTTCAGGCAGAATAAGCTGTATAAAATTGTACCTCAAGTCATATAATGGCCCTAGAGTTCCCTCTGCCTGGAGCAATCTACCCTCATCCCTTTTCCTGTGTAAATTCTATTCATTCTTCAGGTCACAGCTTAGTAATTCCTTCCCTTGGAAGCCTCCCCTGACCACAAATCCCCATCCCTTACTTCACCCACACACACACACTTAGTTAGATCCCCTCTTCTGAGCTTCAATAACTTCCTCCTATTTAGCCCTTTTGTAGTTCATACTTGTTTACTTGAATTTGACTTGTTTACTTTCCTGTCTTCCTCACTAAACTGTGAGTCTCATGGGGGCAAGGAATGGGCCTATATTTTTCATCACTGTATTCTGAGCAACTAGCACAGTGTTCAGTCCCTAGTGAGAATTCAATAAACATTTTTGAGTGCCTATATTTTAGACTCCCTTCTGGCAGGGGCTCTACCATTTTCCCCAGTAGAGATGCTGATGCTGAAAGTGATGAAAGGAGGAATAATGCTTAGAGCTATCCCCACAGTCCTACAACAGCCCCCTGTTCTTTCCATCCCAAGGATGTTCAAGGTCCTTCTGTCTCTTGTCCAACAAGGCAGAGCCAATGGGAACTCTTGTCTTCTGGGTGCAGCAGTGTTAATGTTAAGATATTGATCATTCTTTCCTTAATAAAGTCTTCTGTTCCTCCACCACCTACACAGAAATTTTAATCATTCCTCCAGGCTGCTTTCTCTCTGTGACAGGATGTCTCCATCCTCCGGTATTGGGTTCACTGCCTTCTCACAAATCAGTCAAAGGCAGCTAAGCAGTGCCAAGGGAGCTTGGATTTCAATGAAGTGCAATCTCTCTTTTCACATGTGCAATCTTGCTGTTTCCTTTTTTTTCATTATTAATAGAGTAAATTCTCCTCATAAATACTTCAGAGATTTCATTTACCTAGTGCCTGAAGACAGAGATGAGGCAGAGGACCTACCTACAGGGAAATTACATATATATTGCAGGGACCAGCTTTTATATTCATGGCTCAGCTGCAGACCCCAGAACTGAGTTGTGAGGGCAAAATTCAGGCACACCAGGAAATAGGCAACCCATTCCTACCATCTCAGTGTCAACAACCTGATTTAGATTGGCTTAAAAACTAGGTTGATGTTTACATGGCCACTTCTCACAAATGTCAGGGAACCAGTCACCCACATAGCACTGAAAGAACCTAGATAAAAAATGCCCAGCTCCACATTACTTTTATTCTTTAATACTCCTTTAAGCAGACCTCTGCCTCTTTATCGAATACATTTGGCACTTACTGTTGCTCAATATGGAATTTTTAATGTTCCCCCTGTCAAAGGAAAAGCAGAGCTGGACAATATTAAAGCTGTAAAAACAGATTTTATTCAGGACTATCGCAAATAGGGGGAAATACCTCAGTATGGAACCAGGCTCAACTCTGAATACAGCATAGACAAGTAGGAATTTATAGCCAGAGAGCAGGATGGGGGTTAGTAAATAGGAAATTACTAAGAGGAAACATCAGGAGTAAGGGAGATTCTGGCTAAACTGCCCTATCTGAAGACAGGCCAGGGTGATCAAACTTCACCTGTGGGGACTGTGTTGATTGTATGTGTGGTCCCATGGGTAGTGAGGCTTGTCAGCTGTAGAAGGCTGGTGCTTCTCAAACACCCACATAGGGGATCAGCCCCACCTTCCAAAGCCCAAAACAAACAGAGCCAGCCTCACCCAGCTGCAATCCTCAGAGAACTGACAAGAGCCTTATAGGCTGGAGGTCTACAACAATTGTAAGCCCCTGAGCCTAACAACCAGGCATGCTGGGGGCTGACTCACTTAGATAAACTTCAACAGGAATGAGCTATTAGGCATTGCATCCAACTGTGCTGGGGTTCCCCACACCTGATGAAGAGACTGAAGGCACCATAGCAATCACACACAGCTGAGCATTACAATCAGCCTGCTAGGGGGACAGCTCAGCATCCCTGGGCACCTATAGCAAGAGCAACCCTGCCACAACAGAAGGACACATGTAGCCCACATGGAGGTCACTCCTGGAACAATTGGAACTGGTGACCAGAGGGAAGCACACTGCTGGGCCTCATAAGGCAACTCTTACATGAGATCACCTCTCCAAATCAGGAGACATAGGTCACTCACCTACTACATAGATATAAGCACAAAGAAAGGAGCAAAATGAGCAGGCAAAGGAATATGTCCCAAGTAAGGGAACAGGACAAAACCCCAGAAAAAGAACTAAATGAAGAAGAAATGAGAAATCTACCTGAGAAAGAGTTCAAACAAAAAGTCATAAGGATGCTTACTGATCTTGGGAGAAGAATGGATGAACTCAGTGAGAACATCAACAAAAAAATGGAAAATATAATAATAAACCAATCAGAAATGAAGAATAAAATACTAGAAATGAAAAATTCACTAGAGGGACTCAAAAGCAGAGTAGATGATACAGAAGAATGGATCAGTGAACTGGATGAAAGACTAGAGGTAATCACCCAAGCTGAACAGATAAAAGAAAAAAGAATTAAAAAGAGTGAGGACAGTCTAAGGGGACAACATCAAGTGCACTAAAATCTGTGTTATAGGTGTCCCAGAAGGAGAAGAGAGAGAGAAATGGGCAGAGAATTTATTTGAAGAAACAATAGCTGAAAACTTTCCTAACCTACAGAAGGAAATAGACATCCAGGTACAGGAAGCACAGAGAGCACCAAAAAAGAAAAACCCAAAGAGGCCCACACCAAGACACATCATAATTAAAATGTCCGGAATTAAAAATAAAAAGAGAATCCTAAAAGCTGCAAGAGATAGGCAATAAGTTACATACAAAGGAAACCCCATAAGGCTATCAGCTGACTTCTCAGCAGAAACCTTACAGGCAGGAAGAGAGTGGTATGGTATATTTAAAGTGCTGAAAGCAAAAAACCTACAGCCAAGAATACTCTACCCAGCAAGGTTATCATTTAGAATGGAAGGCGAGATAAAGAGTTTCCCAGACAAGCAAAAATTAAAGGAGTTTATTACCAAGAAACTAGTCTTACAAGAAGTGCTAAAAGGAGTTACTTAAGGGGGAAAGAGAAGACCACAAATAGGAAAAAACTATTTCCATGATAAGAGGGTAACAGATACAAATGCACAAACAAGAGATTAGATATGATATAAAAAATATAAAAAGTGGTAGGAGGGGGTAAAAGAGTGGAGCTTTCAGACAGAGGTCAAATTAAAGAGACTATCAATTTAATATAGATTGCTACATATGTAGGTTATTATATATAAACCTCGTGGTAATCACAAAGCAGAAACCTATAATAAATACACAAAAAACTAAGAGAAAGGAACCCAAACATAATACTAAAGAAAGCCATCAAACCACAAGTGAAGAGAGCGAGAGAAGAAGAAAGGAACAGAGAAAAACTGCAAAAAATCCCAGAAAAAAGGTTTAAAAATGGCAGTAAGTACATACTTATCAACAGCTACTTTAAATGTCAATGGGCTAAATGCTTCAATTGAAAGGCATAGGGTGGCTGATTGGATGAAAAAAACAAGACCCACATATTTGCTGCATACAAGAGACAACCTTCAGACTTAAAGACACTCACAAACTGAAAGTGAAGGGATGGAACAAGATATTCCATGCGAATGGCAATGAAAAGAAAGCTGGGGTAGCAATACTTATATCAGACAAAATAGACTTTAAAACAAAAACTGTAACAAGAGACAAAGAAAGGCACTACATAATGAAAAAAGGAACAATCCAACAAGAGAATATAACACTTGTAAATATCTACACACCCAACATAGGTGCAACTAAATATATAAAGAAATTATTAACAGGCATAAAAGGAGAAATAGACGGTAATATAATAATAGTAGAGGACTTTAACACTCCAAGTACACCAATGGATAGATCATCCAAACAGTAGATCAATAAGGAAACATTGGCCTTAAATGATGCACTAGACCAGATGGACTAAGTAGATATATACAGAACATTCTATCCCAAAACTGAAGAATACATACTCTTTTCAAATGCACATGGAACATTCTCCAGGATTGATCACATATTAGGCAACAAAACTATTTTCCATAAATTTAAGACTAAAATAATACCAAGCATCTTTTCTGACCACAACAGTATGAAACTAGAAATCAACTACAGGAAGAAAATCAGAAAAGCAACAAATATGAGGAGATTAAACAAAATGCTACTGAACAATGATTTGGTCAATGAAAAAATCAAAGGAGTAATCAAAAAATACCGGGCGACAAACAAAAATGAAAATACGGCATGCCAAAATTTATGAGATACAGCAAAAGTGGTTCTAAGAGGGAAGTTTATAGAAATACAGGCTTACCTCAATAAATAAGAAAAATCTCAAATAAACAATCTAACACTGCATGTAAAGGAACTGGAAAAATAAGAATAAACAAAGCCCAAAATCAGTAGGAGAAGGGAAATAATAAAAATCAGAGCAGAAATAAATGAAATAGAGACTAAAAAAGAATAGAAAAAATCAATAAAACCAAGAGCTGGTTCTTTGAAAAGATAAACAACATTGACAAACCTTTAGCTAGACTCACCAAGAAAAAAAGGAGAGAAGGCTCAAAAGAATAAAATCAGAAATGAAAGAGGAGAAATTACAAGAGACCTCAGAAATACAAAAGATTATCAGAGAATACTATGAAAAGCTATATGCCAACAAATTGGATAATCTAGAAGAAATGGATAAATTCTTAGACAACCTTCCAAAACTGAATTAAGAAGAAATAAAGAATTTGAATAGACCAATCATCAGTAAGGAGATCAAAACAATAATCAAAAACCTCCCAATAAATAAAAGGCCAGGACCAGACAGCTTCCCTGGTGAATTCTACAAACCATTCAAAGAACACTTAATACCTATTCTTGTCAAACTCTTCCAAAAATTTGAAGAGGAAGGGAAGCTTCCTAACTCGTTCTACTACAAAGCCAACATTACCCTGATACCAAAACCAGACAAGAACAACATAAAAAAAGAAAATTACAGGCTAATATCATTGATGAATATCGATGCAAAAATCCTCAATGAAATAGCAGGAAATTGAATACAACAATACATTTAAAAGATCATACACCATGATCAAGTGGGATTTATTCCAGGGATGCAGGGATGGTTCAACATCCACAAGTCAATCAACGTGATACACCACATTAACAATATGAAGAATAAAAATCACATGATCATCTCAATAAATGCAGAGAAAGCATTTGACAAGATACAGTATCCATTAATGATAAAAACTCTGAATAAAATGGTTAAAGAAGGAAAGTACCTCAACAGAATAAAGGCCATATATGACAAACCCAGAGCTAATATTATCCTCAATGGTGAAAAACTGAAAGCTATCCCTCTAAAAATAGGAACCAGACAAGAATGCCCACTTTCAACACTCCTATTTAACATGGTATTGGAAGTCCTAGCCAAGCAATCAGGCAAGAAAAAGAAATAAAGGGATCCAAATTGGAAAGGAAGAAGTGAAACTGTCACTATTTGCAGATGACATGATTTTATATACAGAAAACCCTAAAGAATCCACCAAAAAACCTTTTAGAAATAATAAATGAATACAGTAAAGTTGTAGGATACAAAATCAACATACAAAAATTAGTTGCTATTCTATACACTAAGAACAAAGTAGCAGAAAGAGAAATTAAGAATACAATCCTATTTACAACTACAACAAAAAGAATAAAATACCTAGGAATAAACTTAACCAAAGGAGTGAAAGATCTGTACACTGAAAACTATAAAACATTGTTGAAAGAAATGGAGGAAGACAGAAAGAAATGGAAAGATATTCCATGCTCTTGGGTTGGAAGAATTAACATAGTTAAAATGTCCATACTTTCTAAAGCAATCTGTACATTCAATGCAATCCCATCAAAGTCCCAACAACATTTTTCATGGAAATAGAACAAAGAATCTTAAAATTTATGTAGAACCACAAAAGACCCCAAATGGCCAAAAGAATCCTGAGAAAAAAGAACAAACCTGGAGATATTACACTCCCTGATTTCAAAATATACTACAAAGCTATAGTAACCAAAACAGCATGGTAGTGGCACAAAAACAGACACACAGATGAATGGAACAGAATCAAGAGACATATCTACGGACAGCTAATTTTCAACAAGGGAGCTCAGAACATACCATAGAGAAAGGAAAGTCTTTTTTTTTTTTTTTTGTGAGGAAGACCAGCCCTGAGCTAACATCCGATGCCATTCCTCCTCTTTTTTGCTGAGGATGATTGGCCCTGGGCTAACATCCATGCCCATCTTCTCCACTCTACATGGGACACCGCCACAGCATGGCTTGACAAGCGGTGCATTGGTATGCACCTGGGATCCAAGCCTGTGAACCCCGGGCTGCCGAAACGGAGTGCGTGCACTTAACCAAGGGGCCACCGGGCCAGCCCCGGGAAAGTCTCTTTAATAAATGATCGTGAGAAAACTGGATAGCCACATGCAAAAAAGTGAAGGTAGAATATTATCTTACACCATACACAAAAATCAACTCAAAATGGATTAAAGACTTGAATGTCTTTAATTAAAGACCTGAAACCATGAAACTTCTAGAAGAAAACGTAGGCAGTACGCTCGTCAACATCGGTCTTAGCAACATATTTTCAAGTACCATGTCTGACCATGCAGGGGAAACAATAGAAAAAATAGACAAATGGGATTACATCAAACTAAAATCTTCTGCATAACAAAGGAAACCATCAACAAAATGAAAATACAACCTAACAATTGAGAGAAGATATTTGCAAACCATATATCTGATAAGGGGTTAATATCCAAAATATATAGAGAACTCATACATCTCAACAACAAAAAAACAACAACCCAATTAAAAAATGGGCAAAAAATCTGAACAGACATTTCTCCAAAGAAGATATAGAGATGGCCAACAGACACATGAAAAGATGTTCAACAACATTAACTATCAGGGAAATGCAAATGAAAAGTACAATGTGATATCACCTCACTCTCGTCAGAATGGCTATAATTAATAAGACAGGAAACAAGAAATGCTATGGAGAGGATGTGGAGAAAAGGGAACCCTCATACACTGCTGGTGGGAGTGCAAACTGGTACAGTCAGTACGGAAAACAGTATGGAGATTCCTCAAAAAATTAAGAATAGAACTACCATATGATCCAGCTATTCCACTGCTGGATGTTTTTCCAAAGAACATGAAAACACACGTGCGTAAAGATACATGCACCCTTGTGTTCACTGCAGCATTATTCACAATAGCCAAGACTTGGAAGCCACCTAGGTGCCCATCAAGGGATGAATGGATAAAGAAGATGTGGTGTATATACACAGTGGAATACCACTGAGCCGTAAGAAACAATGCAATCCAGCCATTTGTGACAACACAGATGGACATTGAGGGTATTATGCTAAGTGAAATAAATCAGAGGGAGAAGGTCAAATACCATATGATCTCACTCATGAGTAGAAGATAAAAACAACAAAAACAAACACATATAGACAGAGATTGGATTGATGGTTACCAGAGGGGAAGGAGGGAGGGAGGAGGGCGACAGAGATGCTTAGGCACATGTGTGTGGTGATGGATTGTGATTAGTCTTTGGGTGGTGAACATGAAGTAATCTATGCAGAAATAGAAGTACAATGATGTATACCTGAAATTTACACAATGTTATAAACCAACGTTACCACAATTTAAAAAAATAAATTGGGCAAAGCATGTAACCAACATAAACAGGGTTCACTTATTTGATAAGTTTTATTTTGTGAAATTATTATTAAAAAATTACTCTGAGGGGAGGCAAAATTACAAGACCTATGAAAATATTTGAAGCCAAATATTTATGCTCTTCAATTCGGAAAGGGAGAGGGAGAGAGGATTTTGTCCACTTGGCAACATGTCAGCTTGAATTATGACTTGTAATATTTATACATAATAGACAATTTTATGTGTCTCCCCTTGACTTCTCACCCCAGCCCCTGCAGATGTTACGACAAATACTCTACCATCAATCCAGGCAGCAAGCTACAACAGATTCCTGGCGGACTGCATTGTTTTGACCTCCAGTGGCTGTGCTTCAACTGAAATCCACTTTTTTTTTTTTTTTTAAAGTTTTTATTTTATTTATTTTTCCCCCAAGGCCCCAGTAGATAGTTGTATGTCATAGTTGCACATCCATTCCAGTTGCTGTATGTGGGACGCGGCCTCAGCATGGCCGGAGAAGCGGTGTGTCGGTGCTCGCCCGGGATCCGAACCCGGGCCGCCAGCAGCGGAGCGCGCGCACTTAACCGCTAAGCCATGGGGCCGGCCCTGAAATCCACTTTTATACTATGCCACACTCCTATATGGAATGATAGAAGAGCCCTATGAAGGAGAGTGTTGTAATTACTGGGAAACATTAAGGAGGCTCCTGCTTGCTATGCTAACACTGAGTGATAATTCATGGGAGGTGTTCCTCTAGCCCACTACCAACAAGAGCTGTGTATCACTGGATTTCATGCTAATAGATATCTTACAGCCTCTAAGAATCATGACACTGGTTTTCACATTGGCTGCCAGGAGCCTTAGAGCCTAATGTGTGGCCCATTTCTCCAAAATATACCAGAGCTCATTATGCAATGTGTACTGACCTCACACCCGACATTCTCTTTTCTTTCCTAGTCTCATTTTCCTTTTGTCCTCTTTCCTTCTCCATTCATTTTTTATTTTATTTAATATGTATTTAAATAAACCCAATTTAAACTTTTCTGGAACAAAGTCATATGTATAAGTAAGTAAATAAATACAACATGATATCATCCCAATTCTTTAGTGGCAAAAAAAAAAAAAATCATATAAATTCACCAAATGTTGAAAGTAGCTGTCCTGAATGGTGAGATCATGGGTAATTCTCATTTTCTATATTCTTCTACAACAAGAAAGATATTACTTTTATAATTTTAAAAATAAATTTTAAACCAGTTTAATAAGGAACTTAGACAATATCTTAGCATGAAATCTAAATGAGATTAGCAGGGTGACATCAGCATTACAGTGGAATAAGATGTGGTTTATTTTTATCCCCAACTGAATAACAATAATTTGGCATCCTGCCACAGAGAAAAGTGCCTTTGTGGGAGCTATGGAATCTAGCATCACACACCAAAGGACCTGGAAAGAGTCTCATCCACCTGTGCACCAGGTAATACACATACAGACCTTGGTCCTGGCTGTGGACCCTACAGTGGCCTGGGAACCAGCTCCAGGAACTTTCAGCTGCAGCCCAGGAGTCCCTGGAAAACACTGTCTTAAACAATCACCCATGGCCTTTGTGGAAGTTTGGGTTTCCAGAGGAGAAGTTTCAGCACACCAGTGGAACAAAAAAATATGAGATTGGAGGTATTAAAGAGAGAGAAGAATAGCTTAACTTTACCTGCATCACCCCTCCCTCAAGGTAGCACAGTTTAGGGTCAAGAAAGATCTTCTCAGTCTATGATTTGTCTCATGGGGGAAAACGAAAGCACATGAGTGAGCACCTGGCTTCCCCAGTGGTGCAGGAGACTGCCAAAGAGGATTATTTCCCACTTTTTCCATCCAGAATACGGAATCATGAGCTGCATGGCTGGGGGTTGGGAAGAGGCTGGGAGACCAGCAGATAGGACTCTTGGAGTCCTTAAAGTCTGCATTAGGGAATGCAGATCCTAAAAACTGCTGCATGGACTCCTTCAAGACCCATCTACAATATTCTGAGAACACCTAGCCTGCGTATCCCCTCAACTGGCCCACAGGTAACCCAGTGCTCAACACACCAGATCCACACACAGCACCACCCTGTGGCTGGCTTCTAGTGCACATTCCTGGTGGTGGTGGTGAGAGAGAGCTGTGGCAGATGGCTATGACCATGCATAGAAAGCCAGCCCAAATCTACAAGCCAGGGAGAGACCAAAAACTTGAACTATAGTGCCACCTTTGGGAAAACAAAAGCAAAGCTGTCAACACTGGGCCTGGTGTGTTGCAGGATCAGAGGAAGACGTACAACTTAAGAATTCTGCTATAAAAAGGAGCAATAAATGTAGAGCAGGTGTACCCATAAAAAGTCTGAGAAAGCCACAGAATCACTAGCAGGGCTGATGGAAGTATTTCTCTCCCAATGGCAGTTAGTAAAGACTGGAGGAGGTGACTGCTACTTCAAATGCAAAGACAACAATGCAAAACATCAAAGAACATGAAAATTAAGGAAACCTGACACCACCAAAGGATACCAATAAACTTCCAGTAACCAAACCCAAAGATATGGAGATCTGCAATTTACCAGATGAAGAATTCAAAATGGCTGCTTTAAGGAAATTCAATGAGCTACAAGAAAACACAGAAAGACAATTTAATGAAATCAGGAAAACAAGGCACACAAAGTGAGAAGTGTAACAGAGACAGAAATCATAAAAAAGAACCATACAGACATTCTGGAGCTCAAGAAAACAATGAATGGAATGAAAATTGCACTAGAGAGCATCAACAAGAGAACGGATCAAACAGAAGAAAGAATCTGTGAGACAGAAGAAAAGAAATTTAAAATTATCTAGTCAGAGGAAAACAAAAAGAAAAAAGAATAAAAAAGAGTAAAGAAAGACTATATGATCTATAGGATACCATCAAAATGACCAATTTGTGAATTATTGGAGTCCCAAAAGGAGAAGAGAGGGAGAAAGAAGCAGGAAGATTATTTAAAGAAATAATAGCTGAGAAGTTCCCAAAACTGGGGAGAGATTTGGAAATCCAAGTTCATGAAGCTCAAAGGTCACCAAATGAATCATGAATAAATGGAGAATCTGAACAGACCAACTACTAGTAAGGGGGTTGGATCAGTACCAAAAACCTCCCAACAAAGAAATGTCCAGAACCAGATGGTTTCACTGGTTAATTCTACCAAACATTTAAAGAAGAATTAATGCCAATTCTTGTCAAACTATTCCAAAAATTTGAAGAGGAGGGAACACTCCAAAAATCATTTTACAAGGCCAATATTACCCTGATACCCAAGCAAGATAAGGACTCAAAAGAAAAGAAAACTATAAACCAATATCCCTGATGAATGTAGATGCAGAAATTCTCAACAACATATTAAAAAATGGAAGTCAACAGCACATTAAAGGGATTATACATCATGACCAAGTGGGATTTATCCCTGGGATGCAAGGATGGTTCAACATACACAAATAAATAAATGTGAAACACCATATTAATGGAATGAAAGATCACACTATAAGATTACCTCAATAGATACCCTACAAGCACTTGATAAAATACAACATCCTTTCATCACTAAAACCCTCTACAGATTGAATATAGAAGGAACGTATCTCAACATAATAAAGGCCATACATGATGAACCCACAGCTAACACTATACTCAATGGTGAATAATTGAAAGTTTTTACTCTAAGATCAGGAACAAGACAAGAGTGCCCACTCTCACCACTCTTATCAACATAGTACTAGAAATCCTTGTCAGAGTAATTAGGCAAGACAAAGAAATAAAATGCATCCAAATTGTAAAAGAAGAAGTAAAATTGTTGTTATGTGCAAAGGATACAATGTAGTACATAGAAAACTCCAAAGACTCTACCAAAAAACTGTTAGAACTAATCAACAAATTCAGTAAAGTTGTGGGATGCAAAATCAACTTACAGTTAGTAATCAGTTGTGTTTCTATACACTAACAATAAAACATCTGAAGAAGAAATAAAGAAAACTATCCCATTCACAATAGCATCAAAAACAAAATACTTAGAAATAAAATTAACCAAAGAAATAAAAGATTCATGCAATGAAAACCGAAAGATCTTGATGAAAGAAATTGAAGAAGACACAAACAAATGGAAAGACATCTCATGTTTGTGGATCAGCAGAATTAATATTGTTAAAGTGTCCATACTACCCAAAACCATCTATAGATCAAAGCAATTCCTATCAAAATTCCCATGGCATTTTTCACAGAAATTGAAAGAACAATCCTAAAATTGCATGAAACCAGAAAAGACTCTAAATAGCCAAAGCAATCGTAAGAAAGAAGAACAAATCAGAGGCAACACACTTCCTGATTTCAAACTATACTACAAAACTACAGTAATTAAAACTATGGTACTGGTATAAAAATAGACAGACGAATGGAACAGAATATACAGCCCAGAAATAAATTCCCACATAGAGAGTCAACTAATATTTGACAAAGGATTCAAGAACACTCAATGGGGAGAGGAAGGGAAAATAAAGGGATTGGGTGAAGGTGGTCAAAATGTACAAGCTTCCAGTTATAAGATGATAAGTGCTGGGGAAGTAATGTACAACATGATGACTATAGTTAACCACGTTGTATGGTATATTTGAAAGTGCTAAGAGAGTAGATTCTTAAGAAGTTCTCCACACAAGGAAAAAATATATTTTTCTAACTATATGAGGTCATGGAAGTCAACTAAACTTATTGTGGTAATCAATTCACAATATATATGTATGTCAAGTCATTATGCTGTACATCTTATATAGTGTTGTATGTCAATTATATCTCAATAAAACTGGGGAAAAAAAGACTACCACTTCTCCATTGTGGATTCTTGGATCCCTTGTCAAATATTAGTTGACTGTATATGTGAGGATTTATTTCTGGGGTCTTCTGTTCCATTTGTCTATGTGGCTAGTTTCATGCCAGTATGATACAGTTTTGATTATCATAGCTTTATAATATAGTTTGGAATCAGAAACTGTGATGTCTCCACCTTTGTTCTTCTTTCTCAGGATTGCTTTGGCTATTCAGGTTCTTTTGTGGTTCCATACAAATTTTAAGATTGTGTTTTCTATTTATGTGAAGAATACCATTGGAATTTTAATAGGGATTGCATTGAATTTATAGATGACTTTGGATAGTATGGACATTTTAACACTATTGATTCTTCTGATCCATGAACATGGAGTTTCTTTTCATTCATTTGTGTCATCTTCATTTTTCCTTCTTCTAAGTCCTATAGACTTTAGTGAATAGATCTTTCATCTCTTAGGTTAAATTTTTTGCTAAGTATTTAATTTAGATGCTATTGTGAATGGCATTGTCTTATCTATTTCTTTTTCAGATATTTCATTGTTAGTATTTAGAAATCCAACTAATTTTTGTATGTTGATTTTGTATCCTGCAACTTTACTAAATTTATTGGTTAGCTCTAACAGTTTTTTGATGGAATATTTAGGGTTTTCTATATATAGGATCATATCGTCTGCAAAGACAACTTTACTTATCTTTTATTTACAATTTGAATGCCCTTTTTCTCTTTCTTCCCTGATTGCTCTGGCCAGAAATTCAGTACTGTGTTGAATAAGAGTGGTGACAGTGGGCAACCTTGTCTTGTCCTGATATTTGAGGAAAAGTTTTCAACATTTTACCATTGATTATGATGTTAGCCATGGGCTTGTTGTAATAGCCTTTATTATGCTGAATTATGTTGCTACTATACCCAATCTGTTGAGAGTTTTATCATGAAAGGATGTTGTATTTTGTCAAATGTTTTTTCTACATCTATCAAAATGATTATATGATTTTTATCTTTCATTCTATTAATGTCATGTGTCACATTTGTGAAGTGTGTATGGTGAACCATCCTTGCATTCCAGAACTAACTCTCATTGGATCATCGGGTATGACCCTTTTAATATCTGTTAAATTTGGTTTGCTAGTATTCAGGGATATTGGCCTTCAGTTTGCTTTTCTTTTTTTATGGAAATATAATTGACTTATAACATTACGTAAGTTTCAGATGTACAACATGTTGATTCGACACATTTATATATTGTAATATGATTACCACCATAGCATTTTCTAACACCTCTATCATGTTACATAATTTTCATTTCTTTTTTGTGAGGGAACAATTAAGATATAAGGTCTTAGTAACTTTGAAATATACAATATTATAAATTATAATCACTATTCTGTTCTTTAGCTTTCCAGGACTTATTTATCTACTAGTTCCCAGTTTTTACCCTTAAACAACACGTCTCCAATTCCTCAAGCCCCCATCCTCTGGCAACCACCATTCTTCCCTCAGTATGTGGTATCATATAGCATTTGTCTTTCTCCACCTCACTTATTTCACTTAACATAGTGTCCTCAAGGTTCATACATGTTGCCACAAATGGTAGGATTTCTTTCTTTTCTCATGACTAATAGCCCATTATATATATATGTAAATACACACACACACACACACACACACATACACACACACCTCACATCTTCTTTATCCATCCATTAGTTGATGGACATTTAGATTGTTTCCATATCTTTGCTATTGTGAATAATGCTGCAGTAAACATGGGAGTGCATATGTATCTTTAGACACTTGTTTCATTTTTTTCACATATACACCCAGAAGTGAGATTGTTGGGTCATACAGTAGTTCTATTTTTAATTTTTTGAGGAAGCTCCGTACTGTTTTTCATAGTGTCTGCACCAATTTACATTCCCACCAACAGTGCACAATGGTTCTCTTATCTCTACATCCATGTAAACACTTGTCATCTTTTGTCTTCTTGAGGACAGGCATGAGGTGATATCTCATGTGGTTTTGGTTTGCATTTCTCTGATGATTAATAATGTTGAGCACCTTTCATGTAACTGCTGATCATTTGAATATCTTTTTGGAAAAATGTCTATTCAGATCTTCACCCACTTTTTAATTGGATTGCTTGGTTTTTTTGTTATTGAGTTGTATGAGTTCTTTATATATTTTGGATATTAACCCTTTATTTGATATATGGTTTGCTAATATTTTCTCCCATTCCATAGATTGTCTTTTCATGTTGTTGATCATTTCTTTTGCTGAGCAGAAGATTTTTAGTTTGATGTAGTCCCACTTGTTAATTTTTGCATTTATTGCTTGTCCAAAAATCATTGCCCAGACCAACGTCAAGGAATTTCTTCCCTATGCTTTCTTGTAAGAGTTTTACAGTATCAGGTCTTACATTTAAGTCTTTAATCTGTTTCAAGTTAATTTTTGTGAGTGCTGTAATATAGGGATCTAGTTTCACTCTTTACATGGGAGTATTCAATTTTGGTCGAAGAATACAAACTTGCAGTTGTCAGATGAATTTGGGGGATCTAATGTTCAGCGTGATGATTATAGTCAACAATACTGTATAATATTCTTTAAAGTTGTTAAGGGGATAGATCTTAAATATTCTCACCTCAAAAAAGAAATGGCAATTATGTGAGGTGACAGATGTGTTAGCTAACACTATGGTAGTGTCCATTTTGCAATATGTAAGTGTATCAAATCAACACATTGTGTGTCTTAAATTTACACAATGCCATATGTCAATTATATCTCAACAAATCTGGAGAATAAATAAATAAGATTACCAAAGGCATTCTGTGCTCTGCAAAGACAAATTTTATAAAAATTAAAATTACAATAATCACATCTTAGGAATATTGGTTGCAACCACAAATTATAAAAAAATTGTAGCACACTGAACACTTTATTAGTGTGTAAGAATTTTGAAAGTGATTTCTTTAAAGTTACATAATAAAAGAGAACAGATTTGTGAAATGCTACAATTGGGTCCTGATTCTGGAGGACCTCCACTGGAAATACTGTAATCTATCCCAGGTTGTTATAGAAATAATGTGGTAAAACAGTATTGTAACAAAATCTATAAGTGTTGTGTCTATAGTATGATATATAGGAACTCTGCATCACGTGCATGTTAGATAGAACATCCATTCTCTTTTCTCTCCTGTTTCTCATCTGTCTGGACAGGTTCTTACGCAGACACCTTGAGAATAGAAATGCAAGACCAATTCCTTATCTTAGATCAGTAAACAGAGCTGTTACTACCTGTTATCTTCTTCTAGACCCCTCCCAGGGGAGACCTGGGAGAGCGCAGTAATCTCCAATGCCAAGCAATCATAAATCTCCTTCTTTGAAGTTAAATAGCTTTCCTTCTAAATAGTTGGGTTTGATGTCTAGAAAACTTCAGAAATAAAAATGCATATTGTTTGTTTGTGTACACATATTTTAAACTTACATAAATGCTTCTCACTGTGTTTCTTACTCTTTTACTTGACACAACAGTTCTTAAACTCTAACCCATATGGCTTTGGGTACATCTACTCTGTTGCTACTAACTCTATAGTATGCAAGCATCAATTTTATCTACCTACTCTCCTTGGTTGCTTCCAACTCTCTGTCACTGCAAACATTACTGTAAGTGAAAATCTTCATAATCCTTTATGGACCTGGAGATAATTTATTGTAATATATCTCATAAGGAGAATTGCTATAATCTGTTATCTATTATATATAATTACTCAGAAATTCTGCTTCTGAAGTATAAAAGAATTCTTACTGACGTCCATATTTGTGTGTGTGTGTATATACACACACATAAATATGTTTGATCAGTACTTCTAGCTCACTCTCCTAAATGGCTGCCCTAGTCTAGCCTGCCACATGTAGTAGCTTCTACATATACTTATATATAAATGGATGGGACTCTTATAGCCTTATCCAACTTTTTAATATCTTGCCAATCTTACATGAGTAATTACCTAATTGTTGTTTTAATTAGCAATTCTTTCATTACTAATGAATTAGAGCATCTCTTCATATGTTTGTAGCCATTTGGAGTTCCTCTTCTGTAAACTATCTGCTCATATTTTTGCCATTTTCTACTAAGACATCTGTCTTATTCTTGGTGACATGAAGGAATATCTTACATATTACACAAAACAGTGCTTTATCAGTTTTGGACATTGTAGATATTATCTTCTGCTACATCATCTCTCTGTCACCTTTGTTCACTGTGTCTTTAATTAAACAGATATCTAGATATCTTTAATTTTGAATTTTTTTATTACAGTAACATTGGTTTGTAACAGTGTATAAATTTCAGGCATACATCATTATACTTCTATTTCTGCATAGATCACATCATGTTCACCACCCAAATACTAATTATAGTCCATGACCACACACTTGCCTAATCATGCCTTTTGCCCCCCCCAATCTCCTCCCCTCTGGTAACCACCAATACAATCTCTGTCTCTATGTGTTTATTTGTTGTTGTTTTTATCTTCTACTTATGAGTGAGATATCTTTAATTTTGAAGAAACCAAAATCATCAAATTTTTTGCTTTAAGTGTTGTAAGGTGAGAACACTATGCGATGAGATTTGGAGATAGATCACCTTCAAGAGGATGTACTCATTGGTCTTATCTCCACTGAGAAGCTGAAGGGGCTTGCCCAAGATCACACAACTAGTTAAGGCCAGTCTCCACCCCTTATGGCCCAATGAAGAAAGAGAAAGAGGATGGCATAGAAGGAGACAAACACTGTCAAAGGCAATCTAAGGTAACACTCTAGAAGATGGCTCACATATTTGAGGTGAGGAATTCCTGCTATAAACAAAGAGGCTGCTGTCTGAGAGCAGTTGAAATCCATAACCATCTAGTTCACATTTTCTTTTATTCTATTATTTCCCTCCCCCATCATGTCTCCGTGCTTTGGATACTTCATTGCTCCCTTTCTCCCCTCCTCCCACCTCCACTTTTTT
The DNA here is from genome assembly GCF_057802395.1 of Ceratotherium simum simum. NCBI lineage: Eukaryota > Metazoa > Chordata > Mammalia > Perissodactyla > Rhinocerotidae > Ceratotherium > Ceratotherium simum. Next base: position 41,256,470 of record NC_141927.1, on the reverse strand, counting down.
TTTAATTCCCTCTTTCAAGTGTTCTATCCTTCAAAGAAATATAATAATCTATCTAAGTGTGGACTTTTGCTTTGTTTTGGTAAAGACATTTATTCCATATTTTATCTTCTGTTGCCCTTTCTTTCCATCTTCTCTTCTTCTCCAATCAAACTTTCAATATGTGGTGGTTGATTGTGATATATGAGGTACAGTATTAAGTGCTCCGATGGACATAAAGTTGCAGACGGGATGAATTTCTATTAAAAGGACTAAAAGCAACTACTATACAGCATTATTCTGGAGGTCCTGGTTAATGCAAAAACCTGAGGAAAAGAAAAATAAATACAGAGATATAAACATCACAACCCTCGTCTAAAGAGAGATACATTTATATTCATGCAGAAATGATATGTGACAATAAAAGGAAGGAAAGATCATAAAAAGCTTAAGATAGTGAAATAAGGTTTTCGGAAAGCAAATATACTGTCTTCTCTACCTTTGCAATCTATGATCAACTTTAGCTGGGCACATGGGAAAAAAAGTGCAAAAAATTACAGATCTTGTAAACGGAAAGAGGAAAGAAAAGTTATAGGGAACAAAGAAGGTTAGAGTAACCTTAGACATTTTCAAAAGCAAGTGTTTTTAAAAATCAGACATTCTCCTTGTGAACACATTAGGAATTTCTAACAAAATACTAAACTAATATGGAGCAATTATCCAATTAATGCTCCTAAACAAGATATTTTAAAGTATTACGCTTATAGGTCCAAAGAGTCCATTTGGTTCTGTCTTTGCACAGAGGCTATACTGAACTCTGACAGTTCAGCAACGTAAAAGAATACAGTTAATTTTTAGTATGTATCTTCTAAAGGGAGAAATACGAGTATTTTATATAATGAACATCTTACAGAAACTTTCCAAATATCCATTTTAGACACTGATTCCTCTCCCCAGTGTTTCACACTCAGGGTAGCTAATAAAAATTTCCTCTGCTCTGTCATCTACTGAGGTTCTTTCCCAGCACTCTGCTCTCCTCTTTCAGCTCCTGCTTTCCCCACAATCGCCTCTGCCCTTTGCTGCAACCACACTTTCTGCCTCCCAGGCAGAAGTGAGCACTGGGTCTTCCATTCCTATTTACTAGATGTACCAAATTCCCTAAAATTGTTGAGGACAATGTGACTCCTTTTCACAAAGAAACTTTTGGAAAGGGTAGTTTTTCCTCACCCTGAAATCACCTATAGGATGAAACTTTAGAAAACTGACCTGTTTCAGTCAGTCAGGCCACATTTCTCAAAACTATTAAAAATAACTTGGAGAACACTAACTTGACATTTAAGACTATATTTATTGGTGTTTTATAAAGGGTATTTAGATGAATACACATGCTGGCTATTTCACAAACCAGTACACACACTTTTTACATTAATTGCCAGGGTCAGTTGCTTCTCAGCAAATAACATGAGAGCGGCTATGCAAATACTCAATAACAAAACTGCAGAAACTCTCGACTTTGAAATCTGGCAGAATAAGCTTGTGAATCACTTAATACAAAACACTTAACCATTAGTGCTCTGAAATTTAGGGAGAAAAAGAATATGGAAAAAACAATCATCTCTGGAGGCTGTGTGTGTGTGTGTGTGTGTGTGTGAGCAGTATGTACATTCTGACACATCAGTGTTCTATGTGCTCCTCCTGACTGAAGTGTAATGATGAGAGTTGATTATTCATGTTGAAAGTCATTTTACAATACCCTCAAGTATCTCCTATTATCCCACTAATTTTCCAAATAATTAATGTTAGTTTCTTTCTCTTTAAAATATCTTTTAAATTTTAAGTGAAAGACATTAATTTTGAGACCCCACTGTATGACAGAGGTTGTGCTAGGTGCCTTACCTTTGTAGTTTTTAGGACACAAGAGAAAGCCATGAAATGAAGCAAAAATTCAAAGGGCAATGTAATATGGCTTATGTAATATTTAGGGCTGATTTCTTTCATTATTAATTCTATCTAAACTCAATTGGCAAAAATATGTTTGACTTCCTATATAAAACTGATAAGCATCAAATATTTGGAAAACAGAACTATTTCATAATCCATAAATCCATTCTCTTTATGACTGAGAACCCCGCTTATCAAATATCCAGATGGATCTCAAATATTGATCAATGAGAAGGAAGACTTTCATTTTACAAAACCAATTAATACAAATTAGAATGCAGAAACATCTATTTATATTGGATTTGAATACGTACATGAAATCATTCTTTTCCATTAAAATGATATATGCTGTCTATATGCCCCATGGGTTTCTTGCAACTCTTATTATTCTTAGATGCCTAAGTCAGTCAGTCCCAGACACTATGATTTTTGTAAGCGGTTACTATGTCAAAAGGTTTTACAATTAATGATTAAAGACATGAATGATTAAAGACTATATTGTTGGGGCTGGCCCGGTGGCACAAGCGGTTAAGTGTGCGCGCTCCACTGCGGCGGCCCGGGGTTCGCCGGTTCAGATCCCGGGCAAGCACCAACGCACCGCTTGTCAGGCCATGCTGTGGCAGTGTCCCATATAAAGTGGAGGAAGATGGGCACAGATGTTAGCCCAGGGCCAGTCTTCCTCAGCAAAAAAAAAAAAAAAAAAAGAGGAGGATTGGCAGATGTTAGCACAGGGCTGATCTCCTCACAAAAAAAAAAAGAATATATTGTTGATTAAAGAATAAGAGAAGAGACAAAATTGTTGGTAAACTAAAAAAAAATTACTTTTAAAATATGGATTTTGAAAATAATCTAGTGAAGTCATCTTCAGCTTGATCCTCTAGCCTGTCAAAGACCTTTTGCTCTTCACTATTTTAGTCTCACAATTATTATGTTCCATTAACAATCTGAGCTCCTAATCCAGACCCAAGAGTTTTATTAAAATGTGGATCAAAACTATATTTTTCAGATTAAAGGAAAAAGTAATCTTTGATGAAGATCAGTTTCATATTCTGTTTCCTAAAATCTGAGCATGAATGAAGGGTAACATCAGCCGGAAACTCATCTGGAAGGGAAAAGCGTACTGACTCTGACGACTAGCCTCACAATATGTTAGCGCTTTGTCTCCCTGGAGGACATCTGCCTTCTCCTGTTTATTAGGCAGAGTTTGTGTGAGCCAGGATGTTGGCTGTGTTTGCAATAATGTGTGTGTAAACAGAATTCCCTTCCACTCCATAGAAGAAACATCGTTCTCGATTTAAAAATTAAAAAGGTGGCATTTTCTATAACCTAATCCTCCCAAACCAGCAAGCTGCAGTCTCCTCCAGGTTTTTTTTTCTTTAATTTTTTGTTTATTGCAGTAACATTTGTTTATAACATTGTATAAATTTCAGATGTACATCATTATACTTCTATTTCTGCATAGATTACATCATGTTCACCACCCAAATACTAATTACAACCCATCACCACACACATGTGCCGAATTATCCCTTTCTCCCTCCTCCGTCCCCTCTTAACCTCTGGTAACCACCAATCCAATCTCTGTCTCTATGTGTTTGTTTATTGTTGTTATTATCTACTACTTAATGAAGGAAATCATATGGTATTTGACCTTCTCCCTCTGACTTATTTCATTTTGCATAGTACCCTCAATGTCCATCCATGTTGTCACAAATGCCTGGATTTCAACGTTTCCTATGGCTGAGTAGTATTCCATTGTGTATATATACCACATCTTCTTTACCCATTCGTCCCTTGATGGGCACTTAGGTTGCTTCCAAGTCTTGGCTATTGTGAATAAAGCTTCAATGAACACAGGGGTGCATGTATCTTTATGCATTGGTGTTTTCAAGTTCTTTGGATAAATACCCAGCAGTGGAATAGCTGGATCATATGGTAGTTCTATCCTTGATTTTTTGAGGAATCTCCATACTGTTTTCCATAGTGGCTGCACCAGTTTGCACTCCCACCAGCAGTGTATGCGAGTTCCCTTCTCTCCACATCCTCTCCAACACATGTTGTTTCCTTTCTTGTCAATTATAGCCATTCTGATGGGCGTGAGGTGATATCTCATTGTAGTTTTGATCTACATTTCCCTGATGATAGTTAATGATTTGAACATCTTTTCATGTGTCTGTTGGCCATCTGTATATCTTCTTTGGAGAAATGTCTGTTCAGGTCTTTTGCCCATTTTTTAATTGGGTTGTTAGTTTTTTTGTTGTTGAGATGCATCAGTTCTTTGTATATTTTGGAGTTTAAGCCCTTATCAGATGTATGGTTTGCAAATATCTTCTCCCAATTGTTAGGTTGTCTTTTCGTTTTGTTGATGGTTTCCTTTGCTGTGCAGAAGATTTTAGTTTGATGTAGTCCCATTTGTTTATTTTTTCTATTGTTTCTCTTGCCCGGTCAGACATGGTGTTTGAAAATATGTTGCTAAGACCGATGTTGAAGAGTGTACTGTCTATGTTTTCTTCTAGAAGTTTCATAGTTTCAGATCTTACATTCAAGTCTTTGATCCATTTTGAGTTAATTTTTGTGTATGGTGTAAGGTAAGGGTCTACTTTCATTTTTTTGCATGTGGCTGTCCAGTTTTCCCAACACGATTTGTTGAAGAGACTTTCTTTTCTCCATTGTATGTTCTTGGCTCCTTTGTCAAAGATTAGCTGTCCATAGATGTGTGGGTTTATTTCTGGGTTTTCGATTCTATTCCATTGATCTGTGTATCTGTTTTTGTGGCAGTACCATGCTGTTTTGGTTACTATAGCTTTGTAGTATATTTTGGAATCAGGGAGTGTGATACCTCCAGCTTTGTTCTTTTTTCTCAGGATTCCTTTACTTATTCGGGGTCTTTTGTTGTTCCAAATAAATTTTAGGATTCTTTGTTCTATTTCTGTGAAAAATGTTGTTGGAACTTTGATAGGGATTGCATTGAATCTATAGATGGCTTTAGGAAGTATGGACATCTTAACTATGTTAATTCTTCCAATCCAAGAGCACGGAATATCTTTCCATTTCTTTGTGTCTTCTTCAATTTCTTTCAGCAATGTTTTATAGTTTTCTGTGTACAGCTCTTTCACCACTTTGGTTAAGTTTATTCCTAGGTAATTTATTCTTTTTGTTGCAATTGTAAATGGGATGGTATTCTTAATTTCTCTTTCTGCTACTTCGTTGTTAGTGTATAGAAATGCAACTGATTTTTGTATGTTGATTTTTTATCCTGCAACTTTACCATATTCCTTTATTACTTCTATGTTGTATGGTGGATTCTTTAGGGTTTTCTATATATAAAATCATGTCATCTGCAAATAGTGACAGTTTCACTTCTTCCTTTCCAATTTGGATCCCTTTTCTTTCTTTCTCTTGCCTGATTGCCCTGGCTAGGACTTCCAGTACTATGTTAAATAGGAGTGGTGAGAGTGGGCATCCTTGTCTGGTTCCTGTTCTTAGAGGGATAGCTTTCAGTTTTTCACCATTGAGGATGATATTAGCTGTGGGTGTCTCATATATGGTCTTTATTATGTTGAGGTACTTTCCTTCTACACCCATTTTATTCAGAGTTTTTATCATAAATGGATGCTGTGTCTTGTCAAATGCTTTCTCTGCATCTAGTGAGATGATCATGTGATTTTTATTCTTCATTTTATTAATGTGGTGTATCACGTTGATTGATTTGCGAATGTTAAACCATCCCTGCATACCTGGAATAAATCCTACTTGATCATGTTGTATAATCTTTTTAACGTATTGTTGTATGCGATTTGCTAGTATTTTGTTGAGGATTTTTGCATCCATGTTCATCAGTGATATTGGCCTGTAGTTTTCCTTTTTTGTGTTGTCCTTGTCTGGTTTTGGTATCAGGGTAATGTCGGCTTCATAGAATGAGTTAGGGAGCTTCCCCCCCTCCTCAATTTTTTGGAGGAGTTTCAGAAGGATAGTTATTAAGTCTTCTTTGAATGTTTGGTAGAATTCACCAGGGAAGCCGTCTGATCCTGGACTTTTATTTTTGGGGAGGTTTTTGATTACTGTTTCAATCTCCTTACTGGTGATTGGTCTATTCAAATTCTCTACTTCTTCTTGATCCAGTTTTGGAAGGTTGTATGATTCTAAGAATTTATCCATTTCTTCCAGATTGTCGAATTGGTTGGCATATATCTTTTCATAGTATTCTCTTATAATCTTTTGTATTTCTGAGGTGTCTGTTGTAATTTCTCCTCTTTCATTTCTGATTTTACTTATTTGTGCCTTCTCTCTTTTTTTCTTGGTGAGTCTAGCTAAAGGCTTGTCAACTTTGTTTATCTTTTCAAAGAACCAGCTCTTGGTTTTTTTGCTTTTTTCTATTGTTTTTTTGGTCTCTATTTCATTTATTTCTGCTCTGATTTTTATTATTTCCCTTCTTCTACTGATTTTGGGCTTGGTTTGTTCTTCTTTTTCCAGTTCCTTTAGGTGCATTGTTAGATTCTTTATTTGTGATTTTTCTTGTTTGTTGAGATAGGCCTGTATTGCTATAAACTTCCCTCTTAGAACCACTTTTGCTGTATCCCATAAATTCTGGCATGTCGTATTTTCATTTTCTTTTGTCTCCAGGTATTTTTTGATTTCTTCTTTGATTTCTTCGTTGACCCAGTCGTTGTTCAGTAGCATTTTGTTTAATCTCCACGTATTTGTGGCTTTTCTGAATTTCTTCCTATAGCTGATTTCTAGTTTCATACCGTTGTGGTCAGAAAAGATGCCTGGTATTATTTCAGTCTTCTTAAATTTATGGAGACTTGCTTTGTGGCCTAATATGTGATCAATCCTGGAGAATGTTCCATGTACATTTGAAAAGAACGTGTAATGTTTGGTTTTTGGATGGAATGCTCTGTATATATCTTCTAGGTCCATCTGTTCTAGTGTATCATCTAAGGCCAATATTTCCTTATTGATCTTCTGTTTGGATGATCTATCCATTAGTGTAAGTGGAGTGTTAAAGTCCCCTACTATTATTGTGTTACTGTCTATTTCTCTTTTTATGTCTGTTAATAATTGCTTTATATATTTAGTTGCACCTATGTTGGGTGTGTAGATATTTACAAGTGTTATATTCTCTTGTTGGATGTTCCCTTGATCATTATGTAATGCCCTTCTTTGTCTCTTTTTACAGTTTTTGTTTTAAAGTCTATTTTGTCTGATATGAGTACTGCTACCCCAGCTTTCTTTTCATTCCCATTTGCATGGAGTATCTTTTTCCATCCCTTCACTTTCAGTTTGTGAATGTCTCTAGGTCTGAAGTGTGTCTCTTGTATTCAGCGTACATATGGGTCTTGTTTTTTTATCCGATCAGCCACCCTGTGACTTTTAATTGGAGCACTTAGTCCATTGACATTTAAAGTAACTATTGATAAGTATGTACTTACTGCAATTTTTTAACTTATTTTTCTCAGCGTTTTAATAGTCCTTCTCTGTTCCTTCCTTCTTCTATACAGAATTGATGGTCTCTTTAGTTTGACCTCTGTCTGAAAGCTCTACTCTTTAACTCCCCTCCTCCCTCCTTTTATGTTTTTGATATCATATCTAACCTCTTTTTTGTGCATTTGTATCCATTTCCCTCTTATCATGGAACTGGATAAGTTTTCCTTTTTGTGGTCTTCTCTTTTCCCCTTAAATCAGTCCCTTTAACATTTCTTGTAGCACTGGTTTCTTGGTGACAAACTCCTTTAATTTTTGCTTGTCTGGGAAATTTTTGATCTCTCCTTCCATTTTGAATGATAACCTTACTGGGTAGAGTAATCTTGGCTGTAAGTTTTTTCCTTTTAGTACTTTAAATATATCATGCCATTCTCTTCTAGCCTGTAAGGTTTCTGCTGAGAAGTCAGCTGATAGCCTTATGGGGTTTCCTTTGTATGTAACTTGACTTTCTCTTGTGGCGTTTAGGATTCTCTCTTTATCTTTAATTCTGGACATTTTGATTATGATGTGTCTTGGTGTGGGCCTCTTTCGGTTTATCTTATTTGGGGCTCTCTGTGCTTCCTGTACCTGGATGTCTGTTCCCTTCCTTAGGTTAGGGAAGTTTTCATCTATTATTTCTTGAAATAGATTCTCTGCCCCTTTGTCTCACTCTTCTCCTTCCGGGACCCCATAACACAGATGTTAGTACACTTGATGTTGTCCCAGATGTCCCTGAGACTGTCCTCAGTCTTTTTAATTCTTTTCTCTTTTATCTGTTCAGCTTGAGTAATTTCTTCTAGTCTTTCGCCTGCTCACAGATCCGTTATTCTGTAATCTCTACTCTGCTTTTGAGTCCCTCTAGTGAGTTTTTCATTTCCAGTATTGTATTCTTCATTTCTGATTGGTTCTTTTTTATATCTTCCATTTCTTTGTTGACATTCTCACTGAGTTCATCTATTCTTCTCCCCACATCAGTGAGCATCCTTAACATTCTTTGTTTGAACTCTCTGTTGGGTAGGTTGCTCATTTCTGTTTCACTTAGTTCCTTTTCTGGGGTTTTGTCCTGGTCCCTTACTTGGAATGTATTCCTTTGCCTCCTCATTTTGCCTCTTTCCCTGGGCTTGTGTCTACATATTAGGTAGGTCAGCTACGTCTCCTGCTCTTGGATAGGTGACCTTATGTAAGTGATGGCTTATGAGGCCTGCAGTGTGCTTCCTTCAGTTCTCAATATTCCAGGGGTGACCCCTATGTGGGCTACGTGAATCCTTCTGCTGTGGCCTGTTTGCTCTCCCTGTAGGCGCCCAGGGAGGCTGAGTTATGCTCCTGGCCAGCTGTTGTAATGCTCAGCTGCTTATTGTTGTTGTGGGCCCTTCAGTCTCTTTATCAGGTGTGGGGAGCCCCAGCACAGTTGGCTGCAAGTTCTAATACCACATTTGTGTTGCAGTATTTCTTTTAAGTGAGTAGGCCTTCAGCATGGCAGGTTGTTAGACTCAGGGCCTTACAATTGTTATACACCTACAGCCTTTAGGTCTCTTGTCAGCTCTCTGAGGATTGCAGCTGGGTGGGGCTGGCCTCAGGCACGGGGGCACCCAATTGTTTCAGGCTTTGGAAGGTGGGGCAAACCCCCTATGTGAGTCTTTGAGAAGCACAAGTCTTCTGCAGCTGACAAGCCCTGCCGCCCACAGGTCCACACACACAGTCAACACAGTCCTGCCCCGTGTGCGCACCCCGACCTCCCGAAGTGGACCCAGTCTCTCCACGGCAGGAACCGCACACACTCCACCACTGCCCCACACTCTCTACCTGCTCCTTGTGCACGCCATGCCCTACTGAAGTCGGCTCAGTTGCCAGGCTGCAGAGAATCCAGTCACCAATCTATGCAGGCCCACAAGTTGCCTGAGGGCTTGTTGTTGGGTGGGGCCAGTCTCTAGGGTGGGCTGCCTGCCCTGGCTGAGCTGGATTGAATAGGTACTCTAGTTGGTGGGGCAGACCCTGGGCTAGCAAGCCTCAGGGAGACCTCCAATGGCATCTGTGTCAGCAAGCCCACTGGCCTCTGCCAATGTCCCAGTCCCTGGGGATGTCTCATGTCTCACTGAGATGCACTCAGGGCCTATTAGGTGAGTCTCTTTTCACCAAAGCACTGTGCACCTTTCTTTCTGGTGATTTTAGGTTGCTTTCTGAAACTGGTGAGTTTGCGCATGGGCCCTTTAAGAGCCGGTTTTAATTTCTTTGTGAACCAGCTTTTCTGGGGGTGCTCCCCAATATTTTAGTAGCAGGCAAAGTCAGATATTGTGCCACTTGTCTCCATTGAGCTGGGTCCACAAAATGCCCACAGCGGGGGCACTCCCCAGCTCAGGGACCCGCGCCTCCAGGGAGGGCTGCGTACCTGGGGGCTGCTCCCGGGCGGCTGTGAGGCACTGCAGCTTGTGATGGTGGCATTTTTCCTCTCCAGAAGGGAGTTTCTGCCTCTTCTACCTCAGTTAGGATTGTCCGTTGTTGTGGAAGTTCCTCTATCCAGTTCTCAGTTCTGTCTCGGGTAATTTTTCCATGAGTAGTTGTAAATTGGCTGCGTCTGTGGGAGGAGGTGAGTTCAGAGTCTGCCTACACTGCCATCTTGACTTCTCCCTCTCCTCCAGGTTTTAATAGCAGTCCCCACATACAAGAAGTTTGCCCTTGGACTGATTTAGAGTAATTAATATAACAACTCTGTTAATTACCAAGTGACCCACAGGTTATCAGTCTAAGCAAAGATAATGATTAGAATCAAAGGTGCTGGCTACTACTAGAAATACTTGTAAATATGTCTTCTATCTGTCTGGCTCAACAGAATGAGTTTGTTGGCCTACTCTTTGAGTACTTGGTATATTCAATCATAAACATTTGTTGAGCACTTATTTTGGTTCTAGGATAAAAAAAAAGAAAAGCAAGATAGTTCCTGACCTCTACGAGGTCAGCCTGGGTGAGGAAAAACAAAGGTTAAACACACACATACACACACAATTAAGCATGATAAATGCTATGATAGGGATTACAATAAAATTTAAAAGTCATTGCTCTCAAGTGTCATGTATGTAAAGGCTCTAACATGCATTTAATATTTACCTTGGTAAGACTCTTTTCTGATTTTCATCTCCAGATAAACACTTTAGCATATTGTCTCTCTCTCATTGGTAGACAGCTATTTTTAAGAATCAATAAGCATTTGACAGAGATATTTCAAAAACTCACATGTATGGGGGAATCCCACCAGGTAGGAAGCCTCCATTTCAGTCTCCCTCAGGCTTTCTCTCAAGAAAATCTCATTCACTCTCAGTCTTATCTATAACTTATAAACTGAAGGCTTTCAGTGCTGCATTTCACTTTTGATCTCTCCAAAGATCCAGACCCATTTACCCAACTGCTTACTGCACCTTCTGATCCCAACCTGGATGTCTCACAGGGTCCACAATGTCAACCTGCCCAAAAAAAACCTCAAAGCTAGCCCTGCCAGATATTAAAACTTGTTATAAAGTTAAGTAACTAAAATAACTTGGCACTGGTGCAGGAAGAGAAACAGATCAATGAAATACAAAAGAAATATATCCAAATACATGTAAGAATTTACAACAACATAAAAACCACATTGCAAATCAATGGGGAAAAGACAGATGACTCAACAAATAGTATTGGGTACCGGGTTAGCTTTTTGAGGAATGGGGTGAGGTGGATCCCTAACAAGAGCCAAAATAAATTCCCAGATTAGTCTCAGATAGATCAAACAATCATGAGATAAAAGAAATTTTAAAACATAACAATTATATAAGTTTATGATAAAACTTCACAACCTAAAACTTTTCAAATTTCTGTATGGCATAAAAAGGCATAAATAAATTTAAAATAAAAATGACAAGTTGAAAATGTATTTTTGACATATCTGACAGCATTTGACATGATAAAGGAGTAATTTCTTTAGTACACATAACTCATAAATCAATAAAAACATCCAAAGTACATAAACAGGTAATTCTAAGAGAAAAAGAATACAAATATCCACTAAACATATGAAAATTTTCAATGTCATTCATAATTATACGAAAACAATAGCAACAATTTTTACCTGTTATGTAACAGAGTGTAATGTTCTACTCAGTGTTAGCAAAAATATGGGGACTAGGCACTTACACTCTTAGTCAGAGAATAATAAACTCTTTTGTAGAGTAATCTGGCAATATTTATGAAAACTTATAGACACTTTTTCTCAGTGTTTCCACTTATAGGAATTCATCATATAAAAGTACATACATCTTTGAAATCATGTGTAGGTATAAAAATTTCAACATAATGTGCAGTAAAATACAGAAACTATTTTTAATATTTTGCAACAGATCATTGTTTTTAAATTATGGTTTATTTATGAAATTGAATAATTTGTGGTGGATAATAATAATTAGATAAATCCATATGTGCCAATGTGGGGAAGAAATTATGCTCATGCTTATATATGCATGAAAATTTTTTCAAATTATAGCAGTTTCCTCCAACAAAAAGTATAAATAGCAAAAATATAGCCCTTCTCAGTCATACTGCCTATGTCTTCCCCATATTTATGCATTATATTTATAATTAAAACTCATTTGCCTCCTGTCTCCTTCAGGGACAAAGGCCTGCTCTTCCTCCTGTGTTATCCATAACAATGACCATTTTACACAAGTCATGTGTATTTCTCACCCAAGCCAGAAAATGTCTGCTCATCCAAGATTCATCTCTCACCTTTTCCCCCCTCATTCACACAGTCCCATGTCCAGATTATCTTCTCTCCTAGGTTGCTCAAAAATGTCTTCCCCTCTCCATTCCCAAATATTAATTGAGAGCTTTCCTGGCCCTTCTGCCTGTGTTCCTCTACTGCGTGGTGGACAGAGCATACTCTTAAGGAAAACAGTGACTAAATTCACAAAGATGAATTCAAGGAGGCCCAATTCTTGATGTGTAACTCCTAGTGACCCCAGTGATCTCAGTTTAGATGAGCCAGAATGGTTTGGTGTCTCCAAACAAGGAGAGATTTAAGAGGGGAATGTGGTGAAGCATGTGATGAGTGAAGAGGAGAAAAGGACCCAGGATCTTGAAGCTTTCTCCTTTTCTCCAGCCCTTTGAAGGAATGGAAGTGCTAAACATAAGTATTCCAAAATTGGTGGCATATTTTACCAAAGAGATTGGAGATCCCTCTCCTTCGGAGAAGGCAGACACTGGAGTAGCTGAAAGACTATAGAATAAGAGAGAGTGATGGAAGAAGAATGGGAAGGTACTTTCCTATGGTTCCCAGGAGTGAGGAAGAAGATGCTGGTGACTCCAGGGGTTCATGTGAGAGAACACAGAGGTAAATGGAGGGGGCAGAGCTCAAGGGCTAACCAGGCTATCAGAAAAACCAAAGAGAGTTGGAGCAGTAGTTCTGGTGGGGGAGGTGCCACTTAGGGAGACAAGGCCTTCCCTGGGGTTAGGAGCACTGCACTTGAAATGGCCAGAGCAAAGCTGAACATTACCTAAGAAAACCACATATATGCCATATAAGTTAGACCTTCTCATTAGCAGAGGCCACCAGCATCAAATAGAACTAGACCACCACACCAGTGTGCCAACGGGCGTGTGAAAAATATCTCTCTCCCTTCCCCTATCACTGCCCTCTCTACCACGCAGCAGGTTAGACTGGGGCTTTCCCAAGGGGAAGAACTAGAAAGAGAGAATTGGGACTGTGAACTGTGGCTGAGGAACACTTCTATTTGACAAAATATTTATCTGAGAAAGACAAGTTTTAATAAAGGGATTTGTTTATTTAAGTCATTGGACTGGACTATGTTTTCAACAGCAATAGAAATTACATTAACAAGAACAATAAAATGCATATTTTCTAAACAAATTAGGAGAGTTGGTAACTGGGAAATAATGTGCAGTTTTAAAAATAAAATAAACTTCTTGTGTGTATATATCTGAATTGTGATTCTGTATTTAAACTTCATAAATGGGTGTCTCTTATCTGGGAGTTTTCAACTTGGTTTTGTCTGATCTTTCTATATCTAGCCTTGCGCCCTCCAGTGCATCCTGTACAATGGTACAGAACGATCTTTCTGAAATGTGAAACTGATAATGTCAAACTTCTGTTTTATAACTCTTACTTGGCACTCCACTTCCCAAAGAATAAAGCCCATCCTCCATGGCAAAGCCATACAGTCTTCCAAGATCTCCAACCTGCATGCCCAGGAAAAGGCTCAGAATAGACCTGAGAAAATGTACATCTCAGGTTGATCTTCAGTACAGAGACAGTCTAAAACAATTTTTAAAAATGTGAAAACAGCAAACCACGGGGAAGAGGGAGATCCCGATTTCCAGAGTTACCAATTATTAGAGTCAAATGTTCAGTACTCAACAAAAAATTATAAAGCATAAAAAGAAACAGAAAAAATGTGGCCCATTCAGAGGAAAAAAATAAATCAACAGAAACTATCACTGAAAAAGACCCAATGGCAGATATAATGGACAAAGTCTTTAAAACAACTGTTTCAAAGATGCTCAAAAAACTAAAGGAAGATGTGGACACCTCAGCTCCTTGGCAGGTAAATGCACATGTGTTCTTGGAGCAGCTTACACACAGCTTGTGGAAGCCAGGGTGGGAGAAAAGGACCTTGTCCTCTAAATATTAGGGATCTGTGTTCTGATCACTGATTGCTGCTTTTGATCACAGAGGTGCAGACAAAGAGGTGGAAGCCATTGTGTTGCAACTTCCCCCCTTGTTGCAAGCCCCTCCCTCTCTGGCTGAAGTGACTTCCAGGGACAAATAACTTACTTTCTCCCCTTCAGTTTTCTCTTTTTCTCTTTCTGGAAGCCAGATTTTGAAGACTAGGACATTCAAAAGCAACTTCACATGTGGGAGAAATTAGAAAGTCACTGCACACACCTAGGGGGAAAGCACAGGCTCAGAAAACACATGATAAGACTTTCATATTACACCTCAGCCTGTTCCTTGGCATAGAGACCATCTAAAATAATCATAAAAACACAAAAACAAAGCCAGCAAATCTGAAGAAAGGGAAGAATATGATATTTGTAGAGTTACCATATTAGCAGATTAAAATGTCCATTTTTCAACAAAAAAACACAAAGCAAACAAAGAAACAGGAAAGTATGAACCATTCAAAGAAAAAAAATAAATCAACAGAAACTGTTCCTTAAAAACAACTGATTGGCAAATCTACTAGATGAAAACTTTAAAACAACAATTTTAAAGATGTTTAAAGAAGTAAAGGAAGATATGAAAAAAGTCAAGAAAATTATGTTAGACAAAATGGAAACATCAATAAAGACATAGAAAGCCTTAAAAGGGATCAAAAAGATTCTAGAGCAGAGAAGTAAAATAATTGAAATAAAAAATTCACTAGAGGGGCCCGGCCCAGTGGTGCAGTGGAGGTGCGCCCGCTCTGCTTCAGCGGCCCAGGGTTTGCAGGTTTGGATCTTGGGTATGCACCAATGCACAGCTTGTCAGGCCATGCTGTGGTGGCATCCCATATAAAGTGGAGGAAGATGGGCATGGACGTTAGCCCAGGGCCAATCTTCCTCAGCATAAAAGAGGAGGATCAGCATCAGATGTTAGCTCAGGGCTGATCTTCCTCACCAAAAAAAAAAAAAAAATTAACTAGAGGAATTAAAAGGCAGGTTTGAACTGGCAAAATAAGAATTAGTGAATATAAAGATAGGACAATGTAAATTGTCAAGTCTGAGAAACAGAAAGAATAAGGATCAAAGAAAAGTGAACAGAGCCTAAGGGACTTGTGGGACACCATAAAATAGGCAAACATGTGCACTCTGGGAGTCCCAGAAGGAGAAGAGAAAGAGAACGGAGTAGAGAGAATATATGAAGAAATAATGACTGAAAACTTCTCAAATTTGATGAAAGACATGATTATAAACATCCAACAAGTTCAAAGAACTCCAAATAAGATGAACTGGAAGAAACCCACACTGAGAAAAATTATAATCAAATGATTGAAAACCAAAGACAAAGACAGAATTTTAAAAGAAACAAGAGAGAAGTGATTTATCACCAATTTCTGGACACTCCAGCAAGAGGGGGAGGGGGTTGCAACAATGAGGAGAGGTGCAACACAATGGCTGCCACTTCTTTGCACCTCTGTGATCAAAAGCAGCAACCAGTGATTGGAACACAGATCTCCAATATTTGGACACCAGAAAATTGTGGGCCATTGTAGTCAAAGTGCTAAAAAAATTTGTCAACCAAGAATATTATCTGGCAAAACTGTCCTTCAAAAGCGAGGCAAAAATTAATACATTCCCACATAAACAAAAGTTGAAGGTGTTTGTTACCACTAGACCTGCCCTACAAGATACATTAACGGGACTCCTGAGAGTTGAAATGAAAGAACACAAGACAGTAACTTGAAGACATATCAGGAAATAAAGATCTCAGTAAAAGTAAATATGAGGGCAATTATAAAAGCTTGTATTATTGTAACAATGATATGTAACAATACTTTTTATTTTCTATGTGATTTAAGAATCATACATTTTTCTAAAAAATATTATGGAATGACGTCAGCATCATGATCACATATGATGTTCCTCCTTTCTCTTTCCCTTTTTTAACAACTAATTAGACATCCATCCATGAACAAAGACACCTCAGTGGAAGCTGTGGGACCCAGCACCCTGTGCTAAGGGAACTGAGAGGACATTTGCTCACCTGTGAATCTGAAAATAGACAGTCCTGGAAAGGAAAGCAGATCTAAGGGAGTCAGTGAGCCTGCCCTACCTTCACTCAACATAGTCAGGGGAAAAACCTGGAGAGTGCTGACCTGGGCAGATATACACAGGCATGAGAGAATTTGTAGAAGTCCAGCCTTCCTGAGGGGAGATTCCAGTATACCATCAGAATGGGAAAGATGCAAGATTGTGCACAGCAGATAGGGAGGAACTCCACCAGAATGATCTCCCCCAGGGTGACACTGCATGGGGCTAAGCTGTCTGTGGCAGCAGCCTCTCCCATGGAGGAGGTGGAAAGCAGTGAATGAGTGCCTGGATACTTCAGTTGTGGCTGGAGAAACCCATTTCTCTCCAACAGTACCCAGAGTGTTGAGGCAGGACCCCCATGACTGGAGAGGGACAGAAAAGGAAAGAAAGCAGATAAGAATATCAAAGAGCACTAAAGGAATGTGATTCATACTGATGTCTCAGGAATTCAGCAGGAAAACTGTCCACAAGCAACTGGGAATATCTCACTCAAGGATATCCCCACAAATGACCTCAAGGACCCACAATGCCCCAAGTTCTAAACCCACATCTTCTCCCGCTCTATGGTCAGATAATTGTTCACAATCCTAGTGCAGCAGCAAAAGCAGTTTTAGTAATCTGAATCGTCTCATAAAAACAGACCAGGGTCTGCATGCAAGGGAGAAACCAAAAGCTGTACCTATAGTGCTACATTCTGGAAAATAAAAAGAAGTTTTCAGTAGTCAGCCTGGTGAGTTATAAGAACAAGAGAAAACAAAAAAGTTTAATAATTCTGCCACAAGAGGAAAGTAGAAGAGTGAACCAGGCCTACCCATACAAAAACTAGGGAACCTCTAATAAAGTAACACCAATGAAGAGTACTCCATCTGAAGACAACCAGTAAAGATTTAAGGGAAGTGTCTGCTACTTCAAATGGGAAAACAGTAATGCAAAAGTACAAGAAACATGAAGAATTAAGGAAATATGCCATTGCCAAAAGATATCAATAATTATCCAACAACAAAGCCCAAAGAGGCAGAATACTGTGATCTAGCTGATAAAGGATTTAAAACAGCTGTTTTTAAGAAACGAATGAGCTACAAGAAAACAAAGAAAGACAGTTTAATAATAATAGGAAATAATACATGAACAAAATAAACTCTTTACCAAAGAGAGACAAATCTTAAAAAGAACCAAATAGAAATTCTGGAGCTGAAAAATTAAATCAATGAGATCAGGAAGACAACAGAGAGCATCTGGAGAAGAGTAGAGCAAATGTAAAGTAGAACAAATAACTTAGGGAATAGGAATTTTGAAATAACCTAGTTAGAGGAAAGAAAAGAAAAAAAGAATGAAAAAGAGTGAAGAAAGCCTAACTGATCTATGACAGTTTGTTAAAAGAACAAAAATTAGAATAATTGTAGTTCAGAAAGTAAAGAGAGGGAGAAGGGGGCATAAGATTTATTTAAAGAAATAATAGCTGAGAACTTCTCAAACCTGAGGAGAGAATTGGACATCCAATTTCATAAAGTTAATAAATCACCCTATTATTTCAATGCAAAAAGATCTTCTCCAAAACACAAAAACTGTGTTTGAAACTCAAAAATTTCAAGTTTAGAAAAACTGTCAAAAAGCTAAAGAAAGTCTGCTAAAAGCAGCCAAGGGGAAAACGATTGTAACCTACAAAGGAACCTCCATTAGGTCATTAGTGGATTTCTCAGCAGAAACCACACAGAACAGGAGAGAGTAGAATGACCAAGTGTCAAAAGAAAAAAATTGCCAGTCAAAATACTGTATCTGAGAAAGTTATCCTTTGGTTACGAAGGAGCAATAAAGACTTTCCTAGACAAACAAAAACTGAAGGAGATCATCACCACTAGACCTGCCCTCAAAAAATGCCGAAAGGAGCTTGGCAAGCTGAAATTTAAAAAATGCTAATCAGCAACATGAAAACATATGGAAGTATACAACAAACCAATAAAGGTAAATATACAGTTAGACTTAGAAAACTCTAATTCTGGAAAAGGACAGTGTGTTAACCATAGTATAAAGGTCAAGAAGAACAGTATTAAAAATAATTCTAGGTACTATAATGTGATAGTGAATACAAATATAAAAAGAGGTACATAAGGACATCAAAAATATAAATGGGGTGAAGGGGGGAGCTTTTGTAGACAATCAAAGTTAAGTTGGCCTCAGCTTAAAACGGAGTATTTTATCTATGAGATCTCTTATGTAAGCCTCATGGTAACCACAAAGCAAAAACCTAGATCAAATGCAAAGAGATAAATAGAGGGGACACAGAGCATACCATCATGGAAAATCACCAATTTAAAAAGGTAGGCAGAAACAGAGGGAAAAAGAAACAATGGAAATACAAAAAAAAAATATTAAGAAGATGGCATCAGTAAGTCCTTACATCTCAATAGCAACTCTAAATGTAAATGGATTTAACTCATCAATCAAAAGGCATAGAGTGTCAGGATGGATAAAAAAATAAGACCCACTATATGCTGCATACAAGATACTCACTTCACATTTAAGGATACACATAGGATCAAAATGAAGGGATGGAAAAAGATATTTCGGGAAAGTAGAAACCAAAAGGAAGCAGGGTAGCTATACTTAGACAAAATAGACTTTAAGTCAAAAACAGTAACAAAAGACAAAGAACCTTATTATATCATGATAAAGGTGTCAATTCATGAAAATGTTATAACAATCATAAGTAATATATGCACCCAACATAGGAGCACCTAAATATATTAAACAAATAATAACAGATCAGAAGGGGAAGATAGACAAGAATACAATAACAATAGGAGATTTCAATGCCCCATTTTCAGCAATGGTCAGATCATCCAGACAGAAAATCAAAAAGGAAACATTGGATTTGAACCATACATTAGACTAAATGGACCTAAAAGACATTTATAGAACATTCCATTCAACAGCAATAGAATATACCTTCTTCTCAAGTGCACAGAAAACAATTTCCAGAATAGACCATAAGATAGGAAATAAAACAATTCTTGGCGAATATAAGAATATTAAAATCATACCAAGCATCTTGTCCAACCACAATGGTATCAAACTAGAAATGAACAGCAAGAATGCTGGAAACTCCACAAATATGTGGAAATTAAACAACATACTTCTTACTAACCAATGGGTCAAAGAAAATATCAAAAGGAAAATCAAAAAAATCTCAAAACAAATGAATATGGACACACAACATACCAAAACTTATGGGATGCTGCAAAAGCAGTTTTGAGATGGAAGTTTATAGCAATAAATGCACATATTAAAAAAAAAAAAGAAAGATCTCAAATAAACAATCTAACTTTACATCTCAAGGAACTAGGAAAAGAATGAACTAAGCCCAAAGTTAGTAGAAAGAGATAAATAACAAAGATTAAAGGCAGAAGTAAATGAAATAGAGACTAGAAATATAATGAAAAGATCAATGAAACTAAGAGCTGACTTTTTGAAAAGACAAACAAAATTGAAAGACCCTTAGCTAAACGAACAGAAAAAAGAGAGAAGACCCAAATAAATAAAATAAGAAATGAAGGGAGACATTACAACTGATACCACTGAAATACTATGGATAATAAGAAACTACTATGAATAATTATATGCCAACAAACTGGACAATCCAAAAGAAATGGATAAATTCCTTGAAACATACAACCTACCAACACTGAATCATTAAGAAATAGAGAATCTGAACAGACCAATTTACTAGTAAGGAGATTGAATTGGTAATCAAAAGTGTCCCAATATAGAATTGCCCAACCAGATTGACTTCACTGGTGAACTCTACCATACATTTAAAGAATTACACCAATCCTTCTCAAACTCTTCCAAAAAATAGAAGAGGAGGGAACAATTCCAAATTCATTTTATGAGGCCACAATTACCCTGATAGCAAAGCCAGACAAGAACACTACAAGAAAATAAAATTACAGACTAATATCCTTAATGACCATAGATGCAAAAATCCTCAACAAAATATTAGCAAAGCAAATCAATGGTACATTAAAAAGATCGTACACTATGACCAAGTGGAATTTGTTCCTGGGATGCAAGGATGGTTCAACATACACATATCAATAAACGTGATACTCCACATTAACAAAAGGAAGAATAAATTTATGTGATGATCTCAATAGGTACATAAAAAGTATTTGACAAAATTTAACATCCTTTCATGAAAAAATTCCAATATAGAGTGAGTAGGTAAAAGTAACTTCAATATAAAAAAGCCATCTATTACAAGCCTACAGCTAACATCATACTCAGCAATAAAAGCAGAAAGCTTTTCCTCTAAGATAAGGAGCAAGATATAGGTGCTGACTCTAAATACTCCTATTCAACATAGTACTAAAAGTCCTAGCCAGAGCAATTAGGCAAGAAAAAAAATAATAAATGGCATCCAAATTGGAAAAGAAGTAAAATTCTTTGTGGATGTCATAATATTACACATAGAAAAACCTAGGATTCCACCCAAAAAAATACTGTTAGAACTAATAAATGAATCAGTAAAGTTGCAGGATACAAAATGAATATACAAAACAGTTGCATATCAATTCATTAACTTTATACTATCAGAAAAAGAAATTAAGAACACAATCCCTTTTAAAGTATCAAGAAAAAGAATAAAATAGGAATAAATTTAATGAAGGAAGTGAAAGATCTGTACACTGAAAACTGTAAAACATTAATGAAGATACCAAAGAAG
Source organism: Ceratotherium simum simum (assembly GCF_057802395.1). Classification (NCBI taxonomy): domain Eukaryota; kingdom Metazoa; phylum Chordata; class Mammalia; order Perissodactyla; family Rhinocerotidae; genus Ceratotherium; species Ceratotherium simum. The sequence continues at coordinate 41,235,595 of NC_141927.1, read as the reverse complement.
ACAAAAATAAATGGAAAGATATTTCAGGTTCATGGATAGGAATAACTAATATCATTAAAATGTCCACACTACTAAAGTGCCCTACAGATTCAATGCAATCCCTATAAAATTCCAATGGCATTTTCCACAGAAATTGAAAAAACGATCCTAAAATTTGCATGAAACCACAAAAGACCTTGAATAGACAAAGAAATCTTGAGGAATAATAAAGATGGAGACATCACACTTCCTGATTCAGACCGTACTATGAAGCTATAATAATCAAAACAGTATGGTAATGGCATAAAAATAGGCATATAAACCAATGGAACAGAATTGAGAGCCCAGAAATAAATCCTCACAGATAGAGTATACTAATATATAACAAAGGGGCCAAAAATATTCAATGGGGAAAAGATAGATTCTTCAATAAACGATGTTGAGAAAACTGTATAACCACATGCAGAAGAATAAAATTGGACCCCTGTCTTACACCTTCCACAAAAATTAACCCAAAATTTATTAAATAATTGCATATAAGACTGAAAACTGTAAAAATCCTATAAGAAAGTACAGGAGAAAAGTTCGTTGACATAGATCTTGGCATTGTTTTATGGATATAACACCTAAAGCACAAGCAACAAAATTAAAAATAAACACGTGGGGCGATATCAAACTAAAAAGCTTCTGCACAGCAATAGAAACAATCCACAAATAGAAAAGCAACCTACCAAATGGGAGACAATATTTTTAAATCATGTATATGATAAGGAGTTAATATCTTAAATATATAATAAACTCATACAACTCAGCAGCAAAAAAAAAAAAATTTCTATTAAAAAATGGGCATTGGAACAGAATAGACATTTTTCCAGAGAAGAGTATAAACAGCCAACAAGTACATGGAAAGGTACTCAACATCACTAATCATCAGAGAAATGCAAATCAAAACCACAATGAGATATCACCTCACACCTGTTAGAATGGTTATTATCAAGATAAGACATAAAAAGTGTTGCAAGGATGTGGAGAAAAGGGAAGATTTGTACATTGTTAGTGGGAGTGCAAAAACAAAAATACAAATTGGTTCAGTCACTATGGAAAATAGCATGGATATTCTTTAAATCATTAAAAATAGGACAAACATATGATCCATCAATCCCAACTTTGGGTATATATTCAATGGAAATGAAACAGGATATGAAATAAATATATGCGCAATCATGTTTATTGTAGCATTACTTATAATAGCGCAGACATGCTATTATGATGGACTTATAATAGCGCAGACATGATGGACATCTAAGTGTCATCAATGGATGAATGGATGAAGATGTGGGAGTGACGTCAGCATCATGGTGGAGTGAGTTATTCCCTTTGTCTCTCCCCTCTAAATTACAACCAACTGGACAAACATTGACGAACAGAGGATTCCCTACGCAGCACAACAGGATGCATAAGAGATTCGTGCACCTATACATCTGAGGGGGGTGGACTGGACCCCTGGGAGGCAGTAGACCTAGAGGAACATTCTGTTCCCCCTCCCCCAGCACCAGCAATCCAGAGCACAGATCCTCAGGCCATGCTTCATGCAGTTGCAAGTGGAGCAGAAATAGTGAGTACCACGGCTGGCACAATTGTGAGAGGAGCAGAGGCAGTAGGCATCCTGACCCATGCAACTGCAAGTGGAGAAGAGGTGGCAACCACCATGGCTCACACAATTGCAAGAAGACACTGCAGGGGAACAAAAAACAGGCACAGCTTGCTCCCTGCCCATTTCCCAATAGATCCAGCATGCACACCCCCTCCTATTCACCTGGCAGTGGCTGGGTCTTTCCAACAGTGGGGATAGTATACAAAACTCAGATTATCCTGGCTAGGGTGGGCACCCTGACCTGAGCTTTCAAAACACACTGGCTAGCGCCAGAGATCAGAGGCTGCACAGCCAGCAGCAACAACTTCTCCCTGCTTAGTCCCTGCTCCCCCCAGTGGTGGCAGGTGTAACCTGCAACCAGAGACTTAAGGAACTACAGCAGAACCAGTGATCCAGCTCCCAGTGGTGGCACCCACAACACCAGATCCACCAGCAGTGGGGGCTGCATACAAGTACTCAGGTCCCTGGGCCCCCAGCAGCCACAGCAACACCCATGAACCCAGCACCCCTGGCAGTGGTGCAACCAGCACCCCCAGACAACTTGGGAGTAGCAGCATAGGTAGTGCATGGGGCAGCATCTGAGCTCATGGAGAGCCCTCAGAGAGGCAGTAGAAGAAGATGAGACCGAAGCAACCCCAGAAGCAGCAGAAGTGTTTGAAGCTAGTGACCCCAGTGACAACAACTGAGATTGTAGTGACATTGTAAGCAGCAAAGTACCAGCAAATTCAGAGACACAAGCAGCATAAGGAGGGCACTGATGATGTCTCTAGTAGAGGCAGTGGAGGGTGGAAAGTGCAGGCTCTCCAATACAACCGGAAGCAGCCCAGAACCAAAGTTACCAAAGCTGTACCTAAATAAGAAAGATGGTTACTATAATAAATATGCTGGCAGAGGATCAATTCATCAAACACAAAGAAGAATTATGGTAACATTACAGAACAGAAAGAGAATGACAACTCTCCAGAAACCAAACTTGAAGTCACATATTACAATCTAACTGACAGAGAATTCAAAATAGCTCTCATAAAGAAACTCAATGCATTGCAGGAAAACTCAGAAAGACAGTTCAATGGGCTCAGGAATAAAACTAATGAACAGAAGGAGTACTTCACCAAAAAGATTGAAACTCTAAAAAAAAAAAAACAGAAGTTCTGGAGATGAAGAACACAATTAATGAGATGAAAAATAATGTAGAAGGCATTAAAAATAGAGCAGACCATATGGAGGACAGAATTAGTGAGCCTGTATAGTAATCTAGAAATGATTCAGTTGGAAGTGGAGAGAGAACTAAGATTTTTTAAAAAATGAAGAAATTCTTTGAGAAATATCCAACTCAATTAGGAAAAGTAGCATAAGAGTTATGGGTATCCAGAAGGACAAGAGAGGGAGAAAGGAGCAGAGAGCTTAGTTAAAGAAATAATAGCTAAGAACTTCCCAAAACTGGAGAAGGAACTGGACATGCAAGTACATGAAGATAACAGAACTCCTAATTACATCAATGCAAAGAGACATTCTCCAAGGCATATAATATTAAAACTGTCAAAAGTCAATGACAAAGAAAAAATATTAAGGGCAGCAAGAAAGTAGAAAATAACCTGCAAAGGAACCCCCAACAGGCTTTCAATGGATTCCTCAGCAGAAATTCTACAAGCTAGGAGAGAGCGGAATGATATATTCAAAATACCAAAAGACAAAAACTATTAGCCAATAATATTCTATCCAGCAAAATTATCCTTCAGATATGATGGAGAAATAAAAGCTTCCCCAGACAAACAAAAGCTGAGGGAGTTCATTGCCACTTGACCTGACTTACAAGAAATGTTTCCTACCTGAAACAAAAAGGCAAATGTGTGAGCTTGGAGCAAGGAGATAAAGGACAGAATCAGAAAATTGCAGCTCCATATCAGAATAAGTTAGTAAACACTTAATTATAGCATAAAGGATAAAGGGAAAGAAAGCATCAAAAATAACTATAATCACTTCAACTTGGTCACAAAATCACAACACAGAAAAGAATAAATTGTGACAACAAAAACAGAAAAGGGAAAAGGATGGAACCTGCATAGGCTAATGGAGATAAAAGGCTATCAGAAAAAGGACTATCTCATCAATGAGATCTTTTACACAAACCTTAAGGAAATCACAAAACAAAAAATCAAAGCAGAGTCATGAAACATAAAAAAAAATGTGAAAACAGAAACACATCACAGAAAACCACCAAACTGAGATGGAAGACAGAAATACAAGGAAAAAGAAACCATGGAAATACAGAACAACCAGAAAACAAAAGATAAAATGGCAGTATTAATCCCTCACATATCAATAATCACTCTAAATGTAAATGGATTCAATTCACCAATCAAAAGACAAAGAGTGGCTGAATGGATTAAAAATCAAGACCCAACAATATGCTGCCTCCAGTAAACATATCTCAGCTCTAAAGACAAACATAGGCTCAGAGTGAAGGGATGGAAGATGATATTCCAAGCAAATGGCAAGCAAAATAAAGAAGCGTAGCCATACTTATATTAGACAAAGCAGACTTCAAAATAAAAAAGATAATGAGAGACAAAGAGGGGCAGTGTATGATGACAAAAGAGACATTCCACCAAGAAGACATAACATTTATTAATATATATGCACCTAACACAGGAGCACCAAAGTATATAAAGCAACTATTAACAGATCTAAAGGGATGAATTGACAGCAACACAATAATAGTAAGGGACCTTAACATTCCATTTACATCCAGACAGAAAGTCAACAAGGAAACAGTGGCCTTAAATGAACCACTAGACCAGATGGACTTAAGAGAGATATATAGAACATTCCATCCAAAAACAGCAGAATACACATTCTTCTCAAGCGCACATGGAACATTCTCAAAGTTTGGGACCATACATTGGGAAACAAAGCAAGTCTCAATAAATTTGAGAAGATTGAAATCATATCAAGCATCTTTTCTGACCACAATAGTTTGAAACTAGAAATCAACTACAAGAAAAAGCTAGACAAGTCACAAATATGTGGAGACTAAACAACATGCTACTGACCAACTATTGGATCAATAAAGAAATCAAAGGAGGAATACATAAATACCTGGAGACAAATGAAAATGAAAACACAACATTCCAAAACTAATGGGATGCAGCAAAAGCAATACTAAGAGGAAAGTTTATAGCAATACAGGCCTACCTCAAGAAACAAGAAAAATTTCAAATAAACAATCCTACACTATCCTAAAAGAACTAGATAAAGACGAACTAAGCAAAGCTCAAAATCAGTTGAAGGAAGAAGATAATCAGAGCAGAAATACACAAATTAGAGACTAGGAAAACAATAGAAAAGATCAATGAAACTAAGAGCTGCTTCTTTGAAAAAATAAAGAAAATTGATACCTTTAGCCAGACTCACTAAGAAAAAAAGGGAGAAGACTCATAAAAATCTTGAGTTAGAGTCCAGTGACTTCCTTGGATCCCATTATCAAGAGGGAGAGTTTTAATTCAATCTCCCTGTCTTTGCAAAACTAAAGGTCTCTTTTTATTCTTTAAGAGAAAATTAAAAAATGATTTAGCATGCTTTAATATTTGAAATAAAACGATTTAGCAGGTATTAGAATCTTTATGATGTGCTAATTCTACTACTTCAAGTATATTTATTTTTAAAAAATCAGTATGCTTACAACTTTTCCAACGTCCATGTATTGGAATACAGAGGTAGCTTACCTTGGTATTATCATTATTACTACCCCTAGTCTGCCTCTATATCTCTGTTCCTTCGAGGGTGAAGAGAGTGCTCAGTGACAGTTCACATATTTCCCAGTTCTGCTCTCCTTAAACATGGAAAGCCTAGGAAGTAGTCAGATTTTGGCTTGAAAGTTTGGATAGACACTCTGCTGGAAGCTGGAGGAAGTTATCAAGCCCACTGACATCCCAGCCCCATAACCTCAGGTGTTCCTGCCCTTGGACACCAAGATCCAAGACTCTGGTCTTAACCACCCTCAGCCACAAGCCTCCCGATCTCAGATTACTGCAACAGATCTTGTAGAGATCCTCAAGGACCTTTGTCACATTGGCTAGAATGATAAAAGTAATCTCAGAATTATAAAGTTGCATATGAAGTTTAATTCCAGATTTCCCAGAATCAAGAGGACAATAGTCCTACTCCGTTGAATAATCCCTCTCCCATACTTTGTGGCAAAACAGTCCACCCCCAAACCCACATTCTGGGATCATATCCTTGCCCTGCAGTATTTTTCTAGCAAGATCTGCTCTGCAATCCATCCTTGATCTCTGTGGTGTCCTGGCTACTGAGGCAGAAGGAGTGCTTCCTCAACACCTTGCCATTTAATTCACAAACAGGAAACTTGAAGGATCAATAGGAATATGAAGAGCTGCTCAAACTCACATGTGATCAGAGACATGCGAATCAAAACTACACTGAGCTATCGCTTCAGACACACAAGATCGGCAGACATTTGAAGGTTGCTAACAGAAAGTGCCAATCAGGATGGGAAGAAAACGGGACTCTTTCTACACGAGAGGACAGTAATGCTGAGTGAAATTAAGTACACGTATGCCCTGTCCCCCAGCACATTCCATTCCTGAGGTAGATCCATGTAAAGTTCTCAGGTCCATCTAGAGGCACACACGGGAAAGAATTCATCACAGCGGTGTTTGTAGTAACCAGGAGTTGGAGGCAACCTAAGTGTCCTTCACCAGTGGTAGTGACAGGTCTCAGGTTGGCTTCCTCTAAACCAGACCCTGAGACGAGGATTTGCATTCAAGCAGCATATTTGGGAGGTATTTTAAGGAAGCACCAGTATGGGAGTGGGAAAGTGAGACAAGGGCAGTTTGAGAGTCAGTAAAGGGTATGTTATTGGCAGGTTACCTCTGTGGAAAAAGGGAGCTTAGTCCCGCCAGAGAACACTGGGAGGCAGTGTTGTCCATGGCCTGAGTAATCTCACGGGAGAGGGGAGGACAAGCCGTGTTTATCCTCCAACTCCCATCTTGCGGGGCTGAGAGGTATTCCCAGGGCATTAAGTTGCAGGTCCATCTAGCCTGCCCAAGCTCAGGTCAAGAGAAAGCCTTCCCAAGTTTGTGCAGCAGGATACCAGGGGCATGAACTAGAAACCTTAGTGCCAAAGGGAGAGCACAGGGCAACGATTGTGTCATGTCAACAGGTGTTAAAATATAGTGTAGAGGGAAATGCACAAGAAACAGCAAGAGTTACAGACCAACGTCATTAACGTAAACTAACAACACAAACAGGAACAAAACCACATTACATATGTCACACTCATATGATATACATGGACACATTACAGACACATGACGCAGTGCCTTTGGGTGGAGTGGTAAATGGGACTGAAGATGGGGGTGTGAAAGGAAGAAAAATGTAAACTCAGGGGTCTCAGAAATTGATGAAGAAAGCGTGTCATAGCCCAGGGAGAGTGATTTAAAACATCCCTCTTCTTCTGCCCCCTCTAGGTTAATGAATCTGCTTTTCCTGGACCCCCTCAAAACCCTCACCTCCCACATTCTGCACTGGACATCTGGATTCAGGCTCCCTAAGAGCAGGAACTGTGTCCAACACAAGGTCTTAGCCCCCCAGAGCCTCTGGCCAGGGCTCATGGGATAATACAGCTCTCCACCCTTCTTCAATGAAGGAATAGATTTTGATTAGAGGTACACAAGGACAACCTAAGGCCCCACAACTACATTTCCCAGAGATCCCCGGGTGATTCTGACTAGACTCCAGGGGTGGAGCAGTGTGCAAAGCCAGTGAGGACACTTCCTGTGCTGCCCTGGAGGTGGGAGGAGTGCAGTCAGCCTGGTTCCTGGTTGTGGCCCCAGTGGAGCTCGGTGAGTGACTTGTTTATGCTTTGAAATCGGGGGCTAAATCCTATCTCAAATGCGGGTCCAGGAGGCTAGATACCCCACCACGCCTGAGTTTCAAGTCCTAAGGTGGTTCAGAAAGTTGGGCTGACACACACTTTGAATGCCCTACTCTACAGCAGAACGCTGAAGAAACAGACCTGTGATTCAAACTGTCTGGGTTCAAGTCACAGCCACACCACCTCCCGGCTGTGAGACCTGGGCAGGTCACCTAGCGTCTCTCACAGTCAGTTTATCTGTCAGTAAATGGAGCTGTAAGGGAGCTCACTGGAAATGTTGTTACAAGGATTGAAGAGGTATAAAAGTAGATGATGAGTACATCAGGGATGTGTTTCAGGGAACGGGATTTCCCTCTTGGATAATTGAAACGATGGTGTCCGCCTCCTCTGTCCCCACCTGGATGTGTCCCATAGGGCCCAGTTCGTCCTGCAGGCAACAAGTTCATAACAGTCCCTGCTCCTCCTGCATTAGGTGATGGAAAATTCTCTCAGGATCTCAAATGTTCGGGGGACTGGGTTACATCGTCTGCAACATTTAAGGGAATTCCTGGGGAAATCTCATCGTGTTAGAAGGAGGCTTAGCAAGGAGAGTCTCCAGGAGCCACAAATGACAAGAATCAACTCCTTCACCGTCAGGCTCACTGAGGACCCCGTGCCCTGAGCACAGATGTGCAGAATTCCATAGGAGAGAGGAGCCTGCTGAGGCAGCCAGCCCCAGGAGCAGGGCCCTGTGGGCTCTCACTCTGGACATTGCTCCCGTGCCCTGGCATGACACCCACAACAAGGGCACGCCCTGTTGTGTCTTTTTTAATAAACTGCTCTTTGCCTCCCCCAGGGTCCCCATTTTAGTTTCTCAGTCACAGAAACGGCTGACCCCGCCCTCTCCCCTCACAGGGAAGTGGTTAACTGTCAGCTATTTAGCTGCTCCCCGCCCAGAGACTTATTTTGTTTGCCCTTCCTGGGTTTAAAAAGTCCAAAGGCAGCTTTAAAAATGGGAAGATTTCACCCACAAGTCTGAGTTTCTCCTTCTCCTGAGGAGGGGAAAAAATAAACAAAAGAAACCCCACACTCAGAACTTCCTGCTGCCTGGGGCTCCTCCACTATCTTGGCTGTGACAGCTGTTTTCCACGGATGGGTCTTTCGGGGTCTGCTCCACAGGCCCTCAGTGCACCAAGCACTGTTGAAAGAGGGTGTGGGGGCATGGCTTGCTGGGCAACTTCTCCTTTTCCACCTGGAAAGTCACTGTGCTGGCCCTTGCCCCTGGGAGTGGGCTGGGTTGTAGTGTCCTTGCAGTTTCCCCAGAGCCAAGAGGAAAAGGGAAGGAAGGGGAGGGAAGGGAGGGGGAGGGAGAGGGGAGAAGGGGAGGAGGGAAGAGAAGGGGAAAGGAAAAGGGAGGAAAAGAAAATAAAAGCACACAGAAAGAAAAACCACTCAGAAGTTCTCCTTAATATTCTTCTATCCAACTTGGTAATTCTATTCCGAGGTATGTGCCCAAGAGATTTGAAAACAGATACTGAAGAAAGTACTTGAACACAAATGTTCAGAGCAGCACTATTCACAATAGCCAAAGGTGGAAACAACCCAAATGCCCATCGAGAAATGAGATCCACAAAAAACGTGTGTCCATACCCTGGAGTATTATTCAGTCACACAAAGAATGAAGTATTGATACAGGTTACAATACAGATGCACCTTGAAAACATTGCGCTAAATGAGAGGAGCTAGCCACAAGAGGCCACATATTATATGACTGCATTTATATGAAATATCCAGAACAGTTAAATCTATAGAGACAGAAAGTAGAGTGGTGTTTACCAGGGGCTGGAGGAAATGGGGAGTAACTGCTTAGCGGGTATGGGGCTTTATTTTGGGGTCATGAGATACTTTGGAACTAGATAGAAGTGGTGGTTGCACAAAATGGTGAATGTACTAAATGACAATGAATTGTTCACTTTAAGATGGTTAATTTATGTTATGTGAATTTCACATCAATTTTTTAAAAAGTTTATTCAAGAATACGAGGAATCCTCACAGTAGAGGTTGAAGATTCCACCTCAGTGCAAAGTGTATTTGTGCTGCTTGTAGCCCTGAGTGTGAGGGCAGCATTTTCTTCCCACCCCAGGGCCCTCAATCTAGTTCCTCAAGCACAAAATAGTGGATTCCACTCCTTCCCTCAGAAGAAAGTTTCTAACTGTGTCAACCTTCAAAAATAGAAACCAGGTTAAGAGGCAAAGTGTTTACTCAGGATTAAATAATTGCAACTTGTGGAGCACAGATTCAGGTAGAAGCCTAAATAGTGTCCCAGTTACAAAGTGAAAGAAGAGAGTTTTTATGGGGAAAGGAAAGGAGTAATTACATAAAAAGAAGAGAGAAAAGAAAAAAAATCTTCTATAGGTGTTAACCAGCTAGGTTATTCTTCAGCTGTACATGGCTATATTACCAATTCTGTCTTCAGAAAGAGAGTCCATAGTCATCAGTCTTTGTAGTCAGGATGTCTGCTTTCCTGTTAGCTTCACATACAATTGTTTAGAAGGCAATGCTGGTCCAAAGGTCTTGCCCAGTTCAAACAGTCCAAAGGTTCAAGAAGTAGGACATGCAGGCAGTTCCTCTGAAACGGTTGCTCCAGCTGTTTTAAAATGGCTCCACCTATTTCAACTTTTGACAACTGTCCCAGAGACTTATTTTGCTTGGTCTTTCCTTCTTCACCTGAGCAGCTGTTTCTCTCCAGACTGGCTTTCCGAGCCTGTTCTGTGGATCCCACTGTACCCATCTGACCTCTGCAGGCATTGACTCAGAGCTGTGGCTGAGATGCAGATCTTCTGTACACTCAGGCCCGTTGAACAGTGGCCTTTGAACAGGATCAGCCTAGCAAATCCTTTTCCATGCAGGAAGTCAAATGCTGGCAACTTGCCCCTAGGAAGGAGGCTGGGTTGTAGTGTCAATCCAATGGAATGCCATGGCCTTCACTGGGACAGAGAAAGAACAGAAAAGGAAAAGGGTAGGAAAAGGAAAAAAATACACACAGAGAAAGAAAAGCCACTCACTAGCACTCCTTAAAATTCTCCTGTCCGGTAATGCCAGAAATCCAGCCAGTAGGTCTAGTAGATTCCATCTCATAATTGTACTTGGGCTGCTTATAGTCTTGAGGTGTCATGGCAGCATCTCAGGGGTGGACTAACTCTGGACCAACATGTTTTTAATTCTGCCATTTTAGGCTCTTGCTTACAACTTCATTTGGGGAAAGAATAAGGGTTTCTTTAGCCAAAAAAAAAAAATTTGAAAACCACTGCTGGACATGAAAGATGTAGAGATCCTAGAGACTGGGAACTGGACAATGAGTTTTCCATATCAACCTGGTCTCCAGGAGTATATCCAAAAACGTCATTTGTAATTGAAGTACCATGTCCTTTAGGGATAAATCACAGCAGTTGGTTCAGCTATTGAATATTGACCATTCAATAGCTGAACAATGAGCATTCATTTGATCTATAGAAAAAAGCAAGTCTCCTTTGCCTAACATTCAAGGCTCTCTGGAAGTTACCTCATCCTGTGTATCTTACCTTTCTTTCACACAGGTCTTCAAAATGACCACCAGTGTGACTTAAGTCAGGTTCCCCAGAATCAGATACTGAGACAAGGATCCGTGTGCAAGTGATTTATTAAGGAAGTGCTCCTGGGAGAAACCCAGTTTCAGTCTGGATGTGAACTATAACTCAAAGTTTGTCCAGACTTAAGGCAAGGCAACTGGGCTTTCAAAACCTCCCACCAGTAAGTATTGACTCAGGGCTGCCCGGGCAGGACATGAATTCCCCGGCACTTCCATCTCTCTGCATAGAAAGGTGAAGTAGCTCCAGAAGCTCTCAACAAGTCCCCCAAAGAGAGTCTAGGGTGCAGGTCCTTAAGCATAAGAACACAGAAGCCAGGCCAGGGGCACAGCAAAATGGTAAAGGAGATCTGAAGGAATCTGGGTGGCTTACAGACAGCATTCTCTCCACACTAGCCTCCGTCCGGAGTCCTCAGCAATCCCATGTGCCCTCTCTGGGTACACTAAGCATGCTCTGTTCTTTACCCTTCTGTTCCTATGGTGGAGGCCAATAGGTTTAACGGGTTTCATTTGAGTCACATTTTTTTAAATGTTTTTTAATTACTTTAGCCATAATTCTCATAATGTTTCCACTCTTTGTTCTATAATAAAAGGAGTCACTGCTGCCTAGTAGTCCTTTATTGTGGCCTATCTCTTCCTTATTTTTTCATTTTGATTTACATTTTCACTGGCCAGTGGAGAGGAAACACTTTTTCAGGGTAGCTCATCATTGTTGCATTCCTCAAGTTCTTTCATGTTTGAGATTGTCTTTATATTCATGTTGGCTTTATGATTAAATGAAACATTAACAGAATAATATTTGAGGTCATACTTTCCTTCAACACTTTGTAAGCATAGTTCCATTACTTCATCTTTCGATATTTCTGTGGAGTATTCTGATGCCATTCCAATATTTTCTCTCTTATAAAGCGTTTGCTTTCTCTGCCTGATGCCTGAGTAGTTTTTTCTAATTTTGAGTATTCAATAATTTAGCCATAATATATTTCAGTGTTGAATCAAACTTTCCCAGAATCTTGTCTCCCTTGTTTTATAGATTTAATTTTTGCTTCGTTTCAAGAAAACGTTTCTTTGTAAAATGTAAGCTTTTTGAGTTCTCATTCAAAAGCACCAATTGTCTTCTGTTGGATTGTCTTTGATTGCTTTCTATGTCTATTAGCTTCTCTCTAACTGTTTAATGGCTTTATCTTTTCATTAACCATTACTATAAGTATTAAATTTTTCTTCTACATAAGTAATTTGATATTATGCTGTATCTATATTGTCTCTTTCTACTTATAATTAACTGTGTATTAGCTTTGTTTTTGTTCTTAATTAGCTTCCTAAGGTCTGAAGTCTTTCTTTTCATAATACTGCATTATTTTATCACTTCATTTTTTGAGTCTTTGTTATGAGTCCGTTTTAAATGTTCTATCCCTCCAAGTGAAGAAAGTCTGTGAAGAATCTATTTCTAGTGTTCAGTTTATTTTTCTTCTTGAGTTGGGTATCTTTTTTTAGCCTATCTTTTGCATATTATGTCCTTTTCTTCTAATCCCAATCTCATAGTATATTTGCATTCTGTTTTCCATCATATTCGTGCACGTATAGTTCTGTCTCCACCTTGTATTTGTTTCTTGAATTTAATGTGACTGGTGAGGCATCTGGCTGGAGTGGGGCTTGGACTCTGCAATCTTTTCATTGGAGACAAGGGAAGATAATAACAGAAGACAGTTTGATGGCTGATCTTCTATATATGGGTGCTTCTTCTTCCTTTCTGGTGACACCATACATTAAGAACATTGCCTTATTTTTCTGCCCAATATCACCAATTATACTTTACATCTAAAGAAAGACCAGGTGCTACCATTACATACTGGTCTGTGCTGTGTTTGGTAAATGTTCTAGTAGCAATCATGGGCATGGAACATAGTTCACCACCCCCTTGCTGATCCCATGGTAACTAATCATCTGGTTGGTTGCTTCTGAGCCCTCTCCTCTGGGTTTCCACAATCTCCAGACTTAGAGCCCCATCAGTATTGCTCCCATCTCCTGTGGGTATACTTTCTACACTCTCCCTATGCAACTCAGATGTTCCCTTTCCTCTTCAATCTTTCCCTTCTGTTTTGCGGTTTTAAGGGATTTTTCATAATTTATGGTCCACCAAACTACCTTTTTGTTTTCAAGGGAGGTCACATTATATGTTTCACTATCTTTTCTGTTATTTCTAGAGTTTGGGCCAGGAAAAAGAAATTTCTGTTTTCTGAATTAAAACTGAAAATCAACCTACTTCCAATTTACCTAAAAAGATATTAAGTGCCTTTCAGAGTTCTCTGAGTGTGTTCACTCTATCTCCCTGGAGTCTTCTCTTATGTTTATCATCAACCTGAAAGGAAAGGGAACATCACTGCACAGAGATGCTACAAATCAATATATAAAGCTAGTAGAGTTTTCAGTCAGCTATTTTCCTGGCAACTACTTTCAAAAGACTTCCAGAATTTCACCTTAAATCACAACGTTAATAATACACAATTTCTTAAGTTTAGTCACAGAATACTCAAGTATTGTTTGGTTACAAAGTATTGTTTGGATGTTGCTTGCATCCAGGCCACTAACAAAAACTGGCTTTTTTTGAATGGACCTGCAATTACTAAATTTGAAGTCAACATTATATCTTAAAAAAAAAGGAAAGAAGAGAGAGAGGAAAACAAACACTTGAAAGCCAATTACAACATTTAGAAAGAAATATAAACTAATTTCCTAGTAGAAGGAACAATGGTCTAACCACGAATCAAATAGCCAGCCTATAAACCACCTGATTCCTTACAGATCAGCCTTCACCTCTCTTCCCTACACACTCATTACAGATTCCGGGTTAGCGGCCAGACAGGATGTGGAGTGGTCTGGCTAAATACCATTTGTTCTTTCTGTGCCTAGGTGGTAGAGTATTAGAGCTGGTCTAAATGTTGAGAAAGATGCTGGTGAGATGAGAAGAAATGCAATCAATCTAATAAATTTAAGGGAAACAATATTACAGATATCAAGAACAGAAATTTAGAAACACTGGCAATATGGGAATGACAGCTGGGTCAAAAAGGAGAAATAGAAGACTCTAAAAGAAATGCTAGAAGGAGAGAAAAAAGAGAGGTTTAGCTTATCACCATTAAATTTAGGGGCAGGGCCCTTTACCATGCCGTCTCAGGGTGTGCCACATTACAAAGGGATTAGTCTGCTTAGCACTGTTGCAAAATCTCAATAGATTAAGACTTTTTGGTAACAGGTGACAAAAACCTTTTTTAAAAGGTCAAGCATGTCTAAACCATATTCCTTTTGTCCCACATCACCTGTCCTCCTTACTTACTCAGCACTGCCTCTGGATGTAGAGGCAGGAGAGGGTTTGGGATGGTGTGGCTAAATTACAGTAATTACAGTTGTTCTCTCTTCGTCTGAGTGATGGAGTTTTAGAGCTCATGTAGATGTTGAGAAAGGATACTCATGCAAGTTAAGATGAGAAGAAATGAAATGAACTTAATAGATTTGGGGGGATAATGTTGCCGATATCAAGAATAGAGAAAGTTGAAACACTAGCAAAATGGGAAGAATAGCTAATCAGAATAGAGAAATAGGAGAATCCAAAAGAAGTGACATTAAGAAGGACAACAGGAGCCCTTAATCACCATTAACCAGAAGCAGGGCCTCTGTACCATGCACTTCAGGCCACGTCGTTACCGATGGTCATGTACCCCTGCTACAGTCAGTGTCCACACTGGACTAGGTCTCTTTAGTAGCAGGGCATGGAAATCTTTTCTACATGGCATTTAATAAAACAATAACTTATTTTTTGTTTTTTTTTTCCTGGCTTACTTTACCAGAAAGTCAAGAGATAACTTACCACTTGATTTAGGCCTTTTCTCATCTTTCTTTCTCCTGCTTTTCATTCCTTACCTTGATAACTTCTTTGTTGATATTATCCTTCAGTCAATTCTCCCAGTAGCTTTGAGCAAATATCCTACCAGCTTCTAACTCTGCAGCAGAAAGTATCTGCTTAGGTTTCAGCAAAAGTCCCTCAATAGAGTCTCATTGACCTGACTCGGGTCACTTGCCAGCCATGAGCAAAGCACTGGTCCTAGAGCATATGTGCTTTGAGTTGGTCCTACCTGGGTCACACGTCTATTCATTCAGCTCAGTGTGTACAGCTTGTTTGCCATAAAATAAAATAGTCAAAACTATCAGTTTGATTATGGTACATTTTGCCTCAACTGCAACCTGCCCTTCTCACAATGATTTCTCATCTCAGAGTAATAGCCAAAAGGCCAGCATTGTCTCTAAGGCCTCTGTTACCTGTCTGATCTCATCTCAATCCACACTGCCTCTCACTCCCTCTGCTCCAGTCACCCTGGCATCCTAGATGTTCCCTGAACACTCTAGGCAAGTTGTACTTGAAGGCTTTTGTATCTTCTGTCCCTTCTGCCTGAATGGTCTTCCCCACACATGTGGACCTGGCTTGTTCTCTTACATCCTTAAGGTCAAAGTGAGGCTTTCTTTGACCACTTTATTTAAAATTGAAGCACTCTGTGCATGTCCTCTCTGCTTTTTTTGCTTTAGTATTCCCCAGAGCACTTATCACAATCTAAGAAATTGCATCTTTTATTTATTTATTCAGTCCACTATCTGTGTCATCTCAATCCTGGATAAAATGTAAAATTTCCAAGGGCAAGCAAGCCCTAGATCAATAGTAAATATAAAGTAGGTTTTCAGTAAATTATTTGTTGAATGAATCAATAAATAATGCATGAATGAATGAAAATTTGAATGGAGAACTTTAACTGGGTAAGGTTCAGCTAAAAGGGAAATTGAGTGGGTCTGGTACCTTGAATACAACATACTTTATTACATAATTGTCCTGTTTATATTGGGAACTGTTTGTAAACCCTATTTTAGTTGATACAATTTGAACCTTTTTTCATTTGTCTCTAAAAAAGCCACATGTAAGCTGTTTATCATTTTGCTCATCACTTAATCTAGACTTCCAACTTCTCATGCTTGAAACAGGGAAGTGGTAATATTTTTTTACAGGGTTACTGAAACTATTAAGTGAGCTTATATATGCGAAACAATTAATACAATAAAAGCACTAAACAAAAGACTTCTAATTACAGGTATTTATAACTATCATTTGTATTTACTTATTTAAAATACATTAGTTATAATTAGGCTAATCAAAGAAATCCAAGTACAAAAGTAATGCTATTTGTATTTGTTTTATTTCTTTGCCTTAGGGGATCATGGACATTGAAGCATATTTTAAAAGAATTGGTTACAAGAACTCTAGAATCAAATTGGACTTGGAAACATTAACTGACATTCTTCAGCACCAGATCCGAGCCATTCCCTTTGAGAACCTTAACATCCATTGTGGGGAACCCATGGAATTGGGCTTGGAGGGCATTTTTAATCAAATTGTGGAGAGAAACCGGGGTGGGTGGTGTCTCCAGGTCAATCATCTTCTCTACTGGGCTCTCACCACAATTGGTTTTGAGACCACCATATTAGGAGGGTATGTTTACAACCCTACAGCCAACAAATATAGCAATCGCATGATTCACCTCCTGCTGAAGGTGACCATTGATGGCAGGAACTACATCACTGATGCTGGGTTTGGTCGCTCTTACCAGATGTGGCAGCCTATGGAGTTAATTTCTGGGAAGGATCAGCCTCAAGTGCCTTGCATCTTTCGCTTGACAGAAGAGAATGGAATCTGGTACCTGGACCAAATCAGAAGAGAACAGTACATTCCAAACCAAGAATTTCTTAATTCTGATCTGCTGGAAAAGAATAAATACCGAAAAATCTACAACTTTACTCTTGAACCTCGAACAATTGAAGATTTTGAGTCTGTGAATACATATCTTCAGGTATCTCCAGCATCTGTGTTCACAAGCAAGTCATTCTGTTCGTTGCAGACCCCAGAAGGGGTTCACTGTTTAGTGGGCTTCACTCTTACCTATAGGAAATTCAATTTTAAGGATAACATGGATTTGGTGGAGTTTAAGACACTGAATGAGGAAGAAGTAGAAGAAGAGCTGAAAAATACATTTAATATTTCCTTGGAGAGAAAGCTTATGCCCAAACATGGTGATCAGTTTTTTACCATTTAGAGTAAGGAGTAAAAGTGGCCTTCAGTTTTACTTCAGGTAGTGACACTTTTTGTTATAAAAAATTTTAAACATATGTAAAAGTAGAGTGAATAAAACAATAAATTTACCAACTATCAACTGGCAGCCTATCATATTTCCTCAATGCTCCTACATTATATTTGAAGAAAATTCTAGACATAAAATCATTTCACCCTTAATAATGTGAGTATACATAATTAGACAATATTTTAAAGAAACAACCTCACACTTTTTTAAAATTAATAATAGTAAAGATGTTTTAAGGATGGCCCATGATTTTCTTGGGGGAAAATAGTGATTTATGCTAGAAAACCTTCCACATCGGTTGAGTGTTGAATTCATAGAAAATGTTTACCATGGTTCAGTAAATAGAATATTGATGAAATTGTTTTTATTAAATTCAACCAGCATATATCCAATGTCCAATTTTTACAAAAATACCACAGGTGTACCTTAGAATTTAATGAAGATATGATACTGCTTCCAAATAACCTAATAGCTCTTAAGACAAAGCTTGAACCAATACCTAGTAACATGTGATTAAGTACCAAGAGAGTGACACAGCTTAATTTCTTAGGTGGTACGTTTTGCAACCACAGTTCTTCATGTACCATTTGATTAAATATGTGAACACTAATATTTAGAATTTTCAAATTCCAACATTAAGTCATTTATGTCTAAAAGTAATAATTATTGTGAATTTTAAAATACTTATCTGTAAAAACTTGATGTCTAAAAAGTATGTTAAAACATTGTTGGCTACTACAATGTGAGTCACAAAGTTCCTGTTCAGCAGAGTTAGGATATTATGGGGCTAGGCTATTTTTCTGCAACCGTGTGTTCCTCACATCCTCTTTCTTGTCTCCCAATTATGTTCTTTTCTTTCCTTCCACACTTTGTCATAAGAGAAAGGGTATGAGCTTCAGAGCATACAGATCTGAGTTCAAACCCTGTGGACACTAGGTGAATTACTTGATGAATCTGTAGCTCCAATTCCTCACATGTAAAATGGGGATAATACTTATATAATTAAGTGCCAGACCTAGAGTAAACTCTCAATGAATATTTGTTACATGGATGACTGAATAATGTCAATAATGTTTTTGATACTGAGTCAGCATTTGATGAGAATTCTCCCATCTTGCTTTATTTCCCTCCCAAAGTGTAGCTTCCTCCATCTTGCTTTATTTCCCCCTAGCTTGAAATCCTGATCCTGAAACTGCTCAATTTGCCTGTTTCTTCCTTTCTTAAATATTAATAGGATATCAGATGGCCCAAATTTGATTGTGGCTTTGTGCTTCAGAATTAGAACATTTACTTATCTATAACTCAGATTTCTGTTTGTGAATTCCAGAATCAGGGCTATAATTTAAACGGAAGACTTGTTTTTACATTATTCTCTCTCTTCAACTTGTGATTATCATAATAAGGATAAGAGAAGAGCAGGGACTGGAATGGAGAAGTGTTAGTTAAAAGAACAAGTTACTTTGGATCATGCATACTCAGGTACTGATGTAACAGTTGGGAGATACCGCTCAGGGTGGAGACCTGGGCAGTCTGAGCAGGAAGGAAGGATGAAAGATGTATTTCAGTATTTGACAGCTTGCCATCTTCCTTACCTTACTGATAGGCCTTGTTCAGCTCTGCTGCTATCTTGCAGCAATGTCAGGTCACTTCTGGTACTCTTGGGCAGAAAGGATTTTCTCACATTCTGACTAAGACTATGCCAATGGAGAAGATGTTGGCAAGAGATACCAACCAGATCAAAAAGTGGCTTAGGGAGAAAGAAGCAGTTTTGTACAAATGAGTCAAGGAAGTCGTATTGTACAATGAGTATCTTGAAACCCTATGCAATTGTTTTTCTTTTTTTTTTTTTTTTTTTTTTAAAGTTGAGTTAGTCTTTTTTTTTTTTTTAAAGATTTTATTTATTTATTTTTCCCCCCAAAGCCCCAGTAGATAGTTGTGTGTCATAGCTGCACATCCTTCTAGTTGCTGCATGTGGGACGCGGCCTCAGCATGGCCGGAGAAGCAGCGCGTCGGTGCGAGCCCGGGATCCGAACCCGGGTCGCCAGCAGTGGAGAGCGCTCACTTAACCACCAAGCCACGGGGCCGGCCCTGCAATTGTTTTTCCTTGAATACATCTATCACATGGGGAAAAAAGGCCAAAATATGTTGAGTGAGACTCAGAGATAAAAACTTTAGCTGCCAGATTGAAGAGTTTTGTCTCACTGTGCAATATTAACTTTTCTCCAATGAAATCTAAATAAGTGGTCTCTCTGGATTAGTGATTATTGATCCAGTTACTTCTGCCACTTAACAAATTGCCCTGAAACCTAGAAGTTTAAAACAACCACTTTAAGATGCTCACAGATTCTGTGGGTCTGAAACTTAGGAGGGGCACAGCTGCTCTCCAATGTTCAGCCTCAGCTGAGAGGACTCCAGTGGCTGGCGGTTATTTGTTGCCTGTGTGCTACAACTATCTAGAAGCATCTTCACCGACATGCATGGTGCTGGGCTGGGGCTACAATGGGAGCACCTACATGTGGCCTCTCCATGTGGTCTGGGCTTCCCCACAGCATGGCAGCCTTAGGGCAGTCATATTTCTTACACAGTGACTCAGAATTCTATGTGTGAGGGTTCCAGCTTACAAGGTGGAAGCTGAATCACCTTTTTAAAAAACTTATTATTTTTAGTTGAAGTGAAATTTACATAAAATTAATTATTTTCAAGTGAACAACCCATTGATATTTAGTACATTCACAATGTTGTGCAACTACCACCTCTATCTAATTTCAAAACATTTTCATCACCCTAAAATAAAACCCCATACCCATTGAACAATTTGAATTACCTGTCATGACCTAGCATCAAAGTCACATATCATTTCTGCCACATTCTGTTGGTTATAAGTAAGTCACAAGTCCTTCTAGATTCAAGGGGCAAGAACTAGACTTCACTTCTTGCTGTGAAAATGGAAAGTTTCTCAATCATCTGGGATGGAAGATATTCTTATGGCCATCTTTGTAATCTGACACAGTCAACCCTCTGTTCCTAAAAATTTACATTTCTTATATGTGCAAAATACACTCTATTCATTCCAAAATCCCCCAAAAGTCTCCTCCCATTATGGCCCCAGGTGCAGGCTTAGAGTCCAGGATCTTGTTGTCCAGTCCAGATGCAGACGTGGCTCCTCAAGTGCAGTTTTGCGGGTACAACTCTTTGAGCACCATTCTTCTTGATCTGAATAATTGTGAGCTGTTGGGACAAATTACCTTACCCCCGTATACCCAACACACAATAGTGAAACAAGCATAAAGTAACCACTGTGGACACTTCTACTCAAACAGGGGTAAACAAGGAGCACACCGCAGTCCCCAGTCCATCACAGTTCTGAAATCCAGCTGGGCCCACGTGGCCAGTTCCTTGATTAGGACTGAGTCCTATTTCCTGGGACTTGTTGCCAGTGTTCTTGCCTTTATTCTCTGGGCTCTTAGATTAACCACATGCCTCTGCCATAATTTTCATCTACAGACCTCCCAAGAAACACCGAGACACCCTAAACTCAAATGCAGTTTGATGACTATAAGGATGAGTATGAGTATATGCAACTAGTTAATAAATACAAACATTCATAACTATGATGGGGCAATGTTTTTTAGAAAGCAGTATCCTGAGTTTGGGTACCCTGAAAACGGAGCTATCTTCAACTTGTGGCCATAACAATGAGGTCAAGTGAGAAGGAGGGACTGGATTGGAAGAATGTTAGGTAAGACAATCAGATTACTTGGGGGCATGGAGATTAAATGCAGCAATTTAAGACTCAGAGACTTGTGTGTAGGTGGTTTATTTGGGAAGTGATACCATGTAGGAGAGGGGATAGGGAAAGTGAGGAAAAGGAGGAAAAGTCAATAAGAGGGTTCATTAAGTTTGCTGCTGCGGGCAACAGGAGCTCAACACCCCTAGGACTTACAAAGGAGCATATATGAATGCCTCCCAGAATTTTCCACCAAAGAGCAAGAGGCAGGAGCATTTATCCACTAGTTCCCAACTCCCATAGATTGAGAGTTCCCCCTGAGGTGTTATGTCCCCTGCATTTCCAAGCTCCACGTATGTGTGAGCTCCTATGGGCATCCATTGGAGAAGACCTGTGGCAGGAAGCAAAAACACCCAGTACACATGTGAGACACTGTCAGCATTAAGTCACTGGAAGCCCATGTGTCTGGACTAGTGAGTCAGCCAAAGCAGTTGGTGATGTGGCGTGGAGAGATGAGGACAGGCTGGGGATGGAGGCAAGGGCCCCTCCAAATCACTCTGGGTTGTCAGAGCAGCCAAGCTGGGATTAGGATTCAGGCTTGAGACAAAAGTTTAACCTTTTTTCATTTCATGATTTGTAAACACTAGACACAAGTGCAAATAAGAAAGAAACAAACAGGGGCCGGCCCGGTGGCTTAGAGGTTAAGTGTGCGCGCTCTGCTGCTGGTGGCCCGGGTTCGGATCCCGGGCGCGCACCGATGCACCGCTTCTCCGGCCAAGCTGAGGCCACGTCCCACATACAGCAACTAGAAGGATGTGCAACTATGACATACAACTATCTACTGGGGCTTTGGGGGGCTTTGGGGAAGGAAAAAAAAAAAGGAGGAGGATTAGCAATAGATGTTAGCTCAGAGCAGGTCTTCCTCAGCAAAAGGGAGAAGGATTAGCATGGATGTTAGCTCAGGGCTGATCTCCCTCACACAAAAAAAAACAAAAGCAAACGTGAAAAACATACCATGGGGACACTTTCAAAAAAAAAGAAAAAAAAACAAGAAAGAAACAAACACACAAAGAACCTATGGAGCAGAAGAAAAACTGCCATTCTTACAACAGGAAGGTGAGCTACTAAACAGGAACCTTCCATTTTTCAGGACTTTAAGAAATAGTGAGTCCATATGCCGTTTTGGTAATCTCTAACAATATCCAGCAGCATTCCCTGTCAATAATTTTTGGAGTTTTTTTTTCTGGATGTTTTTCAGAATAACTGTGACAGTTATAGTTCAATCATTAGCACTAAACTTTCACTCTATTAAGCCACTGAGATTTGGGGGTTGTTTGTTAGGGCAGCACACTCTAGCCCATCCTGACAAGTACCTCATGGAGCTACGTTAAAGGGGTGTGTGAATCCCTGAACAAGTTACTAAATATGTATTTTTTGTTTTCTTTCTCCTTGACAAATGATCTAGCTCCTTTAGCTTATCTTATTATTTTCCAGGAGTTTGGTCATCTTCTATGACAAATGGGATACTAAACACACCAGCACCACATATATGGCCAAATTGCATGAAAAGAGAGATTTCGAACAGCTGCCTTAAGCACGAAAACTTGGGAAGAGGATAAAATGCCTAAAGCTAATTTTTGCTTACACAGCAATGTGTATGAGGAACTTGTAGGGTCAGAATCATGTTGCCTGATGAGCAAAGGTGGTCTTCAAGGAGGCTCAGTAAGTATGTGCAGGTCCACATATGACTCAAGAACTGTGACTAGAGATATGGGAAGACTGTAAGAGTGAAAGGAGTTTCCCTCCTGATGGAGGCTTAAACTGGGTTCACAGTAGACAGGGACTCTGCCATATTCACCTACCAAGTAGGCACTGAGTGAATATTTGTTAAATAAATGAATGGATAGCCCCAGCTTCTGTCTTCCGCAATGCTTGACAAATAGTAGTGCTCAGAACTTGTTTGTTGAATGATGGTATAAGGTACAAACACATGCCCTGCTGTTTGAAGGGAGCCCCCACACAGTCATCTTCTGCTGCTGGGGTCAACTTTTCCCCACTCCCACACCCACATCCAGCAGGCTCCTGAGTTAGCTGCAGTTGCCGTGGTATATGGTGCTTCTGTGCAAGTAGTTAGGCTGCTGTCTCAATCCCCTGCCTACCCTGGCAAGATGGCAAGGTGGTTGCCCAGAAAGGATAGCTGGAATGACTGAAACCCAGGAGTCCCTTGCTTTCTCAGCTCCTAGAAGTGAGAAACAGAAGACTTATGTACATGTGGACCAGGTTTTGGTTTTTTGGGTCTGTTTCTTATTTTTTTTCTTTCTGCCATGAGCAGGGGAGAGAAGCAGCACTGACCATCAAACAGCTCTCACTGAGGAACTGGGAAAGGCTGCGTCTTGGCAGCAGCTTTTCAGCAACATCATTTGTTTGGGGCCAATGCTGAAGAAGGCAACAGGAGAGAAAGCTGCCAGCATGGCTACTGCAGTCAATGTTGCTAAGGCCAAGAAGGGAGCCATCCTGGAGGCTTTAGCAGGGAAACCGGTAGAAAGGCCACACAGATACCAGCAGGCAGGCATCAGCAGCACCCTGCCCCTCAGCAGGTCCCAGCAGCATTGGTGCAGGAGAAACTAGGGTAACCTCTGCCACAGGGTAACCAAGAGGTCATGTCCATGACTATTGTTCTGTTGTCCTTACATCACCCTCCTTCTCCAACCCAGCAGGTCAACACTAAACTATAAGTTCTTTTAGGAAAAAGAATATCTAGGTGCTTAATAAGTGTAACCCAGTGAATAAATAGTTTGGCAATTAGACAGGTAAATAAAACTCTAATTGTGTGTTAATTCTTCCTTGTGATTTGGTACGTAAGCCAACTCCCAGCTCCTGAAATCAGTCATTCTGGTTGGAGGTGAATTTCAATTGCTACAAAGAAAGCCTATTATCCAACACATTTTGAGAGTAAAAGGATATTGTGCAGCCCAGATGGGTGCCCGAAAAAATAACCTTTCACCTGCTAATGTTGTCATATTCTAATACTCAAGTTTCATTGCCAAGTGAAGTTAACACTCAGCGTTCCCCTTGCAACAGGATTTGAGATATTTAACAATATCTAATATCTCCTTTATTAGAATTCAATTTATTTTTTTCTCAGCTAGGCAGGATTTTAGAGAGGAATAGATGTGGCTACTTGGCTATTGCTATTTTCTCTCTTACTGACTCTAGTTTGACCTCTGTTTGTTTATCTGCCGTCATCAGTGTCCTCCACCTGAAAACTCAGCTCTCAGGCAAGGAAGCCATTTATATGCAGGGTTTGTCACTAGTGCCTTTCTACAACCAAGGAAAATCAGGAGCAGGTCTCCAAACCCTGGGATGTTGACTTTCTTATAACTGTCATCTACCGACAGCAAAACCATTCACTCTGTCTCAGTTAAAAATCAACATATACGTGTAAAATTCAAGTTGTTTGGAACAAAGGACCAATTAAACCAGTTAGAATCAAAATGCAGTAGGCACTTTATCTTTTGATCTTCTTTCTCCTTAACAATGCTTTCCTGTATTTCCAGATACAGATATTCTGCTTTCTCCTTAATCTTTCATAATCTTTCATATCTTGGACAGATTTTCAACCAGGCAGGTATCTGAGCAGGGCTGTCATCTCATGCACTTCTGCTTCACTCATGCCCACCCCTCTTCTCTTCCTTGGGCTGGCATAGCCAGAAAAAGAATCATCTGAGTTCCTAACAGTCGGCTGAATTTAGTTACATACACTGTCAATAATTCTCTTACAAGCTCTGCAAAATAACTTTCATTATCTCCATTTTATAGAGGAGAGTACTGAGACTCATAAAACTAAATAACATACCCAACGTTAAACAGCAACTAAATATTACAGTCAGTTATGTCAATTAGTGTTATGGGTTAAGGTTAGGGTTAGGATAAGGGCCTGTTAGGCTCACCTGCAGCTAGCCCCTCCAGCTGTGCACCTGCATGCTGCCAGGCTGACTCCCTTCACTGGCCTACACTGCCATGCACCCGACTGTGGGGAGATCCTGAGGCCACAGGAGTGCATGCCAACAGCCACGGCCCCTGCAACTGCCAGTGCATCCATGGGTGTCCCAGACCCTTGCTGCTGACTCTGGCCCCCACCATCATGTGTGTGTCTCTAACCAGCCCTTGCCACTACACAGGCACCTGCAGCTGAGTGTGTGCACACAACTGGATTCAACTACCACTTTTGCTTGCCCTAGTCCATACCTGCTTGTCTGGGAGGCACCACAAGGACTCCAACAGTGCTGGCAGCCACTACAGACAAGCCACAGTGTTCATCAAGGACCACACAGTCATTGATGCTGTGAACCCCAGCAGCCTGAGCCAACAAGACATCATGACATCCCCCAGACATGGAGCTGCCGCGTGACCCTGTACTTGGCACCCTGTACTACTAGACCTGGGATCACAGCACACTCTAGCATCCCCCCCACCAGCAGATAAAGGTCTTTCCTTACCAAAGTCAGTCCATAAACTCTGGAAGAGGTGACTGCTTCTTCAAATGCAAGCCTTCAAATTCTTCTTCTATGCAAGCCTACAGAAATTGCAGATAATCAGGGAAACATGATACCACCAAAGGAACACAGTAAACTTCCAGAAACTGAACACAAAGGAATGGAGATACATGAATTGCCCAGCAAAGAATTCAAAACAATTTTTCTAAAGATGCTCAGAGAGCTACAAGAGAATACAAACAAACAATTTAATGAAATCAGGAAAACAATACAAGAACAAAATGATAAGTTTAAAAAAGAGCTTAAAAAACATAAAAAAGAACAAAACAAATTTTGGAGATGAAGAATACAAAACTGAACTGAGGAATTCAACAGAGAGCTTCAATAGCAGCATGGACTGACAGAAGAATGAATCAGTAAACTCAAAGATAGATCATTTGAAATTATTCACTCAGAGGAGCAAAAAGAAAAAAGAAAGAAAAGGAATAAGGAAAGCTATGGGGCTTATTGGACACCATTAAAAGAAACAATCTACACATTATTGGAGTCTGAGAAGAAAAAAGAGAGAGAGAAAAGGGCAGGAAGTTTATTTAAAGAAATAATGGTTGACAATGTCCCAAACCTAGGGAGAAATTTGTACATCCAAGTTCATGAAGCTAATAGTGACCCCATAATTTCAATCTAAAACAATTTCTCCAAGATGCATTAAAATAAAACTATTAAAAAATCAAACACAGAGAATTTTTAAAGGAGCAAGAGAAAAAAATTCTCTCATAGAAAGAGACTCTCATAAGGCAATCAATGGATTTCTCAGCAGAAACCTTGTAGGCCATAAGAGAATGGGATGATATAGTCAAAGTGTTGAAAGAAAAAAAGTATACTATAACCTAACAAAGTATACTATAACCAGTAACATTGTCCTTCAAAAATGAAGAAGATGGGGCTGGCCCAGTGGCGTAGTGGTTAAGTTTGCCTACACCACTTTGGTGGCCCAGGATTTGCAGGTTCGAATCCCTGGCGTGGACCAATGCACCACCCATCAAACCATGCTGTGGCAGCATCCCTCATACAAAATAAAGGAAGATGGGCACAGATGTTAGCTCAGAGCCAATCTTCCTCGGCAAAAAGAGGAAGATTGGCAACAGAAGTTAGCTCAGGGACAATCTTCCTCACCAAAATAATAATAATAATTAAAGAGAGATAAAGACTTTCCCAGAAAAACAAAAGCTGAGGAAGTTCACCACCACTAGACTTGCCTTACAAGAAATGCTGAAAGGAGTGCCTCAAGCTGAAAAGAAAAAATGCTATTTAGTAACATGAAAATATTCGACACACTGACATAGGTAAGTATATAGTAAGATTCAAAATACTGTAATACCATAATATGGTTAACAACTTAATTCTAGTATAAAGGTTAAAGAACAAAAGCATTAAAAAATATCTATAGTTACAATAATTGGTTAATGGGCACACAATATACTAAGATGTAAATTGTGACATCAAAAACATAAACTGGGGGGGAAGGATACAGTTTTTGTATGTGATCAAGTTAAGTTGTTATCAGCTTAAAACAGACTGTTATATCTGTAAGATTATTCAAGGAAACCTCAGAGTAACCATAAAATAAAAACACATAATAGATAAACACAAGATAAAAAGAAGGGAATTAGAGAATACCACTATGGAGAATCATCAATTCGTGAAGGAAGATGGCAAGAGAGGAAGAAGGGAAAAAAGGAACTACAAAACAGCCGGGAAACAGCTAACAAAATGGCAATAGTAAGTCCTTACCTATCAATAATTATTTAATCTCCCAACAAAGAAAATCCCAGGACCAGATGGTTTCACTGGTGAATTTTACCAAACATTTAAAGAAGAATTAACACCAATCCTTCTCAAACTATTCCAAAATATTGAAGAGGAGGGAACACTCCCAAACTCATTTTACAAGGCCAGCATTATTCTGATACCAAAACCAGAAAAAGACACTACTAGAAAACAAAACTACAGGCCAATGTCCCTGATGAATATAGATGCAAAAAATCTCAAAAAAATACTAGTAAACCAGATTCAGCAGCACATTAAAAGGATCATTCACCATGCTCAAGTGAGATCTATCCCTGGAATACAAGGATGGTTCAACATATGCAAATCAATCAATGTGATACATCACATTAATAGAATGAAAGAAAAGAATCATATAATCATCTCAGTAGAACCAGAAAAAGCATTTGACAAAATTCAACATCCATTTACGATAAAAACTCTTAACAAATTAGGCATAGAAGAAACATATCTCAACATAATAAAGACTATATATGACAAGCCCAGAGCTAACATTATACTCATTAGTGAAAAGTTTCTCTAAAATCAGGAACAAAACAAGGGTGTCCACTCTCACCATTTCCATTCAACATAGTACTAGAAGTCCTAGCTAGAGCAATCAGGCAGAAAAAGAAACAAAATGTATCAGAATTGGAAAGGAAGAAATAAAATTGTCTCTATTTGCAGATGACATAATTATATATAGAAAATCCTAATAACTCAAACAAAAAACTTTTAGATCCACACAATGAATTCAGTAAAGTTGCAAGATACAAAATTAGCACCCAAAATCAGTGGTGTTTCTACACACTACCAAGAAATTTTCTGAAAAAGAAATAAACAAATTGATCCCATTTACTATAGCATCAAAAGCAATAAAACACTTAGGAGTAAATTTAACTAAGGAGTTGAAAGATCTCTACTTTGAAAACTGCAAGACATTGAGGAAAGAAATCAAAGAAGATACCAATAAATGGAAAGATATCATATGTTCACGGATTAGAAGAATTAATATTGTTAAAATGTCAATACTACCAAAAGCTATCTATAGGTTCAATGCAATCTCTATCAAGATTCCAATGGCATTTTTTACAGAAATAGAAAATACACTCCTAAAATTTATATCGAACTACATAAGACTCCAAATAGCCAAAGAAGTCCTAGGAAAGAACAAAGTAGGAACACCACACTTCCTGATTTCAAGCCATGCTATAAAGCTATAGTTACTAAAATAGTATGGTACTGGCGTAAAAAGAGACATTAGATGATGGGACAGAATGAGAGCCCAGAAATAAACCCAAGCATATTCAGTCTACTAATATTTGAAAAGGAAGCCAAGAATACTTAAAGGAGGAAAGATGGTCTCTTCAATAAATAGTGCTGACATACTTGTATATTCACATATAAAAGAATGAAACTGGACTCCTATCTTACACCACTCACAAAAATCAACTCAAAATGGATTAAAGACTTCAATGTAACATCTGAAACCATAAAATTCCTAGAAGAAATCATAGGAATAAAGCTCCTTGACATGGGTCTTGGTAACGATTTTTTGCATATGACACCTAAAGCACAAGCAACAAAATCAAAAACAAACAAGTAGGACTATATCAGACTAAAAATCTTCTGCACAGTAAAAGAAACAATCAACAAAGTGAAAAGACAACCTATGAAATGGGAAAGAATATTTGGAAACCATCTGATAAGGGGTTAATATTCAAAATATATAAAAAACTCATACAACTCAATAGCAAAAATAAATAAATAACTCAATTTAAAAATGGGCAAAGGACGTGAATAGACATTTTTCCAAAGAACATATAAGAAAGGCCAACAGGTACATGAAAAGATGCTCAACATCACCAGTCATTAGGGGAATGCAAATTAAAACCGCAATGAGATAACACCTCATGCCTGTTAGAACAGCCATCATCAAAAAGAGAAAATGTAACAAGTGTTGTTGAGGATTTAGAGAAAAGGGAACTCTTGTGCACTTTTTGGGGGATTGTAAATTGGCACAGTCACTATGGAAAACAGTATGGAAGATCTTCAAAAAATTAAAAATAGAACTACCATATGATCTAGCAATTCTGCTTCTTAGAATATATCCAAAGGAAACAAAAACACTAACTCAAAAAGTTATCTGCACCCCCATGATCATAGCAGCATTATTTACAATAGCCAAGAAATGGAAACAACTTAAGTGTTCATCAATGTACAAATGGATAAAGAATTTGTGGTATATATATACAGTGGAATATTATTCAGCCATAAAAAAATGAGGAAATCCTACCATTTGCAATAACATGAATGGACCTTGAAGGCATTATGCTAAGTGAAATTCAGAAAGAGAAAGACAAATATTGCATGATCTCACTTACATGTGGAATCTAGAAAAAAAAAAAAAAAACCATGGAAAAAGAGATCAGACTTGTGGTTACCAGAAATGGAAGGTGCAGGGAGGGGAAATTGCAGGAAGGTGGTCAAAAACTACAAACTTCCAGTTATAAGATAGATAAGTACTAGGGATGTAATGTACAGCATGATGATTATAGCTAACACTGCTGTATGATATATAGGAAAGTTGTTAAGAAAATAAATCCTAATAATTCTCATCACAATGAGAAAATTTTTTTCCTTTCTTTTCTTTTTATTGTATCTATATGTGAAAATGGATGTTAGCTGAACCTATTGTAATCATTTCACAATATATGTAAATAAAACCATCATGTTGTATGCCTTAAACTTATACAATGATGTATGTCAATTATTTCTCAATAAAACTGGAAAAAATAAATAAATAATTACTTAAATGTAATGGATTAAATTGTCCAACCAAAAGACATAGAGTGGCTGGCTGGATAAAAAAATGAGACGCAACTATATGCAGCCTACAAGAGACTCACTTCAAGTTCAAGGACACATATGGGCTTGAAGTAAAGGGATGAAAAAAGATATTTCACACAAATGGAAACCAAAAGAGAATGGGGGTAGCTATACTTATATCAAACAAAATAGACTTTAAGCCAAAAATGGTAACAAGAGACAAAGAAGGTCATTATATAGTGAAGAAGGGTTCCATTCATCAAGAGGATATAAGAATTATAAACATATATGCATAAAATATTGTAGCACCTAAAATGTTAAACAAATGCTAACAGATCTGAAGGAAGAAATAGACACCATACAATAATAGTAGTGGATTTCAATACCCCACTTTCAACAATGGATAGAACATCAAACAGAAAATCAATAAGGAAACATTAGATTTCAATAATACTTTAGAACAAATGGACCTAACAGACATATACAGAAAATTCCATCTAACAGCAGCAGAATACACATTCTTTTCTCTTGGTGCATCAAACTCTCTTCAGGATAGAATATATCATATGTTAGGTCACAAAACTTATCTTACACAATTCTAAAAGAGTGAAAGCATACCATGTATCTTTTCCAACCACTGTGATGTAAAACCAGAAAACAATAACAAGAAGAAAACTAGAAAACTCACAAATATGTGAAAATTAAACACCACAGTCCTGCAACCAATGGGTCAAATAAGAAATTAAAAGAGAAATCAGAAAATATCTTGAATCAAGCAAAAATGGAAACATAATATACCAAAACTTAAGGAATACAGCAAAAGCAGTGCTAAGAGTTTATGGTGATTATGGTGATAAATGCCTACATTAAAAAAAGAGAAAGATCTCAAATAAACAACCTAACTTTACACTTCAAAGAACTAGAAAAAGAGAACAAGCTAAGCCCAAAGTTAGCAGAAGGAAGAATACAAAGATCACAGCAGAAATAAATAAAATAGAGAATAGAAAATGTCAACAAAATTGAGTTGGTTTATTAAAAAGATAAACAAAATAGACACATTTTAGCTAGACTTACCAAAAAAAAAAAGAAAGAGGACTCAAATATATCAAAGTATAAATGAAAGAAGAGACATTACAACTGATACTACAGATAACAAAGGATTATAAGAGACTACTATGAACAATTATATGGCAACAAATTGGACAACCTAGAAAAAATGGATATTCCTAGAAACATACAACCTACAAAGACTGAATAATGAAGAAATTGAAAATCTGAACAGATTAATAACAAGTAAAGACATTGAATCAGTAATCAAAAACCTCTCAACAAAGAAGAGCCCAGGACCAGGTGGCTTTCTTATGAATTCTACCAAATATTTATTTAAAGAGGACAGAACACTTCCAAACTTATTTTACAAGGCCAGCATTACCTTAATACCAAATCCAGATAGGGATTGAACAAGAAGAAAACTATAGACCAATATATCTGATGAACGTATATGAAAAATTTTCGACAAAATACTAGCAAACCAAATTCAACACCACATTAAAAGGATCATACACCATGATCAGGTGGGATTTATCCTTGAGATGCAAGGATTGCTCGACATGTGCAAACTAATAAATGTGGTACACCACATGAATGGAATGAAAGACAAAAATCATATGATTATCTCAATAGATGCAGAAAAACCATTTGTCAAAATTCAACATACTTTCATGATAAAAATGCCTAAAAGATTGGGTATATAAGGAACATACCTCAACATAAGAAAGGCCATATATGACAAATCCACAGCTAACATCATACTCAATGGTGAATATTTGAAAGCTTTCCCTCTAATATCAGGAACAAGACAGGGTGCCCACTCTCACCACTTCTATTTAACATATTACTAGAAGTTTTAACCAGAGTGATGAAAATAAGAAAAAGAAATAAAAGGCATACAAACTGGAACACAAGTGAAATTGTCTCTGTTTGCTGATGACATGATCTTGTATATAGAAAATCCTGAAGACTCAACCAAAAAACTATTAGAACTAATAAACATATTCAATAAAGTTGCAGGATATAAAATCAACATACATAAATGAATTTCATTTCTAAACACTAACATATTATCTGAAAAAGAAATTCACAATAACATCAAAAACAATAAAATACTTAGAAATAAATTTAACCAAGGAAGTGAAAGATCTATACACTGAAAACCATAAGACCTTGATGAAAGAAACTGAAGAAGACACAAATAAGTGAAAGATAAACCATGTTCATGGATTAGAAGAATTAATATCATTAAAATGTCCATACTACTCAAGACCATTTATAGATTCAATGAAATCCCTATCAAAATTCCAATGACATTTTAAACAGAAATAGAAAAAAACAATCCTAAAAAGTGCATGGAACCACAAAAGACCCTGAATAGCCAAAGCAATTCTGAGAAAGAAGAACAAAGCTGAAGACATTACACTTCCTGATTTCAAACTACACTACAAACCTATAGTAATCAAAACTGTATAGTTCTTGCATTAAAATAGACACATAGACCAATAAAACAGAATCAAGAGCCTAGAAATAAACCCCTGCATATGAGGTCAACTAGCATTTGACAAGGGAGCCAAGAATACTTAATAGGAAAAGGATAATCCCCTCAATATATGTTGTTGGAAAAAAATGGATATTCACAAGCAAAAGAATGCAGCTGGATGCCTATTTTATACGACTCAGAAAAATTAACTCAAAATAGATTAAGGACTTAAACTTAAGACCTGAAACCATAAATCTACTAAAGAAAACATAAGGGAAAGCTTCTTGACATCAGCTTTGGACATGATACCAACAGCACAAGCAACAAAATCAAAAACCAAGAAGTGGGGCTACATCAAACTGAAAAGCTTTTGCACAGTAAAAGAAACAATCAACAAATGAAAAGGCAACCTACAGAACGTAAGAAAATATTTGCAAACCATATATTCGATAAGGGATTAACATCCAAAATATATAAGGAACTCATACAACTCAATAGTTTAATTGAGCTATTAACTCAATAGTTAATTCAATTAATAAAAGGGCAGAGGACTTGAATAAACATTTCTCCAAAGAAATGGCCAACAATTATATGAAAAGGTGCTCAACATCACTAATCATTACAGAAATGCGAATCAAAACCACAATGAGATATTATCTTACACCTGTTAGAATGGCTATTTTCAAAAAGACAAGACATAACAAAAGCTGATGAGGACGTAGAGAAAAGGGAACCCTGGTGTA
This sequence comes from Ceratotherium simum simum, assembly GCF_057802395.1. Lineage (NCBI taxonomy): Eukaryota > Metazoa > Chordata > Mammalia > Perissodactyla > Rhinocerotidae > Ceratotherium > Ceratotherium simum. Next base: position 41,202,134 of record NC_141927.1, on the reverse strand, counting down.
CTATTGGTGGGAATATAAATTGGTGTAGACTCTATGGAAAACAGTATGGAGGTTCCTCAAAAGATTAACAATAGAACTATCATATGATCCAGGAATCCTACATCTGGGTATATATCCAAAGGCAATGAAATCACTCTCTCAAAGAGATACCCACATGCCCATGTTTATTGTAGCATTATTCACAATAGCCAAGACATGGAAACAACCTAAGTGTCTATTGACAGACGAATGGTTAAAAAAGTGTGATATACATATGCAATGGAATATTATTCAGCGATAAAAAAGAAGGAATCCTAACATTTGCAATAACATGGATGAACCTTGAGGGCATTATGATAAGTGAAATAAATCAGACAGAGAAGGAAAAATACTCTATGATCTCAGTTATATATGAAATCTGAAAACATCTAACTCAGAAACAAAGAAAAGAATGGTGGTTGTTGGGTGGCTGAGGGTTGGAGGAAATGGAGAGATGTTGGTTAAAGGGTAAAAAATTTAGTTATGAAGTAAATAAGTTCTGGGAATCTTACCACATGGTGACTATAGTTAACAATGCTGTAATATATTGTAAGTTTCTATGAGAGTAGAGATAATGTTCTCACCATAACAGCACCATAATAAGAGAAACAACAAAATGGTAATTATGTGAGGTAAAGGGTGTGTTAACTAACCTTATTATGGTAAACATTTTGCAATATATATATGAATAAAATCATCACATTATACACCTTAAACTTACACAATATTATATATCAATTATGTCTCAACAAAACTGGAAAAAAAGATATAAAATGGTTACTATACCTCCACCCATCACATTTGCATTCTAGGAAGGGAAAGAATAAGGCACAGAAAGAAGTTTTTCCTAGATGAATAAGACTAAAGAGACTTCCCAGAAGCCCCAGTTTTTATCAGCTGATAGAGAAGAAATGAGGACTTGATATTAGGTGGTAGGAGTGGAGTATAACAAAGGAAAATGTGTGAGAGAGATTATGGGGGTAAAGATTCTATTGGTTGTGGGAGATAAGGGCAAAGAAACATTCAAGGACTCTGGAGCTTGTAATGTATCACTACCTTGCAATGGGAGTCCCATCAGGTAGGAAAAGTGAGATGGGAAAGTGGATGAAGAACAACTTGCCAAGAAATGGGCTGCATTTAGTGTGAAGCAAGATGGCAAAAGATGGTAGAATAAAAGCAAGGGTAATTTAAACTCAGAATAACCAGCTCCAAAATCACTGAGAGTTGGCTTCAGGTCATAAGCAGGCTGTCCTAGCACACTGTTTCGTAGAGACCTGGGGAGTTCAAAAGATAAGATCCACTGAAAAGGAGCCAGCAGAAGTGGCTGTCATTGCAGCATGTCATTTTGGACAGTGCTGTTCAGATACAATTCCAGCCCCTCTGCCTACTTCTTAATAAAGTCCCAGCCCACCTGCAAAGTTGGAGGCACTGGCCCTGGGAGAGGCTTGACCTCCCAGTGCAGACCCCAGCCCCTGCTACTCTTGCCCACACACTGCTACCAACAGACTGAGGGAGAAATGGGCACAGGCATTTGGTGACTGGCATATGGAAATTATGTTAGGGGAAGGAACCAGAGATAATAGTGGCTTTGAAAGGCACCAGTCGTAAAGTAATTGCTTGCCTAAATCCAGCCTCTTAGTGACAAAATGGATTTGTCTCTGCAGACCCCATGCTCTAGAATCATAGAAACTGTGAGAAGGGAACAAATTGTAGACATACTTGGGCCCAGTTCCCTCATTTTGCAAATTAAGAAAGAGCCCTTCATGCCCAGGGATCCTCTTGTCACACACAAGCTAGTGATGGACTGAAGACTTTGTCACTCTTCCTTCTCTTTCCTCCAGTCTATTCTGGAGCCAGCAAGGGATGCTGTCTCTAAGCAGGTGGAGGATTAAATGGACTCTGAGCTGAAATCAACTAGGAAACATTGGAATTGGACCATACTTCAGACCGAATAGACTTAAAGACATATACAGAAGATTATATCCAACAACAGCAGAATACACATTCTTCTCAAGTGCAAACAGATTACTCTCCTAGATAGATCATATGATAGAACATAAAACAAGTCTTAGTAAATTTAAGAAGATTGAAATCATACCAACTATCTTTTCTGAGCACAATGGTATGAAACTAGAAATCAACAAGAGGAAAGCTGAAATATCAACAAATATGTGGAAACTAAACAACACACTTCTAAACAAACAAGGGGTCAAAGAAGAAATTAAAAGAGAAATAAAAAATTATCTCAAAACAAATAAAAATGGAAACACAACATATCAAATGCTATGGAATGCTGCAAAACCAGTTCTGAGAGGAAAGTTTGTATCAATAAACACACATATTAAGAAATTAGAAAGATCTCAAATAAACAGTCTAACTTTATATCTCAAGGAACTAGAAGAAGAAAAACAAATCAAGTCTAAAGTTAGCAGAATGAAAGAAATAATAAAGATCAGAGCAGAAATAAATGAAATCAAGGCTGGATAGGATCAACAGAACTAAGTTGGTTTTCCAAAAAAAATAAATAAAACTGACAAATCTTTAGCTAGACTAAAAAAAAAAAAAAAGCGAGAAGATTCAACTAAATAAAACTAGGAATGAAAGAAGAGACATTACAACATGTAATACAGAAATACGTTGGATCATAAGATACTACTATGAAAAATTATATATCAACAAATTAGATAACCAAGAAGAAATGGATAAATTCCTAGAAACAGAGGACCTACCAAGACTGAATCAGGAAGAAATAGAAACTCTGAACAGACCAATAAGGAGTAAAAAGATTGAGTCAGTAATCAAAAACATCACAACACGGTAATCAAAAACCTCCCAGGACTCAACAACTTTACTTGCAAATTCTACCAAACATTTAAAGAAAAGTTAATGACAATCCTTCTAATTGAAGAAGAGGGCACACTTCCAAACTCATTCTGCAAGGTCAGCATTACCCTATACCAAAGCCAGAAAAGGACACTACAAGAAAAAAAAGCTATTAACCAATATCCCTGATGAATACAGATGCAAAAATTCTCAACAAAAATAGTAGCAAACTGAATTCTGGAACACATTAAAATGATCATACACCACGACTAAGTGGGATTTATCACATATCACAACATATGCAAATCAATAAATGTAATAAATCACAGTAATAAAATGAAAGATAAAAATCACATGATCATCACAATAGATTATAGAAAAAGCATTTGACAAAATACAACATCCTTTCATGATAAAAATCCTCAACAGATTGAGTATAGAAGGAACATACTTCAACATAATAAAGGTCATATGTGACAAACCCACAGCTAACATTATATTCAACAGTGAAAAGTTGAAAGCTTTTCCTCTAAGATAAGGGACAAGACAAGGATGCCCACTCTCACCATCTTATTCAACATAGTCCTGGAAGTCCTAGCTAGAGCAATTAGACAGGACAAAGAAATAAAATTCATCCAATTTGTAAACAAAGAAGTAAAATTGTTGTTATTTGTAGATGATATGATGTACATAGAAAATTCCAAAACTCAACCACAAAACTGTTGGAACTAATCGGCAATTTCAGCAAAGTTGGAGGATATAAATTCAACATACAGAAATAAGTTGCATTTTTATACACTAATAATGAAACATCTGAAAAAGAAATAAAGAAAACTATCCCATTCACAATGGCATAAAAAACAAAAAAAATACCTAGGAATAAATTTAACCAAGGAAATGAAAGATCTATACAACAGAAACAAGACTTTGTTGAAAGAAATTGAAGAAGACACAAACAAATGGAAAGACAACTCATGTTCATGGATCAGAAGAATTAATGTTCTTAAAATGCCCATACTACTCTAAGCCATCTATAGATTCAATCCAATCCCTGTCAGAATTCCAATGGCATTCTTCACAGAAATAGAACAAATAATCCTAAAATTTGTATGAAACTACAAAAAATTCTGAATGGGCATAGCAATCCTGAGAAAGAAGAACAAAGCCAGAGGTATCACACTTCCTGATTTCAAACTGTACTACAAAGCCATAGTAATAAAAACAGTATGGTACTGGTGTAAAAATATATAGACCAATGGAACAGAATAGAAAGCCCAGAATTAAACCCCCATGTATACTGTTGACTAATATTCAACAAAAGAGTCAAGAACAACCAATGAGGAAAGGATAGTCTCTACAAAAAATATTTTGGGAAAACTGGATAAACACATGCAGAACCATGAAACTGGACCCCTATCTTACACCACTCACAAAAATTAACTTGAAATGGATCAAAGAATTAAACACAAGACTTGATTCCATAAAACTCCTAGAAGAAAACATAGGGAAGTTCCTCAACATTGGTCTTGGCAACAATTTTTTGGTTATGATACCAAAAGCACAAAGAAGAAAAGCAAAAATCAACAAATGATACTATATCAAACTTAAAACCACAACAAAAGTAATGATTAACAAAATGAAAAGGTAACCTACAGAATGGAAGAAAATGTTTCCAAACCATATATCAAATAAGGGGTTAACATCCAAAATATATAAAGAACTCTTACAATTCAATAACAAAAAGCAAACAATCCAATTAAAAAATGGGTAGAGGACCTAAATAAACATTTTTCCAAGGAAAACATCCAAATGGCCAACAGGTACATGAAAAGATGCTCAACCTCACTAATAATCAGGGAAATGTAAATCAAAACCATGATGAGATAGTAGCTCATACCTGTTACAATGGCTATCATCAAATACACATGAGACAACAAGTGTTGCTGAGGATGTGAAGAAAAGGAAAGCCATGTACACTGTTGGTGGGAATGTAAATTGGTTCAGTCAATAGGAAAAACAATATGGAGGTTCCTCAAAAAATTAAAAATGATCTACCATATGATCCAGCAATTCCACTTCTGAGTATATACCGAAAGGAAATGAAAATAGGATATGGAAGCAAGATCTGCACTCCCATGTTCATTGCGGCATTACTCACAATAGCCAAGCTATGGAAACAACCTAAACGCCCATCAATGGATGAATGGATAAAGATGTGGTATGCACATACAATGGAATATTATTCAGCCAAGACGAGGAAGGACATCCTGCCATGTGCAGCAACATGGATGGACCTTGAGGGCATTATGCTGACTGAGATAAGGCAGACAGAGAAAGACAAATACTGTATAATATCACTCAAATGTGAAATCTAATAAAGTCAAACTCATAAAAACAAGAGTAAAATGGTGGTTACCAGGGGATGGGAGTTCGGGGGATAGGACAGATGTTGTTTAAGGGTACAAAATTACTGCAACGAGTAGTAAATAAGTCATAGAGATCTAATGCGCAGTAAAGTCAACATAGACAACAATATTGTATTATAATCAACAAACTTGCTAAGACGCCAGAACTTAAGTATTCCAACTACTAAAAAGAAATGATGGTTATGTTTTGTGATAGAGGTGCTATCACTACAATGGCAATCATATTACAATATATAAACATATGAAATTAACATGTTATACATCTTAAATTTACACAATGTTGTAAATCACAAAAAGCCCCAGGTCACCTCCCCACGCAGGGATTGGCGAGCAGGCTCTGGGCTCATGCAGCGTGGAGAAGTGGTGACTGGGGAAGAATTGCAGCTCTCCTGTGTTCCCTGTTGACTAGCCTCCCACTGCCTCCATCTGGAAAATAAAGCACTCTCCCATCACTTCCCTAGAGGCCACCCCAGCCTCTCTAGTCACCCCAGCTCACTCCCCATTCCTGACCCTAATATGTGCTTTTTACACACCAAGAAAGGCCGCGAGGCCTAGAGAAGTAAAAAAAATTCCTATTCATTTTCACACCCTTGTTAAAATGCTCCTTTCCTGTGAAACCATTTTCTGGTCTCCCAGGCAGAAGCAATAATAGCTCCTTCCTTTGTGTTCCAATTACAGCTATTTCAGAATCTAACGTGATGTGTTATTTATCTGCTTGTCTCACTTAATCTCTCACTAGTGTGTGAACGCATCCAGTTGATCAGCACTTATTGGGTGCTAACCATGTATCTGGCATTCTGCTTGATAACAAGATATAGAGATGAATACATTTTTGTTAAATGAATACACAATCAAATGTGCTGAGGGTACAGAAATGACACTGCACTCAGACATGCAGATAATAAAGGAGTGGTTCAGGAAATGGCTACTCTGGTATGGCTAGTGTGTAGAATTATGATGGGAGATGAAGCTGAAAAGAAACTCTGCAAATGGACCGTATATTATCTTGAATACCAGAGTTTCAGTTTTAATCTGTTTTAAAATCTGATTTTTTTTTTTTGGAAAGCCTATTAAACATTTACCAGCCCACTATTAAGAATGATTAGTTAGCATTTGAAGTTCCCTTGTCAATAATAATCAAGATGTCAGAGGTAGCTGGGCAAATGCTTTACATATGGTCATTAAAATCCACACAGGAGTGTTTGATAATTAGCACAATGTATGTTAAAAATACTTTATCATTGGTAAAATGAGTGGTGCTCAGGTACGTTGTTAGGTAGAAATATCGTACAGCTAGCCACCACCATCCTCTCATGGACAAGTTATGGGCATCCGCAGGCCCAGCAGCTCAACCTCTTCAGAGGAGTGCTGGAGGCCTAGAGCTCTGCATGGGCTGTGTTCCCTATCACCATAGGGCAAACTCTGCTTCCTGATGCAACTAGGAGGAGCCTGGTCCTGCCATGAGAATTGTGCTACATTTTCCTCAAAATGATCCTGTCATCCAAGGTGCTTGCTGGAGATTCTTCAAATTTATAACAATAAGTAGTATGACCATTTTTATGCTTGATAATAAATATTTTAAAATTTGACAGAATTTGATCCAAGACTCGCTTTCATTGTCACATACATACTACCTGTTAGGGGAGAGGACAGATAGCTTTCATCTACTTCTCATCATTGGAGGCTACCTATATCTACCAAAAGCCTACCATTTCACACCCAACAGAATGGCTATAACCAAAAAGACAGATAATAACAAGTGTTAGTGAAGATGTGGAGAAACTGAAACCCTCAGACATTCCTGGTGGGAATGTGAAATGGTGCAGCTGCTTTGGAAAACAGGTTGGCAGTTTCTTAAAAAGTTAAACATAAATTTACCATATGACCTAGCAATTTCACTCCTAGGTATCTTCCCCAGAGAAATGAAAACATATGTCCATAAAAAAACTTGCATATAAATTTGTAGCAGCGTTATTCATAATAGACAAAAAGTGGAAACAATTTAAATATCCATCAATTAGTGAATGAATAAATAAAATGTGTTATATTCATACAATGGTCTATTTGTCAATAAAAAGAAACAGTATCCTTGCTAGAATGTGGATGAACTTCAAAACATTATGCCAAGTGAAAGAAACCAGACACAAAACCACATACCGTATGATTCCATTTACATGAAATGTCCAGAAAAGCTAAATCTATAGAGACCTAAAGTAGATTAGTTTATGTTGTGTGTGGCTGGGGATGAGGATAGGGAGTTTCTCTTGGGAAAATGGAAATGTTCTAAAATTGGATTATAGTAATGATTACACAACTCTAAATAAGTTACTAAAAATCAGTGAATTTTAGCCTTAAAACAAGTGATAAGTTATGTCTATAAAAACTATTTTTAATTTTAAATTATGTCTATATAAGCTATTTTTAAACTTTTTTAAAAATGTGTATAGTTGATAGATACATAGATATATATACATAGATGATAGATGATGATAGATAGATAGATTAGATAGATAGATAGATAGATAGATAGATAGATAGATAGATAGATAGATAGATAGATAGACAGACAGATAGATAGGTAAATAGATAGATCTATCTACCTCTCTATCAGATAGAGAGGTAGATAGATGATTGGCCGGATTAGTTTAAGTCAGTTCACAACATCTAGCAATGGATGCACCTGTGAAGGGTTCACATAAACCAATTCTTACCAAAGTGTTAAATGGTTATTTAGTAGGAGGGCCAGGAAGATTTTGATAGGAAAGGAAAGAGTTTGGACAACCAACTAAGAAATCATGGAGTCAATTATGCCATAAATATTTTATTTAAATATTATAATTATTAGATTATTAACTATTATAACTATGATATTATGAGCAAACATTAAGTGTATCTTGTAAGGGAATGAGGGAGGGAAGCCATACTGGTATGTGCTCAAAGGATGTGACCTAAAAGACCTCAGATATGAGATTGCCTCAGCTGTGAAGGAGTGAATTTTGAATGACTTACTGGTCAACTTGATCAATAACTGAGAACTTTGAGCTCTCTCCTTATGTCAGAATCTCACTGGATCTGGAGCATGAAGTAGAAGAGCTCCTGATTCTGAGGAGACAATGCCAACAGGAACAATGGGTATCTTTCTCAGTGGTAGCTGTGAGGGCAGATGGCCAATGACCAGAGGACTTGCCCCTATCTTGCATACACACACTGACCCTGTGTGAAACTGAAGCTGCCGCACAAAATGAAGGGGAATCTAAGTGCCGAGAATTGCTGTGCCCACATTTCCCACTGGCCAGGCTACAATGTGAGCGTAAAGGAAGAACTTTTCACTTGAAGCATCAATTGCCTAGAAGATACTAAAATGAATGCTGTGTTTTCTGAGAGCTTGTTCTAACCAGCCAACATTGATAAGCACTGTGAACTCTAACCAAAGCTGAAAAGAAACTAAGACCTTCAATCTGTCCACTACACCAGAGCCTCACTGGACCTGGTTAAAGACCCTTTCCTGACCAATGAATGGGGGGACTTGTTTTAACCAATAAGATAAAAAAAACTTATGTAATTATTTGGTTCTATCAAACCGGAAAGTGTTAATGTCTGATTCACAAGCCACCACCACACCAAACTCCTCTTCCTAGCCATAAAAACTCCTGACTTCTTTTATGGCTCCTCCAGGGAGCCATTTGGTGAGTTATTCACCTGTGTGAGTTCCTTTGCCTGGCTAGTAAATAAGCTCAGTACTTGCCTGCTTTTTCAAGCTTTGGACTTCAGTTTTCCTTTATAGAAAATAAAGAGATGCTATATTATTGCACGCTGGAGTCTGGAAACTGAAATTCGTCTGACTCATTGCAGAGCCCACCATGCCATGAGGTACCGACTGCTGCGATCTAACACTCGAATGCCAAAATACATGAAGCCTTTGTTGATGAAAGGAATTGCCTGCACTCCTAAAGCAAACTCTCAAATGGTTTTCTGCCCCACTTCCCCCACCAGCTCCCTAAATGCTGAGATTTCAGTGCTCTCTTGGGGCAGCTTTATCCTTTGCTCTGAGAAATTCCCCTATACGGACCTTTTAGTTTTGCAAATGTGAGGCAAAGCTGTCTTCCAAAAAGGAGGTGTTTGTGGAACAGCAGTTCCCTAAGCAGAACAGCTTTGTGATGCCAATGCAAAGTGGGAGGCCTGCAAAGGGACACTGATTCTCTCTTGGGAGAGGAGCTGGTGAATTATCCTTATGAATAATTTGGACATCAACAGTAGCTTCAGGACCCAAGTGACCATGTGAGGCCCTGAATTAAGGAGAGGCCATGCTCACTGCTTTCAAGAGCATTTCTCTGACAATCCAGAATAGTGCCTGTTTTAAAGGATAGTTTCCCATTGTATTTTCTAACTGGTTGTATTAGTTAGCTAGGGCAAAATATCACAGACTGGGTGGTTTAAACAACAGAAATTTATTTTCTCACAGTTCTGGAGGCTAAGTCCAAGATCAAGATGTCGGCAGGTTTGGTTTCTTCTGAGGCCTCCCTCCTCGGCATGCAGACCCGTGTCCTCACATGGTCTGTGTGTTTCTGTGTCTAATCTCTGACTACACCAGTCAGATTGGATTAGAGTCCACTCATATGACTTCATTTACCTTAATTACCTTTTTAAATCCCTATCTCCAAATATAGTCACATTCTGAGGTGCTATTGGTCACGACTTCAACATATGAATTTTGAGGGGACACAGTTTAGCCCATAACATTCTGCCCTCTGGCTCCCCTCAGAATGCATCTCCTTCTTGTATGCAAAATACATTCACCCCATCCCAATAGCCCCAAAAGTTTTAACTCATTCTAGCACCAACTCTGAGTCCAAAATCTAACCTAAATATTGTCTGAGTCATGTATGGGTGAGACTTGAGGTATGATTCATTCTGAGTCAAAATTCTTCTCCAGCTGTACTTGTGAAATCAGACAAGATATCTGCTTCCAAAATTCAATGGTGGGACAGGCATAGGTTCGATGTTCGAATTCCAAAATTATGCTAAGCAAAATAAGTCAGAGGGAGAAGGTCAAATACCATATGATCTCACTCATGAGTGGAAGACAAAAACAACAACAAACAAACACACAGAGACAGAGATTGGATTGGTGGTCACCAGAGGGGAAGGGGGGAGGCAGGAGGGCAAAAGGGATGATTAGGCACATGTGTGTGGTGACGGATTGTAATTAGTCTTTGTGTGGGAACATGATGTAATCTATGCAGAAATAGAAGTATAATGATGTAGACCTGAAATTTATACAATGTTATAAACCAATGTGACCGCAATAAAATTTTAAAAAGGAAAAATAAAAGAAAGAAAGAAAAGGATCCCAAGCAAGTCCAAAACCTAGCAAAGCAAATTTCCTTAGATTTTAAGGCTGCAGAATAACCTTTTTGGCTCCATTCTCTGTCCTGCGGGCCCACTAACAGAATCCTAGCAGTCTGATAGCCTTCTTTCATTTTGTGACATCTCTGTCACCTTCAGGCCAAGTTGGCAGCGTTTCTGCTGAGAGGTTGATTAGATCAATGAGTCACACTGTAATCTCTTTATGGAGTGATTATCTAGCTACACCTTTGGTGTTCTCTCCAGAATATACTTTCTTGTTTTTTGCGATATGGATAGGCTGAGAATTTTCCTGATCTTCAAGTTCTGGTTTGTTTTTGCTTAACAATTTCTTCTTCAATTTACTTCTCTCCTCTCACATTTTACTATCAGCAGTAAGAAGAAACCAGACCATATCTTCAACTTTTTGCTTAGAAATCTCCTCAGCCTCATATCCAAAATCATCACTCACGTGTCCTACCTTCCATACACCACTAGAACACAATTCAGCCAAGTTCTTTGCCACTTTATAACTGGGATTGCCTTCTCTCCAACGTCTAAGGCCTCACTAGAAGCACTTTTAATGCCCATATTTCTACCAAGAGTCTCTCCAAAGCAATCTAGGCTTTTTCTAGCATGTACCTCAGAACTCCTCCAGCCTCTACTCGTTACCCAGTTCCAAAGCCTCGTCCACATTGTTTAGATATTGGAGGTTAGCACTTCAACATACAAATTTGAAGGGAACACAATTCAGTCCATAACACTGGTTATTGCTGAATTATAAGAAAATATTTGAATTTTTAAGATTTAATTTGCATTTGATTATTTTACTAACTTCACTTATTATTTCTAAGGGCTTTTCAGTAAATTATAGGTGTTCGAGGTAAATAACCATATCTGCAACCTGTAGTAATATTTTTCTTCCTCTATTCAAGTAATAATAATGTGTGCTAGGCACCACACACATCTATTGCTTCACATTTATTAACTCAATTAACCTTCACAAAAACCCCATGAAGGTTGTAGGAAGGTATAGGACACCTTGCTGGAAAAAAAAATTTTTTTATGAAGTAAGTACTATTAGTATCTTCACATGTTACAGATGAGGAAACTAAGATATCAATAAATCAAGTACCTTGCCTAAGGTCTCAATAAGGAAGGGTAGAACTGGGATTCTAATGGCATCACTCTGGTGAATGCACAATACACTCTTTCCTACCTCTTATTTTCATTTCTTTTTTTTATGTTGGCTCTAATGTAAATTCTTTTACAGTTGAAATGGTGAAAATAGTATTGAGTATATGAGGTATTATAAAAAGGATGGGAGAGATTTAGAGGATATTTTGCCTTACCACCTGTCAGTTATGAAATTGTAAGGCCTTCCACCTCTGGTTCAGGAACCTCAAAGAAATATTCCCTGTGAATAATATATGTCAATATTATAAAAATAAGTAATTTCATAAAACATATTCAGGTTAATGCAAATAAGCATATATATTACTGATATAAATTATTTAACTTAAACAGAGAGACAGAAGCAGAAAACTTTCTAGAGTTGGAGCATAAACTGAGAGCTGAAGTAACATACAGACCTGTGAGAACCTTTCATCATGGTCAGATGCTCAGAGTACAGAGAAAGTCAATGGAGTCTCCACGGGGCAGATGTTAAGTATGGGACCCTCCACCCCGAGTGGACAGACTAACCTGTGGTACCCATAACCCAGGCCTCTAGTTATCATTACTCCACAAGACAAATACCTTCCCCCAAAAAATGTTTAGACAAGCCACTTCAAGATGGAGCCTCTCCATGGACAACTTGCTCCTTTGAGCTCCACAGAGATTCCCGCTGCTTTCCTCCCACCTGTCAGTGTGAACTGTGCAGGAGTGACCCTACTAAAGTGAGGACAACTGCTCCTGCAAGCTACTGAGGGAGGAAGACTATTCTCTACCCACTCTGTGTCCTTCTGGCTGGGCTACAAATTAAATTGACATGAGACTGACTAGCAGGAGAAAATCAAGCAAAGCTTTATAACACGTACACATGGGAGAGATGAGGGAAACTGAGTTTCTCGACAAATGGTGCAGGTTTTCCCCTTAAATAGCATATTCAGAGAGAAAAAGGAGGATGTTGGGGGTGGGAGAGTCAGCTATGGGAGATGACCAGAAACAAGAGAAAGCAGATTTAAGTCCTTGCCTTCTGCACTGATAAGAGTTTCCGGAGATAAGGTCATCCCCCCATTCTTCCTGGTACAGAGAGGGAGATACCATTACAAATGGAAATTTCTCTTATAAATGTAAATGTTTTGTCTTAGCAAAGACTCTCCCAGTCTATCAATAAAATAACCAAGGTAAAAAGACATATTTTGAGGTGGCCAATTTTGATCTCCCACAGTACCAAGAAGAGAGCCCCAAACTCCTTATCCTCTTCCTTCTCTCCTCTCCTGGTCATAGTGGTAAAAGGAGAAGACCAATAAAGACACTTGTAGTCTACAAACAACACGCCATTTGAAGCCGTGATTACAAGGACAGGCTCTGGCACCACACTGTCTGGATTCGAATCCTGGCTCTCCACTTCATGTTGTGTGGGCTTGGACAAGTCACTTTTGTGCCTCAGTTTTATCATCTGTAAATTGAGAATGATAATGGCATGTCCATCTCAAAGGGTTTTGTTGTTGTTGTTGTTTGGTGGTGGAGGTTGTTGATGTTGTGTTGATGTTGTGTTGTTATAGTGTGGCATTTCCAGCAGTCATCAGTCCTAGTACCAACACCATTAGGACACTGGTGTGGTTCTCATTTAAACAACTTCCTCTTTGAGTCTTCTTTTAAAAGATCACTTGAAGGAACACTAGCTCTTTCAATTCACTTCACGATCACTAAATGTTTCTCCACCTACATGGCCCCAAGGATGAAAGACTCTCAATAATATCATGGTGGGTGACCTCTGTGTTGATTAGGATATCCCAAAATCTGAATCAACCCAAAACATGGCTAACTAGAACGAAAGAGTTGTAAAATGTCTAAACCCTAATTAATTATGAACAATAAGCCAAACAAGGTTATATTCTTCAAGGGAATTAGATGACTCTTGGGCAAGTTTATTAGAAAAGGTTCCTCTGCCCTCAGCATAATTTGAAGTGACTTGGGCAATATTGCTGGTTCCCAAGGTAGGAAAACCAAGAGCCTTTGTGGTAGCCCTCAGTTTTGGAGACGTCCTGCTGCCTAAATCCTTCAAAAGCATCCACAGAGCAGTGGGGAGAGTGTTACTGTTAATTTGTTATTGGGCTTAAGTATATGGTCTTGACTTAAAGGGTTGCTCTTCTTTAGAAGGGAAAGAGAAACAAAACTGGCCAACTTCCCTAGGTAAATTGTGAAGCTGGCAAATCCAGCCTCCTGCAGACATATCCCCTCTATCCTTTCCCAGCTTTATCCTCAGGGGACATGTGTTCTTGAGCAGCCCCAGTGACTCAATCAGGGAGAAAATTTTAATTTGTACTAAGGTTTTAGGTACTTAATGGTGGACCCAGGAGAATTTGCAGAATCTTGTGATAGGGACATCTTTTCCAGAAAAGAATAAAATGCTGATGGTAGTATTTCCAACCCCATGCTAGGCCCCCAGAGACATCTTTTGAGTGGGCTGTCTTTACCCATCAAATCACATTCCCTTGTGCCTCCTGAATTGGATAAAAAATGTTTGCAACCAATGATATCTACTTGCTCAAGAGCTTTTTGTGACATTTATTTGGTTTTCTGTATTTGAAATAACAGAACTCTTCCAAGCTTGTTTGCACCTTGAGAAAATGCGAATGTCATAGAAGAAATCAGAATGTACTTTTTTCCTATCAAAAAGATTCATGTGATAATATAAGTAGAGTTAAGATCAAATTAAGGCAAATTAATCCTCCAAGCTCTTTCCTTTTCTACCCTAACATTTGTTTTCTTTCTCCCAGAGGATACATCTCTCCCCTATCAGAGTCAAGATTTTTGGAATTGCTCCTCAGAGTGTTTCAAGGAAGACATTCAGTTCCTGCCTCATCTGGCTTGGAGATGAGGTCTCTCAGGAAGTAATTAAGGTTAAATGAGGTTGTAAGGGTAGAACGCTGATCCAATAGAGTTAGTGTCTTTATAAGAAGAGACACCAGAGAGCTCTTTTTCTCTCTGCATGTTCATGCACCAAGGAAAGGCCATGTGAAGACACAGTGAGAAGATGGTTGCCTGCAAGCCAGGGAAAGAGCTCTCACCAGAAACCAACCCTGCCAGACAGATCTTGATCTGGAATTTCCAGCCCCCAAAACTGTGATAAAATAAATATCTGTTTTCAATTCTATTTCCAACTGTTAACCTACAAAAACAGACACTAGTTTAAGAGGCAAAGGATTTATTTAGGATCAAAGAATTGCAGTTTGGGGAGTACAGATTCAGGTAGAAACCCAATAGCGGCCCAATTACAGAAGAGGGGCTCAGGGTTTTTATGAGAAAAAGGAGGAAGATGAGGTAAAATGCTTTTAAGAAGAGTTCATTGGTACTTACAAGCTAAATTACTCTTGGTTCTACATGATTGTTTACTGATTCTGTCCTCAGATAAAGTCCATAATCATCAGTTCTTGTGATCAAGATGTCTGTTTTTCTGTTAAATTCTCAAACAATTAGTCTTAAAACAATGATGGTTTTAGCCCAGTTCAAAGGTTTGGCCCAGTCCAAGAGTCAAGACAGCAAGACAGTTTCTCTGGAAAGGCAGCTCTGACTCCATTTTAAAATGGCTCCACTAAAGTCAATTTTGACACGACTAACATTGTGGCACCAATTCTGATGTGTGGATTTTCTCTCCACACCAAGCAATTCTCTGACACCAGCTGGGTGTCCTACAATTCAATTCATTTTTGACACAATCTACCTGGAGGTAGAGTCAGATCCCATAGGTTAAGGGCTTAATCCTATAACACTGCCCCCTCCTTCAGATGCCAATCTCAAATCCAGGTTGTCACCTGTGCTTCTGACTGACTGGCTAGCAATTGGAGACCCCCTCCCTGGGTTCAGTTAATTTGCTAGAGCAGCTTACAGAACTCAGAGAAACATTTTACTTACTAGATTACCAGTTTATTATAAAAGAATATCACTCAGGAACTGCCAGGTAGAACAGATGCATAGGGAAAAATGTGAGGAAAGGGCAAGGAGATTCCATGGCCCTCTCCTAGCATGTTACTCTCCCTGAATCACCATGTGTTCATCAACCTGGAAGCTCTCTGAACCCTGTCTTTTTGGGGTTTTATGGAGGCTTCATTACATAGGCTTGATTTTAAATCATTGGCCATTGGCAGTTGATTCAACCTCCAGCCTCTCTCCCCTCCACGGAGAGGAGTTGAATGTTCCAACTCTGTAGTCACGTGGTTGGCTTCCCTGGCAATGAGCCCTCACCCTTAGGTGTTTTCCAAAAGCCACCTCATTAACATAACAAAAGACACCTTTATTGTAGTCATGGGTCACATAATGCTTTGGTCAATAATAGGACTGCATATACAACGGTGGTCCCACAAGATTATAATGGAGCTGAAAAATTCCTATCACCTAGTGACCTTGTCCTGTCATAACATCATAGGCCAACACATTACTCATGTTGTTTATCGTGGTGGTGGTGTAAACAAACCTTCAAGTCCTTCAGGAGGTATTCCAGAAGATGGCATTGTTATCACAGGAAATGGCAGCTCCATGCATGTTTTTGCCTCTGAAGACCTTCCATGGGTCAAGATGTGGAGGTGGAAGACAGTGATATTGATGATCCTGACCCTGTGTAGGCCTAGGCTAACATGTGTGTTTGTGTCTGACTTTTTAACTGAAAGTTTAAAAATTAAAAAAAAAAAAAAATTTAAATAAAAAAAGCTTACAGAATAAGGACATAAGAAAGAAAATATTTTTGTACAGCTGTACAATGTGTTTGTGTTTTAAGCTGTGTTATTACAAAAGAGTCAAAAAAGTAAAAAAAAATTAAGAATTTATAAAGTATAAAAGTTATGGTCAGCTAAGGTTAATTCATTATTGAAGAAAGAAAAACTTTCTTTATAAATTTAGTGTAGCCTAAGTGTAGTGTTTATAACATCTACAATAGTGTACAGTAATGCCTAGGCCTTCACATTCACTCACCACTCACTCACTGACTCACCCAGAGCAACTTCCAGTCCTGCAAGCTCGGTGAGTACCCTATACAGGTGTGCCATTTTTTATCTTTTACACTGTATTTTTACTATATCTTTTCTCTGTTTAAATATACAGATACTTAGCATTGTGTCACAGTTGCCTACAGCATTTAGTACAGCAACATGCTTTACAGGTTGGAGCCTTGGAGCAATAGGCCATGCTATGTAGCCTAGGTAGGTGGTAGGTTACACAGTCTAGGTTTGTGTAAGTACACTCTGTGATGTTCACACAAGGACAAAATTGCCTAACAACGCATTCTTAGAATATATCTCCACTGTTAAGCAAGGCATGACTGTACTCTCATCACAGGAAACTCCAAGGGTTTTAGGAGCTCTGTGCCAGGAATAGGGACAAAGACCAAATATATATGTCTTATTATAAGTCACAATATCACACTGTCATTTAAGCCACTCAGCCCTTGGAGTTTTGTTATGGCAGCCCAAGCAGCAGGTATAATTAGTTCCTCCTTTTTACAGATAGGGAAATTGAACACTAGCATGGCATAGTTATTAAGTGGCAGGGCTGGGATTTGAAACCCAGGCACTCCGGTTCCAGTGGTGCAATCCCAACCTCTGCAGTATTCATGCTTCAGTGAAAAATGCCACCCAAATGAGCCAAGAAATTCCCACCAGTCCACTCAGAGCAAGTTAAGGTTATATAAATGTAGCTCATGACATCCACCACACACAATGCAGCATTGTCTATAAATATGACACAGGGTGCACTACCTAGCAGTGAGCCACATCACTGTAGGATGGTTAATGGCCTAATACTGCACATGTCCTTCACAAGCCTTGCAGTGTTTCCCTTGTCATCCCCAGCCATCCTGGCTCTTTCTCCTTTTACCTTCTCTGTGAGGTGCCCTGTGAAGTCTCCCTGAGACATCAATGCCTGTTGTTCAGTCTTCCCATCACCTTAGCCAATCCAGTTCTCTTTGGCCCTTCCTTCACAAAGAGACTGATGACAGCTCACAGTGGCATTTACCTTAAGGTGGTGTTGCGAAACCCTGATTGATCTTGTCCCCAACAGTACATTTGGCAATGTCTGGAGACATTTTTGGCTATCACAATTTGGGGAGGAGGTGCTACTGGCATTCATAGCGTAGAGGCCAGGGATGCTGCTAAACATCCTGCAAGGCACAGGTGAAACCTCCAACAAAGAATTATTCAGCCCAAAATGTCCATATGCCAGGGTTGAGAAACCCTGCTAAAAAAGGGGTCATGCGTTAAGTAAAATGGTAGAATTTCATGCATCAAGTAATGAAGTGTGGATGAGGGGAGGGTCTTTTAAACTCTTCATCTTTCTACTTCTCCTCAAATGTTGCTTTGCAGATGACCAAAGCCATGTACCTGGCTCTGTACTTGGCTCAGTGATAAGACAGAAATGCTGTTGTGATAAATGTTGACTTTTTTTTTTCTAAGTAGATTTTTGGAGAGGACCCATGTAACTTTTTATAGAATCCAAATTCCTGGCATTGGTTGGATTTTCCTTGTACACGCATAAAGGAAGGATGTTTATGATTCCTAAAAATATCACTGAGCTGTATAATTACTACTTTTAATGTCCTCATGTAAAAATATTATCTAACTTTGATGGTTATTTGGTACAAAGTTAGACGTGTAGAGTCCTAGTAATTATCCAGGTGTTATTATTATTTTTACAATCATTGTGGACCAAGGAGACCAAATAATCTTGTTCATTTTAATGTCAACAGTGAAAACAGCAGACCATATGATCTTAATTTTATGCTGTACAGATAAAGCCTTCACAAGTACTTCCCCCAGACTATCATTCCTAGAAATAACTTCTTTATACCCTATAACAGATCTTTTATTCAACCATCTCATTCTTTCCTAGAACTTAAACAATTGCTATATCTCAAGCTTCAAACATTCCCCTAATTTCTGATACCTCATTTCTAACTGTCTCCCATACACACACACCTGAGTATCTTGACAAGTGTCTGAAACTCAATACGTCTAAAACCCAACTCTTCATCATCCTGCCCTGAGCCAGCAACTCTTCCTAATTTAACTTTTTTTTCCAGTCACCCATGGTCAGAACTCCTATAGGTGTCTTTAAATTCTACCTTTTCCCATCATCTTACCTCCTTATCAAATCCATCACCAGGTTCTGACAATTCAACCACCACGTGCTTCTGGCATTGCCTCTCTCCTTCCAATTCTCACTGCCACCACCCTAGTTCAGGACCTGTCTTTAACTCCCTGGGACTGTGGCCGGACAGTCCTCACTGACCTCTCTACTCCAGTATCTTCCCGCTGCCAGATGCCTCATCCCAGGTCTGATCATGTCACCACTGCTCCAAAGCCTTCAGTGACGCCTGTTGCTAAATGCTTCGCCCTGCTTCCTAGGGATGTGTAAAGTAAGATAAGAAAATGTCCTTTGAAAATTACAGAATACTATTTAAATGTAATTTGGTGACAAAATTGTTCATTTTTGATAAAAATCCAGATAACACTTTGGAGAAACTGGCCTTGGTGAATCGATTCCTTGAGGGGCTTTCCACAGCCCGAGGGCACTGCGGAAGCCCTAGGCACCGGGGATGGAGAATCAGCCTGCAACCACGGGTTGGGGGGGGAATGTTCAGAAAAGGAAGAGGAGGGTGACAAAGGCATAACCTGTAACCACAACGAGGGTGCAGATGGTCACAAGTAAAATCTTGGCATTGGTTTTCTGGTATTAATTGTATTTTTTTGAAAACCATTTTTGTAGAAGAGTCACGTGGGAAAGAAGCCTGTGGCACGAGTTCCTATTAGGACAGCACTCACACGGCCATTCCAGCCCTCAGTTGGCATGCATAGTTTGGAGCCTAGTAAAGTTTAAAGGTTGCTATTCCAGACCAGATTGCCTAAATGGGCTCTTCAACTGGGAATTTAGAAATGAAGGAATTATTTGAGAATAGCAGAATCATATTGTTGGTAAACTATGGATAGCTTTACTAAACAATTATAGTTGATATTTCAACCTATTACAGTGAGCATGTATACTCCTCCTCCAGTAGGAAACTGCAATAATAATTAAATAAACAAGTGTGCTAGTTATTCTCCATTTGCTGACCCCTTCTCATCCAGCTGGAGAGCTGGAAGCATTAAAAAGGAAATGATGAGATAGCCCAGTGATTAGCCCAGCCAGCCACAGGAAACAGGCACCGCCCCTGGGGCTGGGGGAACCTAAGAAGGCCTCAGGAACAGGGTCTCAGAGATGTCTCCAGAAAAAGGAGTAAAGAAGATAGATGTAGAAGGAAGAGAGCAAGAAAGAACTATAGCTTCTCCCCAACTCCTGTCTACGAATCTCCTACCAGTATCTCCTACTGGTAAAACTAAGTAGGAAACCCCTGGCAAAGAGTCCGAGAACTACATTTTGTAATTTCCCACCCCAGATTACCAAAGGAGCATAAAAGGATGGTTGTGGGATGGAAAGGACAGAGGAATATCCAGCACCCTCACCAAAGGGCCCCAGGAAAGAAGTCACCCTGTCTCCAATTCCCCCATCTCGATGGTTTTTTCATTTCACAGCTATAAGACAATGACCAAAGAAGGATCTTCCTCACTTATAGTAAATATCACTATCCCAGGAGAAATCCTTTTAGCATTAGCAATCCTTTAACCTTCTCCCGCTCACCACATATGAATTATCTATGTATCCTATGTGCAATCAAAAATTATTTGATAAATCATAGAGGGGATGAGGACTGGAGGCACTTTTTTATAGTATAAAGTAAATATGTATGTATTTGTTTTTGATTTTTCATGTTCATCAAATATAGAAGCACTCAAAGGAGAACATACAATAATGGGGTAACTAGAGGAATTGGGGGAAAAAATTCTGACCCTGATTCCATCCCACCAGACCCATCCTCCTATATTTATCTCAGCAAATAGCACCACCACGGAGCAAGACAGAAACCTGGGAATCATACTTAACTTCACCATCATGTCTTTTCAGGCATCAGATCCTGGGGATTCTTCTTCCTGAATATTTCTCACACATGTTTCTTCACCACATCTACTACACACTAGGCCTTCATCCTCTCTTGCCTAGAAAAATGCAACAGTTCTCTCAAGTTGTGAGCAAACAGGAACCCATGCTCTATTGGGAAAAGAGACGCATAATGAATTCCCTTAGAGTGGGGCCTGCCTTATTCACTTATCTGTACTGAGCCCCCAGGACTGTGCCTGGCACCTACATGCTCAATTAAAGGATTTTGTGAGTGAATGGATCTGTCTTTTCCATTGGTGGGAGTAAGGTCTAATTAACGTGCTTTAATTACTAGAATAACTGTGTGTGTTTTGCCAGCAAATGCCCTATGTGATAGTCTTTGCCAACTCAATATTCATTCCTCTTTTGTCCTCCTTAACAGAAGTGTGACTGTTTTCTTAGCCTCCTCACTCTCACTTCCAAAGGGGAGCTTGATTCTTTTGATTCAACCAGTTGAAGTAAGGCAATTCCCCAGCCACTGTTATTAGTCTAGTGGTGAGCACCTGCCTAAGATGGACCAGACTCACCCCAGGCTTGAACCACTTCTCTCTTGCTTCTACTGGATGTGAACAAGAAAGCAAGTTGACCCATTTACTTCTGGGAGTCATTTTAAAAACCATGAGGATGCCCAGCATTAGAATAATACTCATGCTTTGGACAGAAGATTGGAGAGACAGAACAATTGATGTTTATCTTTGAATCAGTGACTCCCTCAACCCTGGACACTTTGCTATGTCTAGCCTTCCTGTTTTGTGAGTTAGTAAATTTTCTCATTAAGTGAATTGGAGTTTTCTCTTACTTATAACCAAGAGAATCCTAAGTGGTTCATTTAATTGTCATCCTTTAATATTTCCAATGTCTATTTACACTTCTAAAGGTCATTTTCACTACTTCTAACCTGAAAGATCCCTGTTAATTAAAGAGTTTCTTTATAGTCAGTGTTTGGAATTCCAGTTTGTACTGTATAGGGGAGGCGAAAGCCTGGTGGAGAAACGAAGTCTTCTGCCAACAGCGGGGAGAGAATGGTCAGTAAATATTTCTCACACATAAGGAAACAGGATCTCAAACAAATGTAAATATGCTAGTTAACATGACACATTGTTGGGAAAGTTCCTCGGGTTGTTTTCAATCCATATTCTTGCCTGGGCCACTATAGGGACTATAACGTTTTCAAACAGTTGACCTGAGGGCAGGACAAGTTCTGCGGTCATAGAGCTGTGTGAAGTTAATGTGATGATGGAAATCAATATTTGTCTCATTAAATTAGCACCATCTTATGAGATAGATAGAAAGGTAACTTGTCCATAACTAGAATTCTACCATCAAGATAGGATTTAATCTCTGAGCCACACTGACCTTTGATTGAGGGAAAGGATTTTATGGCATGAAACAAATTAGAACATTTTGCCTCCTTTTCATCTAATCTCCACATCCAAGTACTATTTCAACCTAGATTTTTTTTCCTGCCTATGACTTCTCTTCTTCTGATACAGGAAAATATTTTTATACTTGTGATTCGCCCTTAGACTTTGGTCATATAAGACCTTTCTATTCCTCGTTTTGAATAAAGGCTAGAGAAGGTGACAGGGCTCTCCAGAGATTTTTAATATAGTAGTATTTCTTACATGTACTAAATCGCCTAAATCATTCAGTAACCAAAGTTTCATACCTTAATCCTCCTTGACACTTTCCCTTCAGAAAACAGTTATTCTAGAACTAAAAAAGGAAAAGATAAAGGAAAGAAAGAATACACTATAAATAAGCCAATATTGTTTTAATTCCAAAATAGCCTCAGAAATTTCTAAGAGCAAGACAAAGGGCAGGACAATAGGCTGTGACACAAATCAAAGACAATGACGTCCTACTCATATCAGTCCTTTAAGAAACAGTTTCCAAAAGTATTTTATATCATTTGCCCCTGATATTGGTGGGTAGGTTGAAATAACTTACAGACAACTATTTTCTCAGCTGATTTAACAATTCAATTTTTGAAACTCAATTTTTTTAATACCACACAGTTTTCACTATGGACTAGTCCCTGGTCTTGAGGATACTGAGGTCCAGGAAGGTTAGACTAGGTCTAGACTCCCAGTTAAATCCTGATTTCCTCTCTCCAAGTCTATTCTTGTTCCACTACATCATTTTAGAGTCAGATCATAGACAACTTTGATTTACATGACAAAGAGTTAATCTTCATTCTGTAGTTGGGAGGCAGCAGGTAGGGATTTAAATTTTTGAGGAAGGGCACACCATGATTCAAGTTATTATGTTCCTGTGATTATATAGCCAATATACAAGTTGACACCTAGTGAAAACTGTGTAGTATTAAAATAATAACAGTAGAATACTAGAGCTTGGAGAAACTTTGGGATCATCGAATTCAACTTCCTTATTCTAACAATGTAGAAATGGAGGCTCAGTGAGGGGATATGTCTTCTTCAAGGTCATATGGCAGGTTATGGTCAGCTCTGGAATTCAGTTCTCTACCCAACCATGTTCTCTTTCTATCATGCCATGCCACCTCTCAGAAGTACCTATTTACCAGCTAGTGGTATGTCAACAGCCCACTCACATGTTAAGTGCCACCGTTTCAAGAAGTCTTCTCAGACATCTCCACTTGAAATTAATCTCTCCTCTACTCTATCTGAATGTCCCTAGCACTTCCACTCAATCATTCCATATTGGACACCAAGCTTTGTTCTAAGTATTGGGAATAAAATAATGAAAAGACATTCATAGCCCCTACCTTGTGGTTACATATGCACACAATCCTGAGAAGTAACCAATTTAATCACCAAGACCTTCAGTTACCTATAATCGTCACTCAAATCTGTCTTCTCTTTTCCATACCCACTACCACTGCCTTAGTTCATGTCCATTTTTTCCCAGCTAGATTATTGTAACAACCACCTTACTGGTGTCCTTGCCTTTAGTTTTACCTGCACCAGTTCATCCTTCATATCCCTCCAGAGGGATCTTGCTAAAATATCAAAGTGATTATTCATTTTCTAGGTAGTGGACATCTGTTTGGTTGTCCAGTTTTCCTTTTTATACCTTTCATCTACAGGACATGTGGTTCTGGGTGGCTGACTCTAGTCCTAGGATATGCAGGTACCTGATCTAGGCCTAGAAAATCAGAGTTCCCCACCCACCCACCACTGTGACTGCTGAAACCATTTGAAAGTAATCATCACAATACGTCATTCTGAAATGCTTCAGCATGCATCTCCCAAAAACAAGGACATTCTCCTACTGACCATACTCAAGAAATTTTACACTAATACAACAATATCATATTCCATGTTCAATTTTCCCAATAATGTCTGTTATCACTAGGTTTTTCTTTTATTATTTTTCTTTATTTTTTACTCCAGATTCAATTAGCCATCATATGTTATACTTGGTTGTCAAGTCTTTCTAATCTCTTCAACTCTAGAATAGTTCTCTATCTTTTTGTTCTTTATGTGTTTTCATGACACATTTTTGAAGAATAAAGTCTCTTCAAAAAGTAGACTGAATGTCTCACATTCTGGGCTTGTCTGTCTTCTCGTGATTAGATTCAAATTAAATGATTTTTGGCAACAACTTAGGTGATGTTGTGTCCTTCTCAATGCCTCACATTAGCTTGTTTTGTTGCTGATACTGCTGTTTGAGTACTTTGTTAAGGTAGTATCCACCAGGATTCTCCATTATAAAGATGTATTTTCCCTTTGTAATTAACTAATAATCTGTGGTTTGATAGTTGGAAAAATTTGTGAATACCCGTCAATTTTTTACCCAATGGTTTTAGCATTTGTTGGTGAGGTTGCTGGAGTCAGCTATTACATTAGTGGTTGCAAAATGGTAGTTTTCTAATTTTATTATTTCTTTTACATTTATTAACTGGCATTCTTTTGTCAATAAGTGCTTCTCCATACTCCCACCCTTTTTTTTTTTCAGTGTCACTATGAGTTCATGACTTCTTCTTTTATTTAATATGTTAAAATCCATTACCATCATTATTGTTTATGAAGCTCAAATTTCCCCAAATTTGTTCAGCAGGAGCTCTTTTAAACTGGCTCCTCTGTCCTTTTGACACATCCCCATTAGTTTCTGAGTGTTTCCTTACTTTTGAGCAGACACAGCAAGGAGTTCCAGGCTTACTTTATACTTTGTTTGCCCCAAATCTGGTATCAGGCGTTTCTCCAAGGATCCCTGGTTTTGTTGTTGCTGTTGTTGTTGTTGTTGTTTACTGGGGAATGATATTTAGAAATCAAGATCTGGTCCCTCAACATGCTCATTGCTACTAGGGTATCACTGCTTTCAGACCCTTACAGTGGACAGAGCTAGGAAATATTGCAGAATATATTATATAGACTATATTATAATATTAATACGTTATATATTCTGCCTCCAGACATGATGGAGTATATTAGGCACTGATTTTACCTTGACACTTTAAAACATTAGAAAACTGGACAAGATATATAAATATATAAAACATAAAACCACTGCTTTCAGATATTGGACAACAAGCAACGTAGGACCCTGAACCCTAAGAAAAGAGAAACAAACAAGGTAGCTCCCATGATTTCCTTGACTCTCTGTCTGGAGGCACATTGCAGACCCTGATGCAGTGAAGGGAATCCCAGATTCTCCTTCATTTTTATTTTGGGGTTTTTGGTGTCCTTTTCTACCAGCAGTCCTTGATGAGGCCACTCCATCCAAGAAGACAAGTTTCATTGACTTCAGATCGCTGGGGTGAGATCTGGGTTCTACGTCCCTACTACCTGAGAAGACCCTCAGCCACTAGGTGAATTTTCTACCTGAAGTCCCAGACCACCTGTGCCTACCACAAGAATTTATTTGAAGCATTATTTCTCAAGACACAATAATACTACATGCCCATTATATCTTTCTCCCAAGGCCTACTTGCCTGACATTTGCATTTCTAAGGAGGGACACACAAATGATTCTTCCCTGAACAAAAACCAGTTTAAGTGGACTTTCTCTTCATTCTTAAATCTGAAACAGTTCGCAGCTTCTCTCCTTTAAAAAAGTTAATCTCTGCCTTATCATATCTGTTTTTCCTACCAGATTACCCATACTGAACCCCCCATCCCAAGAAAAGATGATTAGAACTCTGAAAACCACCCAGTGCCCTCAGTACCCAACATTGTATCTCTCACGTGAATGTCCATTAATTAATAAACAAACAAAATCCCCAAGTTCCTGAAAGCTGGAGCCACTTTCAATACATTCACCATTGTTTCAGGATACTGCTTCAACTAAATTATAAACCTCTTGAAGATAATAACTATCCCTCTTGCTTCCTCTGTCTAATCTAGGAGTGTTAAATAAAGGGGTAAACACACAGCAGAATTTGAGATATTTTGACTTATCCTGCTCCTGAACTGAAAATTGATTGAGGGCGAGAGCTATATCATCTTCATGTTTGTATCCATGTCTCACCCCACCCCTGTCACATTCTCCCTCTCAGTTTTCCTCTCCTAGGTCTTCTTCCCTTAACCAGCCATAATTTTAAAAAATCGTCAATCCATTAATTGCTTTAGTCCACAAATATTTTGTGCCTATTTTGTGTATCAAAGACACATATAGAGATTTTCTTCTCATAGAGAGAATGAGATGGGAAGGTAGAATGTAGGGTCAATAACTCATACTTAGGAAAGGAGCCCAGCGGAAAAGGTGAGCAAAGTAACACACATAACTATAGAGAGAAAGAATCCACAGGAAGAAACTGAGAAGCAGAATTTAATTGGTTAAATGTGAAATCTTGAAAAACCACAAAATGATCATAATAGACATTTAGAGCTAGCTTCATTTGCACAAACCTGTGTCCACTGGCATTCACCTTTTTGGGTAAAGATTAATTCTAGTGCTGTCATAACTGATGGGTTTTCTTTGAGTGGACAATGCTCTTGTCCTAGTTAAAGGATTCAGACAGAAGGAAATCATAGAAATAAACCAAGAAGCTGGAGTGTCATACGTAGGTCTGTCACTGACTGTGGCCTTGAGCAATGCATTTAAACACTCCCTGCTTCTGTGAAAAGAGAGTAAAAACTTTCCTATCTCTGTGAAAAGAATGGTGGGGAGCTGATGCACCTCTCTATAGGAATATTGTAAAGGTAGAATGAGATCATGTATATGAAAGTGCTTTGTGGAGTATCAAGCACCTTTCTTTAAGACCTACTGTGTAGGCACTGTGGTAAGAACTTTGCAAGCATAAGCTTATTCATTCCTCAGAACCATCCTGGCAGATATTATGACACCTACTGCACAGGTGAGGAGACTGGGGTTTAGAGAACCTGGAAGCTTAATCTTAAAGATTACCTCGTGTGATACTGTGGTTAATAATAAGAAACATATATTTGGTCTTCATCCCTGTTTCTGGTTGAGAGGTCCAGAGGGGAGGGGTGAGGGGCTGGTGTTGAATCAATTCCCAATGGCCAATGATTTAATCAATCATGCCTAAGTAATGAAGCCTCCATAAAAACCCAAAAGGACTGCGTTCAGAGAGCTTCCAGGTTGGTGAACCAGAACACTTCCATGTGCCACTGTGCCAGGCCCCAAACGCCACAAGAACAGAAGTGCCTTTGGTCAGGACCTCGCCTTATGTATCTCTTCATCTGGCTGTTTATTCATATCCTTTAATATCCTTCATAATAAATCAGCAATCTAATGAGTAAACAGGTTTCCTGAGTTCTATAAGCTGCTCTGGCAAATTAATCAAACCCAAAGAAGGAGTTACAGGAACCTTTGATTTATAGTCAGTCAGAAGCACAGGTGAAAACCTGGGCTTGCAATTGGCATCTGAAGTGGGGGCAGTCTCGTCGGACTGAGCCCTTAACCTGTGGGATCTGATGCTATCTCCCGGTGGATCATGTCAGAATTGAGTTGAATTGCAGGACACCCAGCTGGTGTCAGAGAATTGCTTGGCGGTGTGGGAAAAACCATGCATACACACATTGGAATTTGGTGCAGCATTGGACTTGGTGAGCAGACTCCTTACCTGGCTAGTAAATTGTAGAGCAAGGATTTGACCTGACTGCAAATCCCATCATCTACCCGCTGTCCATGAGACCCCAGCAAGATGAAAAGCAAGGGCTTTTTCAAAATCACTTTTCTCTAACAGAAAAGAAATGAGCTTATAGACAAGTAATTCACCCTTTTTCTTTAAAGAAGGAAGGGAGAGGTCAATAGCTGAACACATGTGATCTGGGTTAAAACGCAGTTCACCTAAATTCTAGGCAAGGCAGTTGAGGCAGGAAAAAAAGCCACAGATCCCACAGGCAATTGATGGCCCTCAGCTCTTTCTCTGAGATTTCACAGGTCTCATATATCTTTACTCAAAATGAATTTCTTGTTGTTTCCTTAGTTTAGCCAATTTTTGATACTGCTCATCCATTTTTCGAACAACAAAGCAATGGGGAAGTGGGTGATTTTCAAGTTTTATATTTTCACCTTCATATTCCCAAAATGGGCCCGAATGAAAAAGCATTTTGGTCAAATAGGTATCCCTCCCATAAAGGAGCAGTGTTTGAAACTAAGAATGTTCCAAGCATTGGCCTGTTATCATCTAAATCCTAGCTTCAGGTAGAGATGATACTATTAAAATGGAAATTGTGTAAGTCTGCATGCTTTGGTAACTTGTTTTGTGAAATTAAATAGATTTCCAGAAACAGTCGAGCACTGGGGATATGCAGTTATTGTTTAAATCTGAGATAAAAAGACGCCCACTTTCAGAAAGGAAAGAACCATGAAAAAAACTCGTATCTTAAAAGATGAATATGAACCAGAAGAATGAGACAATCTTACCCTTGAGGGGGAGGAAAGGGCTTTTCCTTTCGGGACTGGAGATGAAACATTTAAAAATAAGAATTTGAAGCTCCAATCTTCTTGCAGGGCTTTATGACTCAGAATTGAATTATTAGTCTGACAAATTGGTTTTTACAGATGCCTTGATTTGAAAACCAAATATTCTGTCTGACTGATAACCTCACAGAGGCCACACATCTTGCTGAAATGCCTGAGAGTGACTTCCACTGTGTCTGTCTCTACAGGCACCAGAGGACACTGAGGGGCTGCCTCCCTGGTGGTGCAGTCGACCACAAAACAGGATCCAGATGGGGCAGGGTGGGATAGGACTGTCTCTGCTGCTTTTGAAACCGGCAAACAGCCATTGATGATTAAGCAGCTAGTAACTATGGGGGATTGGAATTTGCCAACTCAAAATATGTCTCTGCCTGAATGACATTTTGACCCCCACGCCCACTAACTGACCAAAGCAGTTTGGGATCGGAGGCCTGCCCCCAGAAAAGGCCATTACCATAGACATCTCGGGCTGCCTAGGTGGGTTGTGCTAAATCCATTCCTAGTTCTGGCTACCCTTTATAGGAGACATTTACATTTGTAAAGAAAATCTCCATTGGTAAAGGTAGCTTCTTCCCTGTACCAGGAAGAAGCGGGGGGTGGCCTTACCTAGAAACGTATCAGAATGGAAGGCGAGGACTTAAATCTGCATGATAAACTTACTCATTGCTAACTGTGCTGTTTGGGCAATATGCTATCTGACTCCCATTAGGTTCCTATAGATGACATCTCCCTGGAGCCTAGGTTACCATGGTAATGGGTGTTTGAGCTATTTTTCTTCAGGAACTGAACCCCTTGTCCACTTCGGGCCACATTGAGATCACCAACCCATCAACTGGGCCCTTTTGACAGCAAGAGGTTGGAACTCCACCCTCAGGGCATGCCAATGCCGCCATTCTGTGAACACGTGTCCTACGAAGAGACCTGAAGCCTGACTACGGTTGCGCAGATCATCAATTACCTCATCTCTCCTCAGCTCCAACCATTTCAGACCACCTTACCCCCTTCCCCATAAATACCCCTGAGTCCCTATTTTCAGGGAGGCAGATTTGAGACTTGTTCTCCCGTTTTCCTCACTTGGCTGCCTTGTGATTAAACTCTCCCTTCTCTGCAATCTCATCACCTCGGTGATTGGCTTTCTGGGCAGCGGGCAAAAACGGACGTGGTGCGGTAACACTTTGTGCTGGGAATTTCCTTACTGAATTGGCATCTCCTATTGTCTCCTAACCAAAAGCAAGAATAAACAAGAACGTGGCAGCAAGATGTGACAGTGACTGTGCAATGGAGTCTAAGCCAGGACTGGAAGCCAGAACTCAAAGTCTGGATATATTGGCCATATAATTCTAGAGCTATGCCTTCTCTTAAGCTTCACTTTCTCATGAGGCAGAAGAGAATAGTGGGTAAGTACCCAGGCTCTGAAAACACATCTGGATTTGAATCCTATCTCTACCACATGTTGTCTGTGTGTCCTCTCTGAACTTCATTTTTTCTATCTATGAAATAAGGATAATAGTATTACCTCATTGTATGTCAGAGTTCCCCAGAGAAACAGAATCAATAGGATGTATGTGTGTGTGCATGTGAGTGTGTATGTGTGTGTGGAGAGAGAAAGATTTATTATAAGGAATTAGCCCATGTGATCATGGAGGCTGGCAAGTCCAAAATCTGCAGGATGAGCTGGAGATTGGAGACCCAGGAGAGCTGATGTTCCAGTTCAAGTCTGTAGAACTAGGAAGAGGCGATGTTGCAGATGACGTTCAAAGGCAGTCTGAGGAAGAATTCCCTTTTGTTGGGGGAGGTTGGTATTTCTTTCTATTCAGGCCTTAAACTGATTGGATGAGGCCCATCCACTTTAAGGAGGGCAATCTGTTTTACACAAAAACCATTGATTTAAATGTTAATCTCATTCAAAACACCCTCACAGAAACATTCAGAATGATGTTTGACCATATATTCAGGCACCCTACGGCTGAGGCAAATTGACATGTAAAATTAACCATCACACCCGTGTAACCTCATCACAGCCCTACGAAATGAGTATTTGTGAAGTACGACTCCCAGCTCATAACACAGATAGTCATTATTATTCCTTCATGTGTCAAATAGTGATCAAGTCAGGAGTCACTGTGGCTCCTTCTGTTCTCAAGAGATTTCCAAATTTACCCCTTCTCCTGAATGTCCCCTCCATCTAAACTCATTCACTGCTTCTTGATAAGGAAGCTACATATAGTCAACCAAGTGAATTGATGGTACACACTCCTTTTACTTTCTGACAGCTCCACCACGATGTCACTTCTGAGGTGCATGAAATTATAAAAGTGGGTACTAAATCCCCTTTCCCAAGGATCTTTCCACATTAATGATTATATTCTCCCATCCATTCCCTCCTTTGAAAGATCCCTCTCTGTTTGCTAGAAGGAACAGGAGAAGAAACAAGAGGGCAAGGTGAGGTGGAGAGAAGGGAGGAAAGGAAGGGAAGAAGTTGAAAACAAATAAATATGTAATCAAGATAACCATGTCAATAAAACAGGCAGACAAGATCATCAGCTTTCCTGGCTTAATCCTAAAACCCAAAGACCAGGAGTCCAGAGCCCTGGGTAACAGCTGCAAAAATCTGTTTTCAACAGCCAAGCAAATTGACTCACTTGTAGTTGTTGGAAGAACAGATATTTGGACACTAGAAGAAGAGCTAGCAATAATTGTTACCTGACAAAAGTGGGTCCACTTCTTGGTGGTTGAAATCAGAGCCTTCACCAGAAGTAGTTTTCACAGAAAGTAAAATTTATTTGCAGCAAATAGGAGATTACCTGGAATCATTTCCAAAGTCGTGGCTCCCAGAGCAAAGATAAGCAGGTATCTTTTATTTTGAGTGGGGAATGGATATTTAAAAGGGAAGTTTTGTCATCACACGTAGAGGCGGGTATTAGCTTGCAGAGGCGCGGTCTGAAAACATGCTCTCACATACATCGCATGTTATGCTAATGAGGCTTAGGCTCTTCCTGGGGCAGAGAGTTTAGTAGTAAAAAAAGGCAGAAGGTGACTTTAGGTCATCTCAGGCATCTATGCAGGCACTGCTCTCGAGGTGGGGCTGGATCTGGTTCAGGCCTGACGATGGTGTCTCTTCCTAACACAGCTCTGAAAAACAACCTTGAGGAAATGTTAAGTACTTTTAAGACTAACTTTGAGCTGCTTAAGGCATACACCAGTGACACATTTATATCCTATGGTCACTGTGGAAACCAGAGCAAACCTTGTCCTCCACACTCACACATTCCCTGCAACCTGGGCTCTGCAGCCCCACCAGCTTGCTCCAACCCATGAAGGGTGGGTGTGGTGATTCTTCACAGCCTCAGACAGGCCTGAGGACTGTGGGGCTGCTCTCCAGTGTTGTCAGGGCTGCCATCATGCAGTCTTACATATTCCTTCCCCAGGGTGAGGCCATTTGAGATCAAACTGCCATCTTGATCACACTTCCATATTCCTTCTCATCTGAGGAAGAATCACTAGTCTTGGTAAAATATGTTTGTAATCCAGTTTCAACATATGGCTTTCATTGACTCAATACTAGAAAAGACCTCAAAGGTCGATGAGTCCAACTTCCTCCTAGCGTAGAAAACCCTACTAGAAATTCCCACTTAGATAATCATTTAACCCATCTTTCCCATTGCAACCTGGCAAAGCCAAGTAGCTCAGTTCCTCTTGAAGGTAGTAATTCAGTCTTCTGGACACCTCAAAATGAAAAACCGTAATGAAGGGCTTAAGAATTTACTCAAAATATTCTCTTTCTGTAAATGATGTGATAGTCCTTAAGGACTGTAGATTTCCTATTATTGAAAAGATTAGTGAAAAGGAAATTGGAAACTTTCAAATCTTGACTTACTCTGAATTAGGAAAATCTATTCATTGTTTCAAAAAAAATTCTAGATCCATATAGATTTACCTGAATTTTGGAAACAATGAGAATCCATATGCTTCTTCTTCGTACTGAGCTGACTAGGCATTTAAGTAACAGAGATCTAAAAGAATGTTTCCTTTCATCTAAACTAGAGTATTTTGACTAAGTCGTGATGTATCAGATAGAAACAGTCGCTAAGCCAGGATACGGGAGATACAGGGAGGGAGAAGACACAGGAAACACACTGCACCACGTTCTTCACAAAGTTGATACCCAGGCATTCTCTAACAAGACTTGTTTGCTAAGAACCTAGAATGACTGGTGGGACACATAATAAAGAAATAAAGCTTATTACAAAACAAAATGAAAATAAAGGCTGTCATCATCAACCTCATTCAAAAGAAAACATTCAATGTGTTTTGATCTGTGGCTTAAAAAAAAGTAGAAGTCCTCTAAGTTACGAATGTCAGTTTTTAATGCTTTTCCCATGAGATTAGAAACTCCATTGTTCCCGACATGACTGACATTCTTTTTCATCACACAAATGTAGGGAGTCTTAGCACAAACAGCCAGCAGTAAAGAGAGCTATCATTAGAGATTCTTAGGCAGTAGGAGAGGTCACGCGTGCTCCAGGAAGCTTAAACACAAGTTTCAATTCAGCTAATATTTTATGGGAAATATTGTAGTTTTGTTTTTATCCAGTGTAAAACCAATTCCACAAACACTGAATGTTTTCAACCACCAACTCTGCCAGAGGACCAGTTTTAAAGAGTGAAAGAAATAATCAGGGAAAATACTGCTTTTAATTTAATTCTGACTGAAAGGAAGGAAGCATTGATTTGTATTGAGAAACTGAAGAGAAAGGAGTCACTTTTTTTTAAATCTCATGTTGAATTAATTGTACTTAGTTCATGGCTTACAAATGTCTTTGGTCCATGCAAGGCTCCACACTTAAATATTGTCTTATTCTTTTTTGCACTTGTTTTCTAATTCCATTTTGAGTTAGAAAAACTCAGTTCAGTCTCTCTGTGTTTTTCTCCCTTATTCTAACACGACTACCACACTCAGAACACTTCTGACACCAGACGTGGGAGTTTCTCCCCCATCAAGCAATTCTCTGACACTAGCTGGATATTCTACAATTTAACTCAATTCTGACACTATCTACCTGGAGATAGCATCAGATCCCACAGGTTAAGGCCTCAGTCCCACAAGACTGCCCCACCCCACTTCAGATGCCAATCATAAGTCCAGTTTGTCACCTGTGCTTCTCACTGATCAGCTATAAATCAGAGGTCCCCACAACCCCCTCCTCCGGTTTGTTTAATTTACTAGAGCTGCTCACAGAACTCAGGAAAAACAGTTTACACATGTTTACTATTTATTGTAGAAGGATATGATAAAGGATACAGATGAACAGCCAGATGGAAGAGACGCATAGGGAAAGGTATGTGGGAAGGGTGCAGAGGTTCCATGCCCTTTCTGGGTGAGCCACTATCCCAGAACCTCCCCATGTTCACCAACCTGGAAGCTCTCTGAAACTCATATTATTTGGGATTTTTATGGAGGCTTCAAATCACATAGACATGCTCAATCATTAACTTCATTTTGAGCCTTGACCCTTCTCAAGAGAATAGGGGGCAGGGCTGAAAATTCCAAGCTTCTAATCATGGCTTGGTCTTTCTGATGACCAGCCCTCATCCAGGAGCCATCCAGAAGCCCACCCAGAGTCGTCTCATTAGAACAAGACACTCCTATCACCCAGGAAATTACAAGGGTTTCAGGAACCCTGTGTCAGGAATCAGGGGCAGAGACCAATACAGTTTCTATTATCTCACACATTCCCCGTCCCACCTTTACAGACCACTACCCTAATGCTTTTGATATGCATCCTTGCATCTGTAGTTATCCTTTTAATATGTAGTGTTATGTGCATACACATTTAATTCACATAAATTCTATTTTGCTATATAGAGACACTTTGGTTTGTTTGTTTTTTCCATTTAGTACTGTGTGTTTAAGATTTATCCATGTTGCTGGGGTGACTTTGGTTTTGTTAGAAGCTTCGTTGCTTCTAATTTTTGCATATTATTTCAGAGTGTGCATCCACCACATCATACTTTTTCATTTCCCCTGTCCCCTAGTAATGGACAACTAGGTTGCTGGCCTCCAATGCCCACTAAATGTTGCAGTGAGCATCCTCATATATTTCCCTTCATACCCGACTTTGAAAGTTTGTTTGGAGTATAGATCCATTAGGACCACCAGTGGATAAGGCATACACATATTTGACTTGACTAACTTCAGCCAGATTGTTCTTCAGAAGGCTACACGGAGCTACACTCCTACAAGCGGGACACGGAGCTTCTTGTTTTTTCATATTTCCACCAATTGACTTTTTCTCTTTTTTTTGCCATTCTAATAGTTGTAAAGTGATGTCTCTTTGTTGTTTTATTTTGCATTTCTCTGATTAATAATGGATTTGAACAACTCCTAATAGAGATGATGCTCTTTTAAGTGTCTTCTTGTAAATTGCCTATTCATATCTCTTGCCCATTTATCCACTGGATTTTCACTCTTCGATTTATAGGAGTTTCTTGTTTATTATATTCATTCTTTTTAGTTTTAGGCATGGAAATTATCTTTCCTCAATCTAGTATCTATCTCTTAACTTTGTCTACAGCATCAATCATTGAATGCAAATTCTTAATTCTGATGTAATAAAATCCATAAATTTTTCACATAACATGGATTTTGTTTTTTGGTCTTGTTTTAAATAGTCTTTTTATACCCTTAAATGATAAAACTATTCTCCTATGGTTGCTCTCATTAGCTTTATAATTTTAGTTTCACATTTATGTCTTCATCCATTTGGAAATTACCATTGCATATGGTGTAAGGTAAGGATCCAATTTGAATTATTTCCATATTGTAAGTCTGCCCAGAACTACCAGTAATAATCTATTCTTTTCTCGTTGGTTTTTAGCATCTTCTTTTATCATCTAACAAGTTCCATTCATACATAAGTCCTTCTCTGTTTTTTCTATTTTGTTGCATTGATATTTTTGTCTGTTTCTATATCAGTATTAAACTTATTTCCATTACTATAATTTTATATGACTTAATCTATTGTAGGACAAGTCCCCCTCTTTGTTTTTGTTTTATAAAATTAACTATCCCTCCATATACACTTTAGAATGCGTTTACAAGTTTCTAACATGAGATTGAGCTGGAGCTTTGATTGGGATTGCATTGAAGTTACAGATTTAATTGTGAAGAACTGACAGTTTTACAATGTTGTCAGCTCAACTATGAATATGGTCTCTCCATGTATTCAAATCTTTCATGTTAGTTAATAAAGTTTTAAATTTTTTCCTTATGCTTTCCTTGTTAAGAAATAATTTCTATGTAGTTACAGCTTCTGCTACTATTGTGAATGGTATCTTATATTCCATTATAATTTTTATTTGGTTATTGCTGGTGCTGAGAAACACTATTAATTTTATAAGTTCATCTTGTATGAACAAACTTTAAAACCTCTCTTACTTGTCCTAAAAGTTTGTCTGCTGACTCAGTTAGTTTTTCCATTCATATGATTATGTCAAGCGCAAATATTGAAAATGTAATCTCCTCTCTTAACAAACTTTCCAACCCCTATACCTCTTCTTTACTTTTCTTGTTTTATAGCATTGTCTAGGCTTAATTTGGACCAATAAGGTGAAACATAAAGAAAATAATCTGAAGAAAAGTGGTGACTTTATGATAAAGTTTAAAGAACAGACTTGTACTCTGGAATTTAGCTATAAGCCAGATATAAGCTAAAAGTACCCTTTACTTTGAGATTTACATATAATCAACTCAAGCTTCTCATCTTATAGAAATTCTCTAAGATTTCAGTGAATTTCCAGGGGATTACACTCTCATGGCTTTGACACACACATACACACAGCTTTGAGTTCCTGCACCCCATGAATTATCTCACTCACATTTCACCTCCTGCCACTCTCTCTTCTCCCTGGTGTGGAGTAATAGAAGATATTTACATTAGAGTAATACAAATAACTTAAAATAAAATGTTAACATTTTAGTACTTAAAGGTACTTCAGCACATTACTGGTAAGAATGTAAAATGATACAGTCACTCTGGAAAACAGAATTGGGAAGTTTCTTACAAAACTAAACATGCAACTACTGTTCAACCCAGCAATTGGGCTCCTGGCATTTATCCCAGAGAAAGGAAACACACGAAAACCTGTACATAAATGTTCATAGCAGCTTTATTCATACTAAGCAAAAATTGGAAATAACCCAGGTGTCCTAGACCAAAATATGAAAGTGGGAGAGAGAAAGCTGGATTGAGCACAGCAGAGAAAGCCAGCTAGTGAAGGTGAAGAGTTACAGTGTGAACTGTTAAAAAAACTGTGACACATTCTTACCACTTACTACTATTCAGCACTTCGGTGGAATGAACTATTTATATACACAACAATTTGATCAATCTCCAAGTAATTATGCTGCCTGAAAAAACCAATCCCCAACTGTAACATACAGTATGATTCCACTTATACATGTTCTTGAAATGACAGAAGTACAGAAATGGAGACTAGATTAGTGGTTGTCAGGGATTAGGGGTGGGAGTTTGTGGGGTGTGAGGGAGCTGTGTGCGGTCATAAAAAGCAACAGGAGGGATCCTTGTGGTGACGGAACTGTTCTGTATCTTGACTGTGATGGTGGACACACAACCTACACAGGGGATAAAATTCAAAGAACTAAATACACACATACGCACACAAGTACAAGTAAGACTGGGATATCTGAATAACATCAGTGGGTTGAATCAACGTCAATATCCTGATTGTGATATTGTACTACAGTTTTGCAAGATGTTACCACTGAGGAAACTGGGTAAAGAACATACAGGATCCCTCTATATTGTTTCTTACAACTGCATGGGAATCTTCAATTATCTCAAAATAAAAAGTTTAATTTAAAATAAAAGAGAACTTAAGCCATCCTGACACCAAAAATTACTCACTTTCTCTACAGACTTGACTCAGACTTTTCCCTCCACTTTTCTGTTCTCTTTCACTTCCAGATTCTGCTCTATTTTGCAAGTTATTTCCTTGTTATATACTTTCCAGCCACACAGATCCTTCAGCCCCTCAAAAAGTCCTTCCCCTCTCAGGGCCTGCACACAGGATGTTTCCTCTCCTGTATTACTCCCCTACCCCAGCCCTCAAGCTCCATCGGCTTTGCCTAACTCTTTGTACAACCTTCCACTCTCAGCTTAAGCAGAACTTTTTTTTTTTTAATTAATTAATTTATTTATTTAGTGTGTTTGTGTGTGTCTGAGGAAGGACAGCCCTGAGCTAACGTCCAT
Organism: Ceratotherium simum simum; assembly: GCF_057802395.1. NCBI lineage: Eukaryota > Metazoa > Chordata > Mammalia > Perissodactyla > Rhinocerotidae > Ceratotherium > Ceratotherium simum. Next base: position 41,164,192 of record NC_141927.1, on the reverse strand, counting down.
GCCAATCCTCCTCTTTTTGCTGAGGAAGACGGGCCCTGAGCTAACATCCGTGCCCATCTTCCTCCACTTGATATGAGACACCGCCACAGCATGGCCTGAGAAGCAGTGTGTTGGTGTGTCCCCGGGATCCAAACCCAGGCTGCCAGCAGCAGAGCACGTGCACCTAACCGCTACGCCATGGGGCCGGCCCCTTAAGCAGAACTTCTTTAGGAACGCCTTCTCTGATCCCACAGATATGTTTCCCTGATCTGTTCCCTGAATGTGCACTTTCATAGGACATTCTACCTCTTCACAGCTGTGATCACAATTATATTAAAATAATGAGTCATGAAGTTAGCTTTTTAATGTCAGAGTCCCCTAACTAGATGATAAATTCCATGAGATCAGGGATCATGTTTTTCTTGTTCACCACTGAGTTCTAGCACTCAGCATGTAGTAGGTACTAAATAAGCATTTGCTGAATGAATGAAACAATCACTACCCTTAATCAAGTATTAATCTGATGCTAGGCAATAAAATGCATGTTATTAAGAAGCATCATTTAATAAACTACTAGGCAGCTGGTACATTTCAGTATAGCAATACATGTTTATTTGAGTCCTTGCTTGCAATTCTTTTGAGTTATATGCTCAAAAGAAAGAGAATTGCTGGATGATATGATAATTCTATTTTTAATTGTTTGAAGAACCACCTAACTATTTCCCACAGCAGTTGCACTATTTTACATTCCCACCATCAGCACATAAGCATTCCAATATCTCCACGTTCTCACCAACACTTGTTATTTTCTGGGGCTTTTTATAGTATCCATCCTAATGGATATGAAGTAGTATCTTATTGTGGTTTTGATTTGCATTTCCATAATGATTACTAAGGTTGAGCATCTTTTCATGTGCTTATTGGCCATGTGTTGATTTTTTGGAAAATATCTATTTAAATTCTTTGTCCAATATTGAATTGAGTTGTTTGGTTTTTCATTGCTGAGTTGCAAAAGTTCTTTATAGATTCTAGATATTAACTCCTTACTAGATATATGGTTTGCAAATATTTTCTCCCATTCCATGGGTTGCCTTTTCACTCTGTTGATTGGGTACTTTGATGCATAGAAGGTTTTAATTTTGATGTAGTTCCAATTTATCTGTTTTTACTTTTGTTGCCTGTGCTTTTTGGTGTCATATACAATAAACCATTGCCAAATCCAATTTTATGAAGCTTTTCCCCTATGTTTTCATCCAGGAGTTTTATAGTTATAACTCTTACATTTAAGTCTTTGATCTATTTTGAGTTAATTTTTTATATTGGTGTAAGGTAAGACTCCAACTTCTTTCTTTTGCATGTAGATATTATAAACTGGTTTTTTTGTTTGTTTGTTTGCTTGTTTGTTTTATTTTATTGCCTGCAGAATATTATGTACCAGGCTTAATGCTTAAATAATCTAATTTAAAATTCACAATAAGCCTGCAAGAGAGGTGTTAGAAGATCAAATAAGAAATTAGGTCTCAGAGAGAGACAGACTTGCACTAGACAGCAACACTGGGGTTTGAACCCATGTCAGTTTAACAGCAAAGTTGATCCTATTCCCATGACACTGTGCTGTCTCTCCAAGCCCTTATGGCTGCCATTTAAAGCTCTACCCTGTTTAGCAAAAGCCTACTTCCCAAACCTCACCTTCTACTACTGCTACTTCCCTACCCAGGTGCTCATTTATGAAATGCATATTGTTCCCTAAACATATTATAAGAATGTCCACTTTTGAGAATTTTAGAGAATAGTCGCACAGCATAAGCAGACAACATTTTTTTCATTATTTTAACCTTGTTTATCCTGTTGAACCATATCTAAGAAAGAGCTCTTCATGAAGCCTTTCTTGGCTGTTCCAGATCACACTGATCTCTTTTGTCCCCAAACTTCTAGAGCACTTAAGGTGTATAGTTATATAGACTGAGTTCTGGTGACAGAGATGACTCTCCAATACCCATCTACTTTTGTAGATTTAGAAATTTTATTTCCCATCCTTACTTGCAGCTCTATAGAGCCATGTGACTAAATTCCATCCAATAAGATATATAAAAAAGTAGAGTGTGGGTTCTGTAGTGATGTCACTTCTTTCATTTCTGATATTAGCAATTTGGGTCTTTGCTCTTTTTTTCCTATTTAGCTTGGCTAGAAGCTTATCAATTTTATTGATCTGTTCAAAGAACCAGCTTTTGGTTTCATTGATTTTCTTTATTGATTTCCTATTTTTTTAATTGATTTATGCTCTAATTTTAATTATTATGTCTTTTTTGTACCTACTTTGGATTTAATTTGTTCTTCTTTTGCTAGTTTCCTAAAGTGGAAGACTACATTATTGATTTTATACCTTTCTTCTTTTCTAATATATGCATTCATTGCTATAAATTTCCCTCTAACCACTGCTTTGGCTGCATCCCATAAATTTTGGTAAGTTGAAATTATATTTTAATTTAGTTCAAAAAATTTTTAATTTCTCTTGAGATTTCATCTTTGCCCCATGTGTTATTTAGAAGTTTGTTGTTTAATCTCCATGTATCGGGAATTTTCCAGCTATCTTTCTGTTGTTGATTTCTAGTTTAATTTCATTGAGGTCTGAGAGTAGACATTGTATGATTTCTATGCTTTTAAATTTGTTGAGGTGTGTCTTATGGCCCAGAAGTGGTCTGTCTTGGTGAAAGTTTCATGTGAGCATGAGAAGACTATGTATTCTGTTGTTGCTGGATGAATTAGTCTTAGATGTCCATTATATCCAGTTAATTGATGGTTTTGTTGAGTTCAACTATGTCCTTACTGATTTTCTCTCTACTGGATCTGTTCATTTCTGATAGACAGGTGTTGAAGTCTCCAACTATATAGTGAATTCATCTATTTCTCCTTGCAGTTCTATCAGTTTTTTGCTTCACATATTTTGATGCTCTGTTGTTAGGTGCATACATGCTAAGGATCATTATGTCTTCCTGGAGAACTGATTCCTTTATCATTATGTAATGCCACTCTTTATCTCTGATACTTTCCTTTCTCTGAAGACTGCTCTGTCTGAAATTAACATAGCTACTCCTGCTTTCTTTTGATTAGTGTTAGCATGGTATATCTTCATCCATTTACTTTTTTTTTTTTGTGAGGAAGATCAGCCCTGAGCTAACATCCATGCTAATCCTCCTCTTTTTGCTGAGGAAGACTGACTCTGAGCTAACATCTATTGCCAATCCTCCTCCTTTTTTTCCCCAAAGCCCCAGTAGATAGTTGTCCATAGTTGCACATCCTTCTAGTTGCTGTATGTGGGACGTGGCCTCAACATGGCCAGAGAAGCAGTGCGTCGGTGCGCGCCCAGGATCCAAACCCAGGCTGCCAGCAGCAGAGCGCACGCACTTAACCGCTAAGCCATGGGGCCAGCCCTGGTCCATTCTTTAGAAACAGAAACCACACGCAGTAGAAATCCAAGACAGGAACATGGATCCTTGTTACCATGGAACATCCGACTAGTCCTGGATGATTACCTTGGCACTTAAAGGTAAAGGAGAAGTAAACACCTACTTGTTTAGGCCACCACTAATTTGGAATTTTCTGTTACTTGCACTGAAACCTGAGCCTAATTTATACACTCCCTAACATAAGCTAAATTTTGTTAATACTCATCATTTTGAAATTTATTTTTCCCATAGTAAAAATAAAGCAATGGGCACTTATTCCACAATTTTAAAAAAAACAGAAAGTAAGTAAATCACCCTGGATCCTACAGCTCTAACATTCTAGCAAATATAGCTAAGGTCATGTTATATAATCATTTTTATAATCTGTTTTTAAATTTAACATTACCCTTACTTTTCCATGTTTCTATAATTTTTTGGAAAATATTCTGCAAACTGCTAAGTAGGTGACCTATAATTTGTTTGATGTTAAGGTTGGTTCTACTTTTTCACTATAATAGATATCATTGCAATAAACATATTTTTACCTCAATAGAAGATGTTTTCAAAATTAATCAAGGTCTAGTTAGGAGACAGAAACTACAACAGTAATTTGAACAGGGAAATTTAACATAAAGAACTATTAATTAGCAACAAGGGGACTAACTACTAAGAAGAGATAAAAGAGAACTCTCAAGACTGCCTGGGTCACAACCTGCCCTTCGCAGCTCTGTGACTGACAGATGTGACCTCAGGCAAGTTACTTAGGTTGTCAGCAATGTCCTCCAGCCGAAGACCCTCAGGGACACACCTATAGTTGGACAAGTTGGGTTTATTACTCACTGCAACAAGGGAGGCCACGCACACCTTGGAGTGTCCACTCCAAGGCCACACTTCTCCAAGGGAGAAGTGTGGGGCAGTTCAGTGAGAGAAGGTTAGAACAGATTTAGAGGATTCTGGCTTGTGTTAGCTGATTTGGGGGAGGGTTTAAGGAAGTAGGGCTTTGCTCTGGATTAGATGCTGTCAGGATTTGTGGTAATTCTATGATTGGTTATAAAGGATGGGCACCTGACAGCTAGGCTATGGCTATAATTGGTAAAGCAATAGCCAACACTCAGATTAGCTGGGAGAGAGGATGTTTGGTCAAATTGAGGGATATGGATAATGTTCTTGCTTTATCTGGGCTCAGACATGACTACAGAGGGGTCTTGTTTTTATCTTGACCCATCATGGTCATGAAGTGGCCTTGTGTGATGCTGGTGTCCTGTGAAATTGTTTATATTCAACAGGAGAGAGAACGCTGGCTGTGAGTGCCAGGCCAGCTCCTGGCTGCCAAAGGCTGCTTTTCTCTTTCTCAATGTCTGTGCCTTGATTTCCTCATCTGTAAGGTGGGAAATAATGAAAGTTTCTCCCTCCTTGGTTTGGGGCTGGGGAAGAGGACCCCAAGAAGGAATAAACATGGAAGGGGTCTCCCTCCCCAAGGCTGAGTTGCAGGCATCACTGGAGAGGGTGGCTGTGGTTCAGGAGATAGTAGCGAAGTTCACTGGGTTGACCTGGGCCAGAGCCAGTTCCACAGCTGGCAGGTCAAGGCCGGTGAGCCAGAAACCACAGGATAGAACTGAGAAGCACAACTTGCTGGTGGATGAGTGACACCATGCCTTCTGCAAACAAGTGCTGTGCAAAAGAGCAGGGGAGGCAGCATCTTCCTCCGCCAGTGCCCCCTATAGACAAAGCTAACATTGCACCAACTGGATAAGGAAAAATGTTTGTGGGGCTCAAGTAACACAAAACAGGGAAAAGAATGGTAGATTTGGAGCTGTAAGACAACACGCTGCTAACTGGCACAACCAGCATCCATTCCTTCATCTTCCGATAATTATACTCCAATTTTCCACATCTACTTTTTCAGTCCACGTACTCTAACCACAGCAGCATGTCTCCCTAAGCACTACTAGCATCTCCACCAGCAATTAGTGCAGAGATGACATGTGACCCAGGCAGAGATGTCTGTCTATCTGTCTATCCATCTTTCCGTCTATCTAGGCTTATACTGAATCCACAGATCGAGAGTCATTTGTTCTTTTTAGCTGGTTGAACAAAAGAGGATGTGAGTCTTCTGCTGCTGGAGGCAGTACAAACAACCTTAAAACGAAAGCCTTGCAGCGGAAAGCATTACTCAGAGATGCAGAGCAATCGTGTCCTGATGACCTTGTTTAAGCCTGCGAGTCAGCCATCTTTGGGCTTTTCAGTTATTTGAGCAAACAAATTTCCACTTTTCTTTACTTAAACCCAATTGAATTAGGTTATTATGTTTTCTGCTACAGGCAACAGAAATAGTCTTGAATGATACAGTTCCTCAAATTTCACCCATGTTGGGTATTTTTAAAACTCTTAACATATTTGGTCACAATTTTTCCCAGCAATGATTGGACATGGCCTTTTAAATAGGTCTTTGTCAACATAAGGTATAGTGACATTGTCATTACTAATCTGGTAATACATTAATTAGTTCACTCAGAAAATATTTACTGAGTGACTGATGTATGCCACATACTCTGCTAGGCACTGAGAATTAACACATAAACAAGATAAGACACATTCCTTGTGTTTTGGGAGCTTATGATCCAGTGAGGGTAATGGAGAAGAAAACAGCCAATAACGATAAGGATAAATGTGATGTGAGGAAGTTCTAGGTGCTTTTGTAGCACAAGGAGAGGCACCTGGCCCAGACTTGGGGGTGAGACTCGGAGAGAAGTTGAAAAAAAACTTCCCAGAGAAGATAATCACTACCCCATGCTGCTGTTCTGATGAGGATGAGAAACATTTAACAATTAGCGAGGTGAAGAGAGAAAGAAATGGAAGGCACAATGGCCTGATGAGAAAAGAGATGATGACACGGCCAAGGAACTGAAGGAAGAGCAAGGAGGCCGGAGCCGGAGTGTGGAAGGAGGGGCAAGAGGCGGGGAGAAGTGAAGGCAAATTATACGCAGCCTTGAAAGTAACGCTCAAGATGCGGATTTTATCCCATCCAAACATCTCACAGAGGGAGTGGGATGATCAGGCTTGTGTTTAAGATCACTCTGACTAGTGTGAAAGGAAAGGAGGATGTCGTGTCAGGAGGCACCTGTAACGATCCGGGTAAGAGATTCTAGTGGCCTGAAGGAGGGCCTACCAGGCCACGGGGATGAGGTAACATGGCCAGATTTGAGACATATTTAGTAGGTAAACCTGACAGAATGTGGCAATGGTTTGATGCCTTCCTAAGAGAGAAAGAGAATGAAGAGACCAAGATTGGCTTGCCATCATTCACCAAGAAGAGATAGAGGATGACAAACAGGTTAATGACTTCTGTTTTGGGTCTGTTTGATGTTGAGAGCACCTGAAGGAAATTTTAGTAAGAGGTGAATATACGACTCCTGAGGTTGAGAATGTCTTGGCTGGAAATAAAGACATGAGCCCCATAAGCAGATGGTAACTTTAGCAATGAAAGAGCAGGAAGTCACTTATGGAATTACTATAGAATCAAAAAAAGAAAAGAGTCAAAGGCAATAATAAAAATGTTTAAGGGATGGTCAGATAAAGAGGAGCTTACAAAAGAGACTGAACAAACAGGGAGAGAGGAGGGAAGACAGGGATGAGTGAAGGAGGGAATGAGCAACAGTGTCAAACCCCACTGGGAAACATAGCAAGTTTAGGATTGAGAACTGGTAATTAACTCGACAACAAGAAGGTCATCGGTGACCTCAGCAAGAGCAGTTTCAGTAAAGCATGGTGGGATTCATATTACATTAATCTAGTGAATAAGGGCTGAGGAAGTAGAAATAACAAGTTAAAATTTTTCTCTCAAGAAATTTCCTGTGAAACAAAGGAAGGAATAACTAAAGGCAGACTTGAGTTTGAAGGGGAGCTTTTTTTTAAGATAAATGTTGAACCCATTTACAAGTTAATCCGAAGGAGCCGTTCAAAAGGAAAAGGTTGGATTTATAAGAGAAAAATGAGACAGTCAATTGATAAGACAGGGCCAGATGGGATCCAGAGCAGAGACAGAAGGATGAACCTGGAACAGGAGATGGGTTATGTCCTCCATTATAAGAGGAGGGAAAGAGAATGCATAGGAAAGGAAATAAATCTGTGGTTTGGGGACAGGAGATTGAGGACATCTGATGTCTCCTATTTTCTGTGAAAAGGGAGGCCACCCCACCTGCTGAGAGAGGCAGGATGAGGAGTTTGAGGCATGTGGAGAAGGCCTGAAATGGTCCCTGTGGAAAACGAGCAATAACTAAGTAGAGAAACACAGAAGAGGTCACATTGAGGGCCTAGCTGAATTATATGATGATTATAAAGAGACACAGAGCCTTAAGTTCTGGAATTCTGCAGTGGCCCTCACCAGCCTGAGTGCACATGTAGAGAAAACATACAACGCATAGCTAATGCCTTCTTCGGATTTCTTACTCTTTGGTCAATGTGATAATTTTTTTTCCTAATAACTCAATCATCCATTTCAGTGAGGTTTTAAAACCTAATTAGCATTAACTCTCCATAGTTGTTCTTTATGAATCTATAATGCTATCCTTTGCAGAGTTTTCATTTCCTTTTTCTAATTTTCCTTGACTAACATTCCTGAAAACTAGGATATCCTGTGTATTAGTTTCCTTTGGCTATTGTCACAAATTACCACAAACTTGGTAGCTTAAAACAACATGCATTTATACTCGGTCAGTTACGGAGGTCAGAGGTCTGAGATCAGCTTCACAGGGCCACACTCACTCCAGAGTCACTAGGAGAGAATCTGTTTCCTTGTCTTTTCTAGCTTCTTAGAACTGCATTCCTTGTGTTCCTTGGCTCATGGTCTCTTCAAAGCCATCCTGCTTGAGGGGTCATGTTGCCTTCTTCTGTCTAATCAAATCTCTCTCTGCCTCCCTTTTAAAAGGACACTTGAGATTGTATTTAGGGCCCATCCAGATAGTCCAGTATAATCTCCCCATCTCAAGATCCTTAACTTGATCACATCTGCACAGTCTCTTTTACTATATAAGATAACATAGTCAGGTTCCAGGGATTAGGAGCTAGATATCTTTGAGTGCTATTATGCAGCCTGCCACGTCCTGCGTTGCGTGTTGGAACTGCCCATCCTCCATGGCACCCAAGGATGTCTGGAACAACTGCACGCAGTAGCAAACAGCTACTGACGGGAATGCCTCACCCTCTGATCCATGTGTGGGTGCAAGGGCAGTTCAGTCAGCCCAGAATGCAGACTCGAAGACGGGAGATTAGGTGTAAAGCTTTGAATCCCATGAACTCATTGTGAGGTAGCTACTGAAATTATGATGCATCATTTTGCAGGTGGGAGAGTGAGCTTGAGAGGTAGAGAAACTGAGACACAAGAAGGCAATAGTTACCTACACCCAGCAGAGAAAATGACATACAACTTTCTACTCTCAGGTGCCTCTAACAGTCACAGTTTACCCCGGCAGTACTTGCCGAGCCCTTGCTCTTTATTATCTCAAACATGCTTATAAAAGAGTCATTAACTTTAACAGAAAAGATTTTTATACGTCTACATTTCATTCCCTTTGCCTTTCCTTCATGAAACTACCAAGTTTCTGGGACAAAGAAGGCCCTTGGCCAGCATCACCGCACAGTGCCTCTAACCAGTGTAGTTTCTCTTCTCCGTCACGGTGCCCTTCCAGCTTCCCGGTCGCTTCTGTGTCAGCATGGGGCATCATGACAGCACAGTGCGAGCCCAGACCATTACCAAAACCCATTCTGGGCCAAGAAGTGCTAGAAATGAAAATTATTTCAATTTAGGAACCCTGACATCATTCTGATAAAAGTATCTGCTTTCCGTCAAATGATTTACATAGCAGAGAGGACTAGAGAATTACCAGAAGTGGTATTTCTTCCTATCATTCCCATTCTTAGACACAGGAGACCCCAACATCTTGAGTTTATATCCAAAAGTTTTAATGGAATAATCAACGAACATTATAATCAAGAAAGTAACTTTCACATCTCAATCAATAGCTTTCCAAAAATTATGAATGACATATGCTTATGGTTTATATGAACATAAATGTATCACCACTTATTTTCAGACACATGAGAGTCCTAGGAGCACCCCAGGTTCTGGCCTGGCTCTACCCCAGCCCCAGCACCACACTTTACCACAACACATTGCCCTTCAGGACCTCACTCTGCTGCTGGCAAGGGGACGCATTGCACTAAGTGGTTTCAGTGGTTTCTCCCTCATAGCCACTATTGTAGGATTTCACCCACAAGTCAAAGGCATTAGATTAAGGACAATTCTTTAAGAGTCTATAAAATTTTTAGCTGAGATTATCATAGAAAAGCTAGCTATCACTCAGATACATCCACACTTTACAAGTCCTTTGATGTTGCAAGTTTCTAAATCTTTGCTAAGTTTGCTATCCAGAGCATTTTGGGGGAGGTCACACCCTTTTGAAAATGCTTAAATGCTGTAGAGAAGACAACATACACACTAAAGTAAAGGCAATGTTCTTTCTATAAATGGAATTTCATCTCCATAGAATTTAAAGAGTTATCTTGAAGACAATGGCAAAAATGTATACATAATATATTTAGCCTTGAAAAATGTCTTACAGGATTTCAGGCCAAGAACTATCTAAACATTTAAATTGTTATAGGATTTGCAAGTTCTGTCAGGGATGAAGAAATGGCTAAAATCAGAGGTTGGAAACTACAGGTCAGATCTGCCTGCAGGTATTTTAGTTTGGCCCCCACAGAATCCTAAAAATTCAAAGATTTTATTTAAAAAAATTGAATTTGAGCTGATCTTGAAAAATGGGAGGATGTGGCCACACTGGGCCAGGTCCTACAGTCCCCGCCACTCCCTAGTTCCTCGCCCAGTGCATTTCTCTCAGTCACCTGACTTCCTTCCCCTGTAAGAATTCAGGTCTGCTCCCGTGTCACTTAGTCTTTACGAAAGTGATCTGGAGGAGAGGACACAGCAACTGCCCATTTTTCATCATTTATGGCTGGCTCTTTTGAGTTGAGAGACTGAGGGGACAAACTGCAGCAAGCTGTCCCAGCCGGCGCGGGTGGAGGGAACCGGCAGAGAAGCCTGGGGCGCGGAGGTGTCAAGTCCCGCGTGTAGGAGACCTGCCTTAACTGGAATCCTCACGTGAGCGTCTCTGAGCTCGCGTCAGCGTTCAGGAGTGATGCCCATCCCTCAGCTGCTGCCAGCTGGATGGGCCACGCTCACGATGAGGCACATCGATACCAGTTCCTCCTTCTGGGAAATTACAGGGACGTGTGCTACAGGGGCTACAAAATAGATCTATGAGCGGCTACAATTCCAAAGTAGATGTCAAAATAATTCTAGAAAGACGGACTGTCTGAAAACACATGGTTTGAAAGAAACTTGCCCAAAAAGCAAATTCTAGATCAAGAACAAATTACATCTCCACATTTTCTTTATAACTTTGGCACCATTTGGCATAGGTGCTTCAATTTAATTTTGTGAATAGGTAATACATTCACATGATTCAAACACCAAAAAGTATTTTAAAAATGGATATCTCCCTCCCACTCCTCAACATATGCCCCAATCTTCCCCACCCCCACCACACACACAGCTCTTGTTTTTTTCTTTTAGAGAACCATTATGCATATAGGAGCAGATTGATATATTTTTTCTTCCCCTTCTCTTTTAAAATAATTAATACCATACTCGACACATCCTCCTGTGCCTTGCTTCTTTTCACTCAGCAATATATTCTGGAGATTGTTCCCCATCCATACATAAAGAGCCTACTTGTTCTTTTTATATATATAAACGAGCCATTGTATACATGTGCCATGATTTATTCAGCCAGTCCCTATGGCTGGACATTTGGATTGCTTTCAATATTCTGCTACTGTAAACAATGATGCAAGGAAAAACCATCAACATATGTTATTTTATATATGCACTAGTATTATTATAGAAAAAGATTCTAGAATTGGAATTGTTGTGGGACAAGAAATATGCATTTGTAACTTTCAAAGCCAAATGGCCCTACGTAAGGCTAGCACCAATTTACCCTCTCACCACTGATGTTTAAGAGTGCCTGTCTCCCCACACCTCCCCCACATATACAATAACAAACTTTTGGAACTATTATGTCCTAGAGGTCTGCTCTGATCCCTGTTCATGCACTGATACCTCGTGGTTTTATTACCAAGAGTTTACTGTTTCTCAATTTAGTAGGGCTAGTCCCCACTCACTGCTCTTCTTTTGTAGAACTTTTGGGCAATTCTCATGTTTTTCTTCTCTCCATATGAAGTTAGGAATCACCTGGACTAGCTCTTCTGATCTAGTGGATTCCTCACTTCAGCAAGCATGTTGAAATCCAGCTTTGGGCACAGCTCCATGAGGCCGTGGAGAGCTGCATCCGCTCACCTGTATCCTTGATCTTATGTATGTCCTTTCCACTGTTGGTTTATGAGTTTGCTATAAATCAAGTAAAAGCAACCTCACACCCACTTTCAAACCCTGACCCGCTTTTGTGGTCCAGCCTGACTTAGAAGGGGAGTGCAGTAGGGGTGGATGTCTAAAGGAAAAATTAAGATGCTCTTATAAAAAGGAGAAAGGTATGCTGAAAGCCAAAATTTATAGGAGCCTGTAAAACCTTCCACAGCCCACAGGACTCCCTTTTATAAGCTCCAATAACATGTGAATTCCACTTGTAATATTTTCAATATCTGGCAGTGGAGCAGCTGATCTCTGGGACTAGGAGATGGGGGATCACGTGCTGGTCACATCGGGCTGTGCTGTGGTGGTGAACATTGTAACGGGGTTGATTCTTCACCAGTCTGGCTATGGCACAGCCACAGCCATGGGCACAGCCATGCCACCAGTCCACAACCAGAGAACCCCAGTGACAGAGCTGCCTTTATCTATGGGATTGGAGGCTTTCTGCAGAGCTCGTGTGTCCTGGTGGCAGCCTATATTTTATACTTCAAGCCAAAGTATGTAGACCCCATCTGCACCTTTCTCTTCTCTATCCTGGTCCTAGGGACAACTTTGACCATCCTGAGAGATGTGAACCTGGTGCTGATGGAAGGGACCTCCAAGGGCGTGGGCTTCACGGCTATATAGGATCTACTGCTGTTGATGGAGGGGGTGGAAGTCTTGCACACGCTGCATATTTGGGTGCTGACAGTGGCCCAGCCGGTGCTATCTGTCCACCTCACCATCACTCAGAACGCAGCCGCCCAGGCTGTTCTGAAGGTGGTCAGTGCCCACGTGCAGGGGAAGTTCCACTTCCACACCATGACCATCCGGATCGACGACTACTCTGAGGACATGAAGGACTGTCAGGCGTGCCAAGGCTCCTTGGACTGACTGTCTGGCCAAGTACCAACTGGGTCATGGACAGAACCTGCAGATGGTGGGGCTGAGTGTCCCCCAGGCCCAGCCAGAGGTCTGCCTACCCCAGCTTTGTTAGGTCCCACTCTTGACCTCTGCTCCACGTTCAGTGTTGTGGGGCCCTGCTCGAACAGCGCCTATGTGCTTCACAGCAGCCAGGCATCCTTGAGGCTCCTTGTCTGGGCTGCACTAGCAGTCGTGATGATGACAGTCCTGGGCTTGGCCCACCCAGCTCTTTCTCATGGGAGAGTTAGCACAGAGACCATGGCAGTCTGAGGGAACACGGAGGCCTTCCGGGGGGCTCTGGTCCTTGGAACGCAGGTCATACAGGGACCGTCACCCTTAAGCACGCAGCCTTTGTTCCTCTGCCTACTTAAGCAAGCTTCTCTCAGGGGGCAGGAGCGGTGTCCATTTCTGTCCAGCTGGCCGCCCCTGGACTCTCCCTGTACGTAAGTCCCAATAAATCTATATGTCTCGCCCGCCGTCTCCAGGTCATTTCTTCAGTCTCTCGGCACAAGCGAGATCTTTAGCCCAGCTGGGCATGTGATCAAACAAGTGTGGAGCAGCCCTGCCCCTCTCCAGGAAAGGGGCTCGTCCCCTGCCTCCCCCATCTGACTACAGCCACCTCGGGATGGGACTCAGCAGGTGTAAACCTAGTGCGACCTTGCTCCTCCAGCTCCTGGGGCAGCTCCTGGCAGTGCTATGTTGGGGCCTAATGCTGTGCTACCACCAGCCTCAGGAAAGGCAATGAGGCACAGAGAGGGGAGAATGGCTCGACCTCCCCTTGCTACCTGCCTCATTTCCTATTTTCAGTCTGCTCGCCTTTGCCTTATGAATCTGTAAAGAAGCCCTGGAACAGAGCCCCTTCTCTCTACCTATAACAATGTGGTTGAAGGAGGCCATGGGGGTCGGGGAGTCCTTAGGACCCGCAGTCTCATACGTGTCTCCCTGGAGGGGGAGCGAGGGGGCACCTGCGGCCCATCTGTGCTTTAGTCACTTCAGCCGTGAACCAAATGTTTCCCTTTCCTGGAGGAAGGAGGCTTCTGACTCGCTAAGGACCTGGATGGTTTCCTGGTTCCTTATCCCCCAGCCCAGGAAGCTGTGCCAACGCAACGATGCCCTTGCCATGGAGGGGGCGAGGGCAGAGATTTCAGCTTGGGTCTCACCCTAACAACCTCTGGGCCAGCCCCTGGGCCACTTCTCTTGCCTGGTAGTGTCCCAGGGGTCACTGAGACTGAGGTCAGATATGATTGGGCCAGTTCTGTTGCCAGTACAGCCTGACCTGTTCAGAACTTGGGAATGGAGGACAAAATGGGGCTGTGCAAGTGGACAGGAGGCACTGGCTTCCCAGGGTTTCCATGTGAAGACTCCGGAATCAGGGGGGTGGCTTGTGTACAAGATGAAGGGGGTACCTGTCACCTGTCTCATAGACAAGGCAGCATGCCCAGTCATCAGGTAGCTGTGGGTCTAGTGGTCTGTCTCTGCCATTACAAGCAAGCCACTCTCGCTGTGCCTCTGGTTCTCATCTGTAGACTGAGAATGTTAACACCCACGTCACAGGGTTGTTGTGAGAACTGGAGCCAAAGTCTGCGAGGCACCTGGTGTTTCTTGGGAAAAAAAAGAGTATATGCCCTTAGGTCTGTCCTGGTTTTAGTGTATTCTTGGAGGCTAGAATGGGGCTCAGCACAGTAAACATTTGTTACCTGAGCCCCAGGATCATGAAGGTACCAAATAGGAGAACTGGGGACTAGAATCCAAAACTCTTGACTACATTTCAGCATTCTTCTCACTAAAGCACTCTGCAATCATCCTACACCTCACGCTCTCCTGGGCTGGTGCTCACCTGTAACGAGGAGACCTGTGGAAGGCGGCTTCCTGGAGACGCTCAGAGCGCATGTCTATTGTCATTCAGAGAGCAGTATGTCACTAGATTGTCAATGAAAGAAAGCAAAGAAATGATGGCAGAATGAGTACACTGTGTATAGAATATCTTATTTGTTGAGAAGTAATTGACATATAACATTATATTAGTTTCAGCTGCACAACATAATGATTTGATATTTGTATATATTGTGAAATGATCACAATCTAGTTAACATCTATCACCACACATAGTTACAATTTTTTTTTTTTTCTGTGACAAGAACTGTTAAGATCTACTCTCTTAGCAACTTTCAAATATGTAATACGGTGTCATTAACTATGGTCACCATGCTGTACATTACGTCCCAGGACTTCTTTATTTTATAGCTGGAAGTTTGTACCTTTTGACCCCCTTCACCCATTTTGCCCACCTCCCACCCGCCACCTCGGGCAACCAGCAATCTGTTCTCTGTATCTGTGAGTTCAGTTTTGTTTTGGGGTCTTTTTATTTTAGAGTCCACATATAAGTGATACCATGTGGTATTTGTCTTTCTCTGTCTGACTTATTTCATTTAGCATAATGTCCTCCAGGTCCATCTATGTTGTCACTAAATAGCAAGACTTCTTTCCTTTTTGTGGTTGAATAGTATTCTAGTGTGTGTGTGTATATATATATATATATGCTGTATTTAAATTTTTGAATTCAAAGTGATCTTGAGGTTAAAAGGTGGGGCCAAAACAGCCAGTGGGTAAAAATGATGAGAGTCAAGACAGGGAACTACACCCCCACTAGAGTAGTTAACGTTAATGAGACTGACTGTACCAAACGTTGCTAAGGATGTGCTGCAACTGGAACTCTCCCACTGCCGCTGGGAAGGTAAAATGGTGCAACTACTTTGGAAAGCAGTTTGGGAGATTTTTAAAATATTAAACATATGCCTCCTATGTGACCTATTCATGCCACTCCCAGATATTTATCGAAGAGAAATGAAAGGCTATGTCCACACAAAGACTTTTATGTGAATGTTCATAGCAACTTTATTTGTAACAGCCTCAAACCAGAAACAACACAAATATCCATCAAGAGATGAATGGATAAGCAAACTCTAGTATATCTGTGCAAGGAACATGACTCAACAATAAAAAGGAGTGGACTGTGGATATATGCAGCTCTATAGATGAATTTCAAAATAACTTCGCTGAATACAAGCCAGACAACCAAAGAGCACATAACGTTTGATTCCATTTATATAAAATTCTAGAAAATACAAACAAATAACTAGCGACAGAACGTAGATTAATGGTTGACTATGAACGAGGGCAGGTGTGGGAACCGGGAAGAATGAGAAGAAGGGATTACAAATGAGCACAAAAACTTTTGGGGGTGATGAAAATGTTCATTATCTCAAAAGTAGTTTCCAATTGTCTACTTTAAACATGTACAGTTTAAATATTGATGTTTTCAGATTGTCTACTTTAAACATGTACAGTTTAAATACTGATTTTCAGATTATCTACTTTAAATATGTGCAGTTTATTTCATGCCAGTTACACTTCAATAAATCTGTTTTATAAAAGAGGTAAAGCATTTAATGGAATTTTTAATTATAGAAGATACTCTTTGGGGGAAAAACAATATTAAATCCTGGAATAAATACTTTAGAAACTAAAAGTTTTCCATAACCTCAGAGATAACCACTGTTAGCATTTTGGTGTATATTCATTCATTTCAGGTTATTTTCTATGAATATACTAACACACATTATGGTTCTTATTGTATTTTATAACTAAGATCCTATTATGTTTCCTGTTTTGCACACTTTTTAAATTAACCAATAAAACTTAAAAATCTTTTTTTAAAAAACAGCAAAGTGCCCAGGGCCCTAAACAATCAGATTAGCTCTCTTAGGATTCAGAACTCAGGAGCCAGGGTAGCTAAGGCAGCCAGGAGCAGAGGCATAAGCTGAAATGAAGCCAAAAGTCAATTTGAAAATAAAGTAGAAAAAAATGTCAATCTCAACAGCAACAAAAAGTATAAAGTACCAAGAAATAAACCTAGCCACAAATGTGGAACATCCTTGTGGAGAAAACTATATAACTTTATTAAGGACAAAAAAAGAATACAAATAAATGGGAGCTATAACAGTTTTATGGATGGAATGTCTCGGTATTGCAAAGCATACATTCTCTGCAAATTAATCTATAGATCTATTTGTAGACTATAAATCCAGATCCTTACAAAGTTTTTCAAGGAGCCTGACAAGCTGACTAAAATTCAAATGGAAGAATAAACATGAAACAACTAGATATAATTTTGAAAGAGAAAAAAAAAGTGGGACTTGCCCTATCCAATATCAAGGTGTTATACAAAGATATAATGATTAAATAGTGTAGTGTTATTCCAGGAGTAAATAGATCAATGGAATAGAATAAAGAGTCCAGACACTGACCCATGCATACATAGGAATTTATAGATGAGAAAGTTGCATCTCAAAAGCAGTGGAGAGAGGGTCCAGCCTGGTGGCATAGCGGTTAAATTCTCACATTCCACTTCAGAGGCCCAGGGTTCACCGGTTCAGATCCTGGACACGGACCTACTCACTGCTCATCAAGCCATGCTGAGGCAGCGTCCCACACAGAAGAACGAGAAGGACCTACAACTAGGATATACAACTATGCACTGGGGCTTTGGGGAGAAAAAAGAAAAAAAAAAAAGAGGAAGATTGGCAACAGATGTTAGCTCAGGGCCAATCTACCTCAAAAAAAAAAAAAGTATTAAAGAAAAAAAGCAGTGGACAGATGGACCAGTTCCTCAATAAATAGCGTTGAAACAACATTCTAGACATTAGGAAATAATAAATTTATCCTTTCTACAAACAGTTCAGACAAAGGAAAGTGCAGATGTATTAAAGACAAATATAAAAACAAAACTATAAAAAGATATTTAAAACATATGGGTATATTTATCAACTTTAATTAGAAAAGGATTTCTCATAGAGTTCACAGAAAACAAAAGTCATAAACCTAAAGATAACTGTATGATGAACACAGATTGGAAGAAAATATTTGTAGAATATATAACACGGCAAAACGTTTTACCCAGAATACATAGAAAGTTACTACCAGAAAAAAAAAAGAATCTATAAAAAGATGGTAAAAAAGATATAAAGAAAAAATCACAGAGGGGTAAATAACTATAGATGGCTATTAATATGTGAAAACATACCCAATCTCACTAGTAACTGGGGCAATGTAAATTAAAGCAATTAAGATAGGTATTTTCACCCATCAGATCATCAGATTGGCAAAATTAGAAGTTTGATAATATATAATATATAATTATAATACAGTATAACATAGATAATATAACTGAATAATAAGATTCAGTGTTAGTGGACATGTAAACTAGTGCATATGCTTAGAGGTACACATTTTATTATATTGGTAGACACTGCTGATTATCCAGAATTCTATTTCTTGATAGATGCTTCTTGGTATCACTCATGCATTCAAGGATTCAGCAGAATCGGTATCTTTTAAAGCAGATTGGGTCAGGTAGGATAAAGGGCATCTGTTGTTTTTGCCTATCCTGTCCATTTCATCTTCAGTTAACAGCTCCCTGATTTTTCTCTGGAAATCATCCTTCCCTATTCTCAACCCATGTCATTCAAGTGGGGAAGACCTCAATTTACAGCCCAAGACTGCCCAACTAGAGGTATGTGGTGGGTTTAGCAATGAGCACGTACCCCAACCCAGGATGATCAGAATCAGGCCTGGACCTTTTGTAGGTATTGCTGAGAAAGAGGCTCTCAGTTCTCCAGGGTAGTTCAGCTGGTAGAATAAAAGACTAGACCTGGTGGCAGCCATTCCTCTCACCAGTTGGTATGAGGGAGCGAAAAAGAGCTATGAGTTGGAGAGAGGGATAGTCCTGATAACATCATTTGAGTACCTGGTTCCACCTGTGTCTGAAGTTAGTGCACACCTAGCCTCATAAATTCCATAAACCAACAAACCCATTACTACTTTGCTTGAGCTAATTTAATTTTTGTTTCTATCATTTGCAACTGAGAGAGGGAAGATAACTTTATCCAGCTAGAATGGCAATGCCAGGGGACATGGAGATTGTCCTACTGCCAAGGCCCACTTCTCACCATTTTTTTTTGCTCCTGTAGTCTGAGCCACCCTTTTGTCTGCTTTAGGGTGAAATCTAAGTGGCTGGTTCAGGCCTAGTTGATCTTATTTCTAAGAGCATATCGCTACAGCTGTTCGTACCAGGCGTTAGCACTTGTTTAAAAACAGTCTATAAGTTAAGAGAGATGGAAAACAGAGTCGATGAGGTAGGAGAAGATGCAAAAACCAGAAGTCAGAGGAAAAAAGCATGTTTCACAGTGGAAGTGCTTCAGACAGTATAAGTAAGAACTGAAACAAATCACTTCATCAATGATGATTCAGACAGCGTTTGGCAACTTTGAGGGAGTATTTTCACTAGAGCAGCATGGAGTCTTTAGCAAGAATCAAGGGGTCAATGAGTGGTAGCAAGTGTATACTTCTCTTTTGCTTTGGCAAAAAAAGAGAACAACAGAGATGGAACAGAAGCTCAAAGAGAAGCCTGATGAGGGAAAGTGTTGAGTGAGGATGGGAGACCTGGGATATCAGATGAGGTGTGGTCCTGGGGAAGAGTGAAGGGCTCTCCTCAGACTGGTGTTCTCACCCCTGCTGCATGTAGAATCACCCAGGGAGGTTGGACAAAACGCTGGTGTCTAAGCCTCATTCCAGCCAACGTAATCAGAGTCTCTGTGGGGTGGGATCCAGGCACCAGGGTGTTTTCATGTGCATCCAGGGTTAAGAACCACTCCCTTAGACAAATATTTTGTTCCCTGAAGCAATGAGAATGGATGAAGTTTGAGACATTTAGAAACAGGGAGATTTCAAGACAGATGAAATTGATCTTTTCAATAAAGAAGACAAGGTCATCTGTCAAGAACAAGTGGCTAGTGACCGGTTTGGGGCCAACAAGAAAGTGCAAAAGGTTTAGAACAGCTATTAGGTTAAAAACAAACATCCAAGAAAACAAACGTCTCCACAGTGCTCCTGCTCGTGTGCAATGAGGTCATGGAATGAATAGCTCCCCAGTGAAATACAGCTCCTGCTGCTGGAAAACAATTCAATAACTCATCAAGACTGCGAACTTTAAAACTTAAAAGCAAGAAAACTAAAATGGTTAAATCAACTTTGGAAAATAAATCACACAGAGAGTGACATTAGCTGTGAGGATTAAACAGTAGGAACATGCAATGTCTGCTCAAGTGGTCATTTAAATATAATGCTTTTTTCTTTTAAGGAGCTCTGTGGACGAAATTACATTCTGCATTACATCCCTATGAGAGGCCTTTAACGATTTCTTTCTCCATTTACAAAGAGACTTGGGGGTTGGTGAATGGGCACAGAAAATATTAATTTGCTCAGGCTCAAAAGAAATAAAAACATAATTCTATAAATTCAATTCAAAAATTTTCAGGGCTTAAAAAAACAAGGAGAAGAAGAAGAAGAAAACACAGCACTTGACCATAAAAAGCATTTAATCTAGTACAGCATTTAAAATATAACTGTAGAACGTGATGAAAACCATGAGACATGTACCAGTGCCACGAAACTGTAAAAACAAACTTCTCTAAAGACATTCTTTGCATCTGCCCAGTTTATCAGAAAAAGCTCCATGGGCCTGATGAACTCAGCTAGACCTTGAAATGTGGTGAGCGCTCAGGAACAGATGGTGGGGAGATGTGGTGTGTGAAGGGAGGAGGGAGAGGCGCTAAGACTACAAGGGATTTCACTGTGGGGTCAGCTTGAGGAGGAGCTAGACAGCCACATCAAGGACTGGGCAACGAGTCACTGAAGACAGAGGAATGGTGAACCCATGAGATTGGACTGTGCCTCTCAAAGGTTACACTTGTGGAGCGCTCACTGGGAAGCTATCATGATGTTTGGGTGAGAGCTAAAGAAGAAAATGGGTAATTTTTTTCTATGTTTATTTCTTTCTTATTTTCTTACTTTTTTATTGAAGTATTACAGGTATAAATAAAAGTGCACAAATCCTAAGTGTACAACTCAATGAATACAACTGTGTACCTACCACTGAGATTAAGAAATAGAATATTGGCAGCATTTCAGAAGTCCCTCCAACCACACCCCCGACCAGCATCCCTCCCAATCACCACACCCTCCTCCTCAAATGTAACCACTACCCTGACTTCAACACTTGTGTTTGAATTGTATGTAAATGGAATCATAGAATATCATTCTTGTGTCTTTGGCTTCTTTCACCCAATATTGTTGATGCAAAATTTATCAATGATTTTGTGTGTAATTGTAGTTTATTCATTTTCTTGGCTGTGTAGTATTCCATTATATGAATCTAGCTCATCTTAGTTCTTCATTCCACTGTGATGAATATTTAAGTTGTTTTCAACCTTTGGCTATTATGAATAATGCTATCTGCCCCTGTACATGTCTCCTGGAGCACAAGGACATATATTTCTTTGTGTATAACTTAGAAGTGAAATTGCTGGTCATAAAGTATTTGCATGTTAACCTTCAGTAAATACTAACGGTTTTCCAGGGTGGTTGTACCACTCTACACTCTCAGCAGGATGTAAGAGCTCCATTATTCCATCTCCTTCTCAACACCTGCAAGTGTCATTCTTCAATTTCTGCCATACTGGCAAGTCTATGGCAGTACTCACTGTGGTTCTAATTTCCATTTCCTTTATTACTAACAAAGTAGAGCATTTTTCACATACAGTCATGCGTCACTTAACGACAGGGATGTGTTCTGAGAAATGTGTTGTTAGGCAATGCTGTCTTTGTGTGAACATCATAGAGTGTACTTACACAAACCTAGATGGTATAGCCTACTGCACGCCTAGGCTCTATGGTACTAATCTTATGGGACTACCATCATATATATGGTCTGTCATTGACTGAAACATTGTGTGGTACACGACTATAATTATTGGCCATTTGGTCATTTTCTTTTGTGAATGTTCTGTTCACAACTCCTGCTCATTTTTCCATTAGGCTGTCTCGAACTTATTGATTTGGAGGAAATCTTTATATGTTCTGGATATGCACCTGTTGTCAGTTATATGTGTTGTAAAAATCTTCTCCTACTCTTGTGGCTTGCGTTTTTATTCTTTTCATGGTGTCTTTTGATGAAAAGAGATTCTTAATTTTAAATGCTGTCCAATGTATTGATCTTTTCCTTTAAGTTAAGCATTCTTTGGGTCTTGCTTAAGAAATCTTTGCCTATCCCAAGGTTAATTAAATTGTTCTAGAAAACTTTGATGCTCTAAAAAATCCAATCATTAATCCTTCTGATTAATAATTCCTCTGGCAAAGCATCCCAAACTGGTAGGTCTAGCTTTAAGCAAATTCTGAAACAACTACACTAGAGCTTTAGTTTAGTGTTTAATGTTTTAAATAGTAATCAAATCTAAGGAAAAAATTCCAACCAAATTTGGGAGTAAACAATGTGGGTCAAGAAAGAAATTTTCTTGTATTAAGAAAATAGAGAAGGCAAAACAACAGCAAATGATCAAACAAAACCTGAAATAAGCCCTGTAGAACTGACTCTGACAACAGGATCCACTGAATTAGAATTTGAACTAAGGAAGAGAACACCATGAGGTTTTACACATACTTTTCCTTTCTTGAGTTAATTTCAAGCCATTACTTAAGTGGTGCATATCTCCAAGTATTTTTTTTTTCTCTGAGTGGTATATTTCCTTACGCATTGCATATTTGAGAATATCTTTTGATTGCTTTCACACATCACATGGCTAAGTAATAAATTCTTGAATCATTATGGTTTCTGCTCAAACTCTATAAATTACTCTAATTTTTTCTGGTGTTGTGTTGTAAAGATGTCTCAAGTTAGTCTGAATTTTTTTCATTTATTGGTAAACTATTTTTTTCCTGCCTGGATGTTTACAAGATGTTTTAATTTGATATTATAAATGAAAGATTCTGCCACAATATCACCATATATAGGACATTCTTTGTTGATTTTCACCTGGATCATAGTGAACACTTTTGATCTATATACTAAGTTATTTTTTTTCAAATCTAGAACTTTTTCTTCAGCTAAGCCTTAATTATTCCTTCTTTCCAATTAGTTTGGCCTTTTCATCCTGAATATCCAGTTCTTTGGTTGACCCTCTGTTACTTATTCTATTTATTTATCATTATTGCTCTCGTGATTTTAATTATTCTGTCCTTTTTCTCTGTGTTCTGATCTCCAGGTACGTCCTTCACATTGACTCAAATTTTTTCCATGTCAATTTTGTATTCTTCTGTCTCTATTGAGGACTTTAATTCTGCTATTTCTTTTTTATCTTTCTCTACAAGCTTAAAAAAAATCTTGCCAATCTTATATTTTGTCTCATCCTGCTGTTTTTTTTTTTTCACCTCAGCCTGAAATCTGTTTCACAGAAGCTGTATCCTTATGTCTTATTAAGGAGGCCAAACAGGTTCTCTAAGTGTCTTTTAATTCTTGCAGTCAATCATTTTAAGAGACTTACTCCTTGTCAGAGTTTTCAAGATGAGTCTCCTTTTCCTTGTCCTGACTACCTTCTCATAAATTCCACGTTATCCTGTCCCGTTGGTGTTCTCATCCTTGAAGAAAGAGAGAGAGACATTTATTAGGTTTGACCCCTGGGAAAATTTATAAAAATTCCAGAGATGTAGGCAAGCCATAGACAAACCCAACCTCAAGAAAGTTTCAAGAGTTATAATAGGGTAGAACCAAACTGTCTAATCTTATAAATCTAAAGAGTAGAGATCTCAGAGCAATAAAGGTTGAAGGGACCAATGTGTCAAATAACTTAGGTGCTTATATGTAATGAAATTCTCCACCACAGCATAATTATAACTAACTTTTGCATAAGGCATTGCAAATGAAAAACATTCTTTAAATATTTTATTTAATTCAACAAGACTTTGAGGTGGATACTAGCATTTGAATTTGAGAAATAAGGGAAAAAGCTCAAGGAAATATTATGATTTGCTGGAGATCACCTAGCCAGCAAGTCACCGAGCCAGGTTTCACATCCAGCTCTTGGGATGCCCCAAACCCTCCTCGCTTCTCACATGATGCGCATGTTGCTTTGTGTACGAGGTTTTGCAAATTCTATAATTTTAACAAAAATGGCTTGTGTTTTAACTCACAACTGGGTGGAAAGCTGGGCTGTCCAGGGCACGAGGGCACCGGCTGGGCGTCTCCCGGTCGCTCTCACCTGCACAGCAGGCTCAGGCAGCTCCCATGCAGCCGCCCGCACATCATGCAAATCGACCCGTTTACATGGCTTAAGGTTAGGAAATCATTACTCATCTTGCAGGGTTGAGGTAATCAGACATACCCATCTTCCTCTCGCCCAGTCTCCCAAAATATCTGATCAAGAAAAATTGAGATAGCAAATAAATATATTTACAATCCTGGAGACTACGTTTGCCAGAGATGGTGAGCAAGCAGGAAAATGAGGCTGAGCTATTTCCTCGCAGTCCTCACAGATTCTTCCAGAATCCTTTCGCTTGCTGCCTGTCACCACCCAGCGCTTTGCCTAAACATTCTCGGACCAGGAGACGCGCCCACAGCCCGAGCCGGCGCCGCCCGCCCCCCGGTTCCCGCGGGGCTCGCGCTGCGGCCTCCTCCACCAGCCGGGCCGTGTCCTGCCTTTCCGATCTGTGAAAACACGGTGAAAGTGATTCGAGGAAGTAATAACCACTTACATTTGTACAGGGCTTCACGGTTTATACACATTCTCTGGGGACCTGGGTAAATTCCTTTGGACACTAAAGGAAACTCGCCAGCAATTGAAAATGGCATCTTTGGAAAGAATGTCTTTATTTGGCAGTGGTCAAATACTTCTGGAAACAAAGACACCTCCTTAACTCTGACCTTGTTGATCCCAGAGCCTCTCCTGGCCATTAACTGCCCTCCCAGCAGATATATTTTGCTTCTAACAACAACAAATTGAAAAAAGCTGAGATGATGTTTGTTTGAAATTCCTTCTGGCATGAGCTTAATTTACTCTTGAACTTTTTTTTGTTTTTCAATGTTTGTTAAGCAAATCTGCAATATTTACCTCAGCTCTAATAGGATGCATTTTAGGCATGAAGTAATTTATTAAATAGAAATATAAATCCGGAAAATAATCAGATTTTCCCTTCCCTCAGATTAAAAAAACAATCCAAAGGATCCTAATGTCTAAAGCGATGCTTCCCTTCCCATTGGATACAAACTTTTTATTTCTATGTTCATTGGCAATGTTAAAATTATTAGAGGTCAGTTTCAATATGCTGCAAACAGATATAGCAGAATATTTAATACATATCATCACCGGTATACACAGTGAAAATTTCAGAGTGATGAAAATTATAAATGTTCCATGCTTATAAGAACACATGCTGCCAAGCTCTACGTTACTGATTATTTTTCTTTAAATTCATAAACAACTGACTCCCACTCTCTCCCTACCACTGACAGGAACACACTGAATTATTTGTAGCTTCCCACGTGTTCATGAAGGTAGTATGTGAAAATAGGATCTTTGCTCCAGGTGGTAATTTCAACCAATTGAATTTCAAGATAGAAGTGTTTAGGCTCTGGCAGCATGGCACAAGTTCCGTTTCTTCAGCCACAGTCCCAGCAGTGTGGTGCGGAGCACTGGGAGTCTGGCTAAAGTGGATGGTCACTCACGAGGGGTGGCTACAAAGGGATTTAAGCCTAGGCAAAGGATTGGAGTAGCTGATAGCCAGCATCTAAACTTTCTTTCTGTCCTGAGGTTCCGGGATTCCAAGGGCAGCAGAGGTGTATGTGCCCCCAGCGTACAAGGTGCCGGCTGGCTCCTCTAGCCCTATGCTTTCCCCCACTCCTCTCAGGAGTCCCCTGGAGTGAAGTGAGGAGGCAGGTGCAGAGTTGAGCACACCTGGGCACTTTGCCTGGGCTTCTCAGTGGGCAGAGGCAAGAACAAAATAGGTTTCTTCAGGCAGATCTCAATGGGGTACTGAGATGCTGTGAGATTTTTTCCCCTTGCAAGAGGCTCCTGGAAGAAGGAAATAGGGAATGAGTGACAGGGGAAGATGGGGGGATTTTGAAAGAGAAAAATTAAGAGGAGGGTCTTGTATAATGGAAACCACAATAAGTACACGTATCATGGAAATGGAAAAGTCCACGTCTGTGCGATACTCTGCCAGGTGCTGCTGCTGTTGAGGTTTTGAGCTATGCCGGAATGGAGCTTTCATTGTCGTCATCCGACGCTGGCTCTGACATTCACTGAGCATCTGCTACATGCCAGGGCCTGTGCTAACCCTTCCCATCATGATTTCTGCGTTCCGTACCTCCCCAAGGGCACTCAGGAAATGGTGGATTAGGGACTCAGCGCAGGCGTGTCTAATACTGGAGCTGACAACTGACCCTGTCCAACTGACTCTGCTGGGCGCACTCGGCCCTCTCCAGGGAGCGCCCTTCCCTCAGGCCCAGGTCACAGGTGGACACTTCCTGCGGTTTCTGGATACATACCTCACTCACGGGACACGTGGCACTTCCTAGAGTGGGGCCTGTCCTCTCAGTCACCTCTGTATCTCCACTGATGACAAAAGTCCAGGAAGTGCTCAATAAATATGTGAACTGAATTCAATAGAGAGGAAGAATTAATAGGAATCTCATTCACAGTGGTTTCTGCTTATTTAATGTTGTCCTCATTAGCAGCCGAGTTTAAAATCTCTTTCAAATTGATATTGGAGATTGGTGAAGTCAAGATGGTGGTGTAGGCAGACTCTGAACTCACCTCCTCCTGCGGACACAGCCAATTTACAACTACTCGTGGAAAAATTACCCCTGAGACAGAACAGAAAACTGGATAAGAGGAACTCCTGCAAAAACGGACCATCCTAACTGAGGTAGAAGCAGCAGAAACTCCCTTCTGGAGAGGAAAAACGCCGCCTTCACAAGCCGCCAGCCTCACGGCCGCCCAGTAGCAGCCCACAGGTACGCAGCCTCCCTGGAGCAGCGGGACCCTGAGCCGGGGAGCGCCCCCGCTGTGGGCATTGTGTGGACCCAGCACAATCGAGACGAGTGGCATAATATCTGACTTTGCCCGCTACTAAAACATTGGGGAGTACCCCCAGAAAAGCTGGTTCACAAAGACATTAAAATCGGCTCTTAAAGAGCCCATGTGCAAACTCACCCATTTCAGAAAGCAACCTAAAATCACCAGAAAGAAAGGTGCACAGTGTTTTGGTGAAAACAGACTCACCTACTAGGCCCTGAGTGCATCTCGGTGAGAGGGTAGACCTCTCCAGGGACTGGGACATTGGCGGCAGCCATTGTTGTGGCCTGGCATGGGCATGCTGACACAGAGGCCATTGGAGTTCTCCCTGGGGCCTGCTAGCCCAGGATCTGCCACACCCGCTAGAGCACCGATTTAATCCAGCTCAGCCAGGGCAGGCAGCCCACCCTAGAGACTGGCCCCACCCAACAACAAGCCCTCAGGTACCTTGTGGGCCTGCATAGATTGGTGACTGGATTCTCTGCAGCCTGGCAACTGAGCAGACTTCAATGGGGCAGGGCATGCACAAGGAGTGGGTGGAGAGTGTGGGGTGGTGGTGGAGTGTGTGGGGCTCCCGTCATGGAGAGACTGGGTCTGCTTTGGGAGGTCGGGGTGCGCACACGGGGCAGAACTGTATTGACTGTGTATGTGGACCTGTGGGCAGCAGGGCTTGTCAGCTGCAGAAGACTTGTGCTTCTCAAAGACCCACACAGGGGGTTTGCCCCACTTTCCAAAGCCTGAAACAATTAGGTGCTCCCATGCCTGAGGCCAGCCCCACCCAGCTGCAATCCTCAGAGAGCTGACAAGAGACCTAATAGGCTAGAGGCTTATAGCAATTGTAAGGCCCTGAGCCTAGCAACCTGCCCTGCTGGGGGCCTACTCACTTAAAAGAAATACTGCAACACAAATGTGGTATTAGAACTTGCAGCCAACTGTGCTGGGGATCCCCATACCTGATAAAGAGACTGAAGGGCCCACAACAACTACAAACAGCTGATCAGTACAACAGCTGGCCAGGAGCATAACTCGGCCACCCCGGGCGCCTACAGGGAGAGCAAACAGGCCACAACAGAAGGACACACGTAGCCCACATAGGGGTCACCCCTGGAACATTGAGAACTGAGGGAAGCACACGGCAGGCCTCCTAAGCCATCACTTACATAAGGTCACCTATCCAAGAGCAGGAGACGTAGCTGACCTACCTAATACGTAGTCACAAGCACAGGGAAACAGGCAAAATGAGGAGGCAAAGGAATACATTCCAAGTAAGGGAACAGGACAAAACCCCAGAAACGGAACTAAGTGAAACAGAAATGAGCAACCTACCCAACAGAGAGTTCAAACAAAGAGTGTTAAAGATGCTCACTGATGTGGGGAGAAGAATAGATGAACTCAGTGAGAATGTCAACAAAGAAATGGAAGATATAAAAAAGAACCAATCAGAAATGAAGAATACAATACTGGAAATGAAAAATTCACTAGAGGGACTCAAAAGCAGAGTAGAGGTTACTGAAGAACGGATCTGTGAGCTGGACGAAAGACTAGAAGAAATTACGCAAGCTGAACAGGTAAAAGAGAAAAGAATTAAAAAGAGTGAGGACAGTCTAAGGGACCTCTGGGACAACATCAAGCGCACTAACATCCATGTTATAGGTGTCCCAGAAGGAGAAGAGTGAGACAAAGGGGCAGAGAATCTATTTCAAGAAATAATAGATGAAAACTTCCCTAACCTAAGGAAGGAAACAGACATCCAGGTACAGGAAGCACAGAGAACCCCAAAAAAGATAAACCCAAAGAGGCCCACACCAAGACACATCATAATTAAAATGTCCAGAATTAAAGGTAAAGAGAGAATCCTAAAAGCCGCAAGAGAAAGTCAAGTTACATACAAAGGAAACCCCATAAGGCTATCAGCTGACTTCTCAGCAGAAACCTTACAGGCTAGAAGAGAATGGCATGATATATTTAAAGTACTAAAAGGAAAAAACTTACAGCCAAGAATACTCTACCCAGCAAGCTTATCATTCAAAATGGAAGGAGAGATCAAAAATTAGCCAGACAAGCAAAAATTAAAGGAGTTTGTCACCAAGAAACCAGTGCTACAAGAAATGTTAAAGGGACTGATTTAAGGGGAAAAGAGAAGACCACAAATAGAAAAAATTATCTATTTCCATGATAAGAGGGTAATGGATACAAATGCACCAAAAAGAGGTTAGATATGATATCAAAAACATAAAAGGAGGGGGGCCGGCCCGGTGGCGCAAGCGGTTAAGTGCGCACGCTCCGCTGCGGCGGCCCGGGGTTCGCTGGTTCAGATCCCGGGTGCGCACTGACGCACTGCTTGGCAAGCCATGCTGTGGCGGCGTCCCATATAAAGTGGAGGAAGATGGGCACAGATGTTAGCCCAGGGCCGTCTTCCTCAGCAAAAAAAGAGGAGGATCGGCGGATGTTAGCACAGGGCTGATCTCCTCACAAAAAATAAAAAATAAAAAAAATAAAAGGAGGGAGGAGGGGAGTTAAAGAGTAGAGCTTTCAGACAGAGGTCAAACTAAAGAGATCATCAGTTCTGTATAGAAGAAGGAAGGAACAGAGTAGGACTACTAAAACACTGAGAAAAAAAAAGTTAAAAAATGGGAGTAAGTACATACTTATCAATACCTATTTTAAACGTCAATGGACTAAATGCTCCAATTAAAAGGCATAGGGTGGCTGATTGGATAAAAAAAACTAGACCCATATATATGCTGCATACAAGAGACACACTTCAGACCTAAAGACACTCACAAACTGAAAGTGAAGGGATGGAAAAAGATACTCCGCGCAAATGGCATTGAAAAGAAAGCTGGGGGAGCAGTACTCATATCAGACAAAATAGACTTTAAAACAAAAACTGTAAAAAGAGACAAAGAAGGGCATTACATAATGATCAAGGGAACAATCCAAAAAGAGGATATAACACTTGTAAATATCTACGCACCCAATGTAGGTGCACCTAAATATATAAAGCAATTATTAACAGACATAAAAACAGAAATAGACAGTAACACAATAATATTAGGGGACTTTAACACTCCACTTACACCAACGGATAGATCATCCAAACAGAAGATCAATAAAGAAACATTGGCCTTAAATGATACACTAGAACAGATGGACCTAGTAGATATAATACAGAGCATTCCATCCAAAAACCGAAGAATACACCTTCTTTTCAAATGCACATGGAACATTCGCCATGATTGATCACATATTAGGCCACAAAGCAAGTCTCCATAAATTTAACAAGACTGAAATAATACCAAGCATCTTTTCTGACCACAACGTTATGAAACTAGAAATCAACTATAGGAAGAAAATCAGAAAAGCCACAAATACGTGGAGATTAAACAAAATGCTACTGAACAACGACTGGGTCAATGAAGAAATCAAAGAAGAAATCAAAAAATACCTGGAGACAAATGAAAATGAAAATATGGCATGCCAGAATTTATGGGATACAGCAAAAGTGGTTCTAAGAGGGAAGTTTATAGCAATACAGGCCTATCTCAACAAACAAGAAAAATCTCAAATAAACAATCTAACAATGCACCTAAAGGAACTGGAAAAAGAAGAACAAACCAAGCCCAAAACCAGTAGAAGGCGGCAAATAATAAAAATCAGAGCAGAAATAAATGAAATAGAGACCAAAAAAAATAGAAAAAATTAATAAAACCAAGAGCTGGTTTTTGAAAAGATCAACAAAATTGACAAACCTTTAGCAAGACACACCAAGAAAAAAAGAGAGAAGGCACAAATAAGTAAAATCAGAAATGAAAGAGGAGAAATTACAACAGACACCTCAGAAATACAAAAGATTATAAGAGAATACTATGAAAAGGTATATGCCAACCAATTCAACAATCTGGAAGAAATGGATAAATTCTTAGAATCATACAACCTTCCAAAACTGGACCGAGAAGAAGTAGAGAATTTGAATAGACCAATCACCAGTGAGGAGATCGAAACAGTTAGCAAAAACCTCCCCAAAAAAAATAAAACTCCAGGACCAGACGGCTTCCCTGGTGAATTCTACCAAACATTCAAAGAAGACTTAATACCTATCCTTCTCAAACACTTCCAAAAAATTGAGCACGGGGGGAAGCTCCCTAACTCATTCTATGAAGCCGACATTACCCTGATACCAAAACCAGACAAGGACAACACAAAAAAAGAAAACTACAGGCCAGTATCACTGATGAACATCAATGCAAAAATCCTCAACAAAATACTAGCAAATCGCATACAATAATACATTAAAAAGATTATACACCGCAATCAAGTGGGATTTATTCCAGGTATGCAGGGATGTTTCAACATTCGCCAATCAATCAACGTGATACACCACGTTAATAAAATGAAGAATAAAAATCACATGATCATCTCAATAGATGCAGAGAAAGCATTTGACAAGATACAGCATCTATTTATGATAAAAACTCCGAATAAAATGGGTATAGAAGGAAAGTACCTCAACATAATAAAGACCATACATGAGAAACCCATAGCTAATATCATCCTCAATGGTGAAAAACTGAAAGCTATCCCTCTAAGAACAGGAACCAGACAAGGATGCCCACTGTCACCACTCCTATTTACCATAGTACTGGAAGTCCTAGCCAGAGCAATCAGGCAAGAGAAAGAAATAAAAGGGATCCAAATTGGAAAGGAAGAAGTGAAACTGTCACTATTTGCAGATGACATGATTTTATATATAGAAAACCCTAAAGAATCCACCAGAAAACTTTTAGAAGTAATAAACGAATACAGCAAAGTTGCAGGATACAAAATCAACATACATTTTTGTATGTTGCCTTTCTCTACACTAACAACGAAGTAGCAGAAAGAGAAATTAAGAATACCATCCCATTTACAATTGCAACAAAAAGAATAAAATACCTAGGAATAAACTTAACCAAAGAGGTGAAAGAGCTGTACACAGAAAACTATAAAACATTGCTGAAAGAAATTGAAGAAGACACAAAGAAATGGAAAGATATTCCGTGCTCTTGGATTGGAAGAATTAACATAGTTAAGATGTCCATACTTCCTAAAGCAATCTATAAATTCAATGCAATCCCTATCAAAGTTCCAACAACATTTTTCACAGAAATAGAACAAGGAATCCTAAAATTTATTTGGAACAACAAAAGACCCCGAATAAGTAAAGGAATCCTGAGAAAAAAGAACAAAGCTGGAGGTATCACACTCCCTGATTTCAAAATATACTACAAAGCTATAGTAACCAAAACAGCATGATACTGGCACAAAAACAGACACACAGATAAATGGAATAGAATTGAAATCCCAGAAATAAACCCACACATCTATGGACAGCTAATCTTTGACAAAGGAGCCAAGAACATACAATGGAGAAAAGAAAATCTCTTCAACAAATGGTGTTGGCAAAACTGGATAGCCACATGCAAAAAAATGAAAGTAGACCCTTACCTTACACCATACACAAAAATTAACTCGAAATGGATTAAAGACTTGAATGTAAGACCTGAAACTATGAAACTTCTAGAAGAAAACATAGGCAGTATGCTCTTCGACATCGGTCTTAGCAACACATTTTCAAGCACCATGTCTGACTGGGCAAGAGAAACAATTGAAAAAATAAACAAATGGGACTACATCAAACTAAAAAGCTTCTGCACAGCAAAGGAAACCATCAACAAAACGAAAAGACAACCTAACAAATGGGAGAAGATATTTGCAAACCATACATCTGATAAGGGCTTAATCTCCAAAATATACAAAGAACTGATATATCTCAACAACAAAAAAACTAACAACCCAATTAAAAAATGGGTAAAAGACCTGAACAGACATTTCTCCAAAGAAGATATACAGATGGCCAACAGACACATGAAAAGATGTTCAAAATCACTAACTATCAGGGCAATGCAAATCAAAACTACAGTGAGATATCACCTCATGCCCATCAGAATGGCTATAATTAACAAGACAGGACACAACATGTGTTGGAGAGGATGTGGAGAGAAGGGAACTCTCATACACTGCTGGTGGGAGTGCAAACTGGTGCAGCCACTATGGAAAACAGTATGGAGATTCCTCAAAAAATCAAGGATCGAACTACCATATGATCCAGCTATTCCACTGCTGGGTATTTATCCAAAGAACTTGAAAACACCAATGCGTAAAGATACATGCACCCCTGTGTTCATTGCAGCGTTATTCACAATAGCCAAGACTTGGAAGCAACCTAAGTGCCCATCAGAAGGACGAATGGGTAAAGAAGATGTGGAATATATACACAATGGAATACTACTCAGCCATAAGAAATGATGAAATCCAGCCATTTGTGACAACATGGATGGACATTGAGGGTATTATGCAAAGTGAAATAAGTCAGAGGGAGAAGGTCAAATACCGTATGATTTCCTTCATTAAGTAGTAGATAACAACAAAAATAAACAAACACATAGAGACAGAGATTGGATTGGTGGTTACCAGAGGGGAAGAGGGGAGGGAGGAGGGGGAAAGGGATAATTCGGCACATGTGTGTGGTGATGGGTTGGAATTGGTATTTGGGTGGTGAACATGATGTAATCTATGCAGAAATAGAAGTATAATGATGTACACCTGTAATTTATACATTGTTATTAACCAATGTTACTGCAATAAACAAAACATTAAAAAAATTTGATATTAGAAGTGCATAGTTCTCAAAGATGAATTAATAACACTAATTTTACATTGGCCCAGTTACGTGAGATGCCCCAGCATCCTGGCAGGAGAAAGCACATACTGATGGAGGTGACAGCCACTGCTCCTTGACCGCCAGTGTCTCTTCTTGGTCTAAATGTGCATCCAGCACCACACTCCTCGCTCTGATGACGTCCAATGCCCTCTGGAAAATGCTGGATGTCCTTGGGTGAGTTACTTAATCACTGTAAGCTTCATCATCCATCCTTTACAATTGCAGAAAATGATAGTATCACATCATAGGGTTGTTCGAGAAATTCAATTATAGAATGTATAGAAGAGCACCTAGCACAATGCTTTCATGGATGAATTTTAATTAAAACTAATGTTGGAGTTTTGTTTTAATATTGTCTTTTAGGCCCCTTCTGTGGAATGGGCCTAGATAAAACTGCTCTATAACAGCTTTTGGAATGTAAACAAGAAACTAAAAAATCTTTTAATGGAGCCAAGAAAGACTCACCCTATTCACAATTTTACCAACAGTACCATAACAAGACTTCCAGTTTAAAACGGTACCTGGCTGGCATTAAATACCACTGACAAATGTGAAGATGAGGAGAAAAGAAACATCACAACACTTGAGATTAAGAGGATGTATTTCTAGATTCTAGGAAGAAGTTCTACTAATTATAAGCCAGCTAGAGATTGACAAGCTTCCCATAGAGTTTCTATCACGAAATAGAAGTTGCGGGGAGGGCACAGCTGGCACAATAGAAAGAAAACCAGGTCAACTGCCCTCTGCTACCTGGGCACTGCTTTTTGAGGCAGCCAAAACGTGGATTCCCATTCTGCTCCCACATCTATCTACATCTTACAGACAGTGACTCCAGGGGTGGGAAGAGAGGGCCTGGATAGCAACACACGGCATCCTAGGAAGTTTGGTCCCCAAGAATAAAGCCCAGCAGATGGGTGGAGAGACAGGAAGTACCCCAGAGGAGGTGCTTGGGGGAAGCTGGTCCTTCAGGTCACAGTATCAGAAACAGACAGGGGCAAAGAGAGTTCCCACCTTGGCAGAGCAGAAATGTACTGGATGAATGCCACTAGACATTGGCAGAAACAAATTTTAGAAGTCCGCTGATGTAAAATGATCTTTAAATGCCCTTTCAGTTTTATTCAGGAAGGGAAAAATACATCAAAATATTGAAAAACTCCAGAAATATTGCTCTGTTATCAAAGGTGGCAAAGCTTCTGAAACGAGAGTGTTTGGTTAGCAGGCAGTCTCAAATAATAGCTTAAGTATTTGATTTACTGAAGCCAAAATCCAGAGAATCAAAGGTGGTTTAAGGATATAAATGCATAAAGCACAAAACCATATGAATTGTTTAAAAAACAGTATGGAAGGTGATGACTTTTGTACATTTCTTGAGCATAAAGCTGGAAGACAAGCCTCACTCAATGAGAGGATGAAGTGAAGTGAAGGAGGAAATCCTGCAGTAAGAAAGCTGGTGGCGCTCAGGACAGAGACGCATGCAGTTGTTTACATAACTACAAGAGTGTGGTTTCAAACTGGACAAGCAATGACCCTTTGCAGGGGTAATGTAAATGTACAAAGTGTGTCGTTAATATCTGGGGCTGTAATCCCAAAGTCCAGGAATCTGTGGTAGGGGCTGCTGAGATCCACATTACAAACAAGGACAACTCAATTAACACAGTTCTGTTATTTGCTTCGCTAATTAGAAAAATATATGTTTTAGATGAATTTTTTAAAGTAGAAGTATCCACTAGAAAAATTTTAACCAGGATACATACTTTCCAAACCTTAGAAAAGAGAAAAGCAAAAAGGACATTGGCTATTCAAGCAGAGAGAGAAGGAGAGAGGAGGGAGGGAGGGAGAGAGAGAGAGAGGATGAACAAATCAGCAAGGAAGTATTATCAAACAAGTAAATAAAAGACGACAACCTAAGAGCTACCCATAACAATATTAGACATGAATGAAATTTCTCTATTAAAAAGACAAAGGCCTCTGATTAGGTGAAAAACAAATTCCGAGAACCACTATCCAATGTCCAGGCCTGCTGGAGGGGCTGGTGATGCAGACTGAAGGCTAGCCCTCGACAACAAGCATGTGACATATTGACAATATAATTTCAAACACTATAACTCCAAACAGGGTGAGGAAAATAGTATTTGTGGAAACTGGATTCAAGGCAAATATCAACTAGAAAGGAAGGTAATTTTATATTGCTTTTTAAAATACTATAAACAAGAAAGATATAATACTCATGAAAATTATGCACTAAATTATATTGCATTGAAATATATGAAGCAACACCTGTTAGAAGTATATTAGCATTAGGGAATTAACATATCTCTGTCAGTCTCTGATGGAGTAAGTAGGCAAAAAAAAAAAAAATTGTTGAATATCTTAATGATAGAACGAATTTAAAAATATAGAGAGTCTGGTTCAAGATGACGACGTAGGGAGATCCTGAACTCACCTCCTCCCGTGGACACACTGAATCTACAGCTCCATGTGGAACAACGTCCTCTTGTCCTCTGGAAAAAAACTAAACACCAGCAAATTTTGCCCCGTCACATTGGGCAAATGAGAAAGAAAACACATTGAAGCTAGAGGAAGGGCTGACACACAATCTCGCCATAAACCCCACCCCCAGCACAGTCAGGAGGGAACTTCACACCCAGAGCTTCTCCCTGAGGAGTGAAGGGTTCCTACCCCACATTGGGCACCCCAACTTTTAAGACTGGCACCTGAGAGACAATCGCTCAAAACATCTAGCTTTGAAAACCAATGGGGCTTGTGCCCACAAGACTCTTGGGGTTGTGGCAAACTGAGACAGGTCCTCAAGGGGCTCAGCACAGAAGTGTCACTTTGAAAAGCACCCAGACTTGATGTGAAAGAGACTCATTTGCTATTTTTAAAGCACTGGGCTGGGGGGTAGGGGCCTGTTGGGACATTCTCCAGGATGGATGCTGGTGGGCACTATCTTTCCACTCTCCCTGTGCCACACTCCAGGGCACCAGTGTCTCCTGGAGGGGAGCTTCGGCACACATCTGGTGCCCCAGTTTTCACACTGGTGACCTGGTTTTTGCAGCTGCCACCCTGGGGATACCCCTTGATTGCCTGGCTCTGGGGCGATCCTGGGTCCCATGGGACTATAACAACTGGAGAGACAGTTCTTGGCAGACCACCATGCCCAGGGCACTGGCAGACAGCCACTGAGACACATCCCAGATATTCTGAGAAAGAGGCCTATTTGCTTGTCCAGGAGCTCTGGCTGAGGGGCAGGCTTCTGGTCTGGCACACTTACAGGGGCCTGCAGAGGAGCTCTCGGGTAATGGAGGCTGGTGGATACAGTCTTGGCATTCTCCGCCTGCCTCACTCTCCCTCTGCATTTCTGCAGCTCACAGGTGTCTTCCAGAAAGGAGCTTATATCCTTGTCTAGTGCCTTGATTTTTGTGGCTGCTGCCAGGGGACATTTTTACAGTATCCAGATCTGGTGACCAGTGGGGCTTATGCTCACAGGTCCCACAGGACTGTAACCAATGGAGAAAGAGTTCTTAAACAGCTACCACCTCCAGGGCACAGCAAGAGGCCACAGACCCAGGGGCCCAGTCTTGCTGTGAAAGAGGCCTATTGGCTTCTCTTCTTAGCTGCAGCCTGAGGAGCAGGCTGCTAATCAAATGCGCGCCCAAGGGCTCAGTGCAATCCTTTGCA
This sequence comes from Ceratotherium simum simum, assembly GCF_057802395.1. Classification (NCBI taxonomy): domain Eukaryota; kingdom Metazoa; phylum Chordata; class Mammalia; order Perissodactyla; family Rhinocerotidae; genus Ceratotherium; species Ceratotherium simum. The sequence goes on along the minus strand of NC_141927.1, from coordinate 41,126,965 downwards.
GACACCTCCTAGGGCAGGCGCTGTCTTTGCACTCCCTCTGCCCTGCTCCAGAGCGCCAGTCTCTCAGAGGGGAGCTCTTATACATGTCTGGTGTCCCAGTTTTCACCTCTGGTGCCCCGGTTTTTTCAGTAGACACCAGGGGCACACCCCTTGACTGCCTGGCTCTGATGGCCAGGGGGCTTGCATTACTGGGTTCCATGGGACTGGAGATGTCTCACAGAGACAGTTCTTGGCGGGCTACCACCCCCAGGGGCACTGCACAGACAGCAGACTGAAATACCCTCAGCCTTTCTATGAAAGAGGCCTACTTGCCTGTCCTGGAGCTTTGCCCTTAGGGGGAGAATTCAAGGTTGGCACACATCTAGAGGCTACGGAGATGCTCTTGGAAAGTGTAGGCTGGGGGGACACCATCTTTGCACTCTTCCTCTACCTCACTACAGCTCAACAGTATCTCCTGGAAAGGAGCTTATACACTCATCTGGAGCCCCAGTTTTTGCAACTGCCAACCAGAGGACACCTCCAGATCACTCAGTTCTCGTGGCAAGGGGGGCTTAGGACTATAATATTTACTTTCTTTAAAAGCTCCTGCCTGTGAGTCTGGCTTCCAATCAGCCTGAATCTGGGTGCTGACCGACATCCTCCCCTTTGGGACACCGAAGGGACTTGGCACACCCTCAACCACTTGAGCTGTTAAAAATAAAATAGGCTGCTTGGACATCATAAAGGTTTGAGAGACAACCAAGAGCTAGGGCAGGGCCGTCATCTGAGCCAATTAATCGCAATGAGTTAGAGATTGAGAAAGGAAGCTTGTATTTGATTAGCCATCATAATCAGAAGATGGCAGACTAATGTCTCAAAAAACCACCTTAAAGAATGACAGAATCTTGAGGCAGTTATATAGGGAAAATGGGCAGTAAGGAGGGGGTTTAGAAATGTCAGCCTTCAGGCATGACAGACTCCAGGGTCCATCATTGTTCTTTTCTTCTGTCAGTGGTGATGAATATCCTACAGGTGTTCCTTCTTTCTGGAGGTCTTTTTGTTCCCTGGGAAAATTTAAGATTGTTAAGAACAAAGCTATCAGAGCACCTCAGCAGGAATATGTGCACAGGATCAGGGCCATAAAATCATGAAAGTGTATAGTAATTTATAATGATTACATGCTAGAAGGGTTTTAACTAGGAAAGGGTCATTTAGTGTGACAAGATGGCCTCACTTATGTTCACTTACACATAGATACAGGGAACAGATTGGTGGTTGCCAGAGGCAGGGGATGGGGGGGGTGAAATTGGTGATGGGGGTTAAAAGATACAAGCCTCCAGTTATAAAATAAGTAAGTCCTGGGGATGTAATGTACAGCATGGCAACTATAGTTAATAATACTGTATTGCATATTTGAAAGTTGCTGAGAGAGTAGATCTTAAAAGTTCTCATCATAAGAAAAAACATTCTGTAACTAAGTATAGTGACAGATGTTAACTAGACTTTTGTGGTGATCATTTCAAAATATATACAAATATCAAATCGTTACATTGTACACCTTAAACTAATATAATGTTATATGTAAATTATACCTCAATAAATAAATATATATATACATATGCATGTGTGTATATATATATATAAGCTTGTGTATTACAAACTGAAAATATATCTTCTTTTTGAATGCCTGGAGCATTTAAATTGTTAATATGTCAGGCAATAGGAAAACCTTAAAGTTTGTAGGGGAAGAAGAGAAATCCTCTACCTACTCTGGGTCCTTCTGGCTGGGCTATGAATTAAAATGACATGAGACAGAATAACAGGAGAAAATCAAACAAAGCTTTATAATATGTATACATGGGAGGAACCCGGGAAACTGGGTAACTCCACCAGAATGGCAGAGGTTGTCATCTTAAATACCATCTTCAGCTAAAAACAAAGGAGGACGTTGAGGGTAGTGGTTTGGGATTTTCAAGCCAATTCACATGGAGATGGAAAAGCAAATGTTTTGTAAACAGAACTTTGATAAGGACGGGCTTAGCAAGGACCCTCCCAGTCTATCCACACCCAGAGTCATCTACGGTGATGGCCCATCCTGGGGACAGGCCTTTTATCTTAAATCCTTTTAGGCAGTTAGGGAGAAAGCCAAAGTTTATTTCAGAGTCTTTTGTTCTTAAAAATAATCAAGCCAAGGCAAAGTGACACATTTTGGGGTGGCCAATTCTGATTTCCCACTTTTGTTCTTTTGAACAGAACACATTCCCAGATCATGATGCTATAAAACTCAAAATTACTAATAAAAACTTAAGTTATAAAATCCTAAATAACTTTAATTTTATATCACTATTTGATATGAGTAGTTTTTTAGAAGAGTAATTCAAAACTGTAATAAGCCATTTAGAATATGTCAACCGGTATACTGCTGATCAAAACATAAGAGATGTATTTAAAGTTATACATATGGGACAAATAATAATAATATTAAAACATGAAAATAAATTATCAACTCATACTTTGGAATGGAATAAAAAATAGGTGGAATAAAAAATAGTTCAGCCACTTTGGAAAACAGCTTGGCAGTTTCTTACAAAGTTGAACATACACTTAGCATATAACCCAGCAATCCCACTCCAAGGTATTTACTCAAGTGAAATAAAAACCTATGTTCACAAAAAAACCTACACATGACTGTTTATAGCAGCTTTATCCACAATAGCTCAAAATAGAAAACAACCCAAATATCTATCAGCTAGTGAATGGGTAGACAACTTGTGGTGCATTTGTACAATGGAATGATAGCCAGCACCAGGAAGGAATGAAGGTCTGATGCACGGAGGCAGCAACGTGGATGAGTCTCACGGGCATTACACTAAGTGAAAGAAGCCAGACTCAAAGGGCTCTACCCTTGGTGCATTGCTGTGGCATTCCAGACAAGGCAAAACTATAGGGACAAAAATCGGATGAGTAATTAATTCCCAGGGGCCAAGGAAACTTTTCAGGGTGACAGAAATCTTCTGTCTTGATTGTGGTGGTGGTTACAGAACTGGACACATTTTTAAAAATTGCTGGAACGTCACACTAAAAAGGGTGAATTTGAATAAACTACATTTTAGAAAACTTGAAAAATATAGTACCCAAATCAAACTAAAAAGACTGAGAAAGAATAAAATAACCAATATGAGGAGAAAGGACTGAAGATACAACAGAACATTTTCCACTTTCATCTCTTTTGACCTCAAAGCAGCGTTGACAGGACGGACCACCCCCCTCTTGGCTTTGGCCACGTTGGCTTCTCTAGGTCTGGGCTCCGTAGCACAGTTTAGCACCCTCTGCCCCAGGGCACGGCCCAGCGGGCGGTGTTTGGGAAGGGCCTGGGAATTCAGGCTTCTGGAGCTCACACGTTTCTCTCCCATTGCATTTTCTATCTTCTTGCCATTGTGCACAGAAACTTTAGCTTGGCCTGAGACTGGACTTTCCAGTTCCAGAAGGTACGTGATTGACACCACGAAGAAACAGGTAGTTGACGTGGTGTAAGAAAGTCTTCTCCCTAAAACCCTCAATCCAGCTTTGCTTTTGGAGCCTCCATCTGCTCAATCTACTGACTCTATAAATTACTGTTAAGGCTTATATGTCCTCTCATCCTTTCCTTCAACAAGGGATCTGCTTCCTAAGAGGGAATAAACCTTAAGCTAAAGGGAAATAAAAGCGGCAATGGATTGCTGCATGTTCCTGAGCAATGAGAGGGAGGAATTGGGGGTCCTAAGAGCATCCCCAAACCAAGCCATTTGGTAATAGCAAAGGTGATGTCCACACTACTAAACTACATGAACATTATGGGCACCAACATTTGGACAGGCACCATCCCTAAGCCCATACAGCCGGATCAGTACCGGCCTGTACTGGCTGCCTACACCTCTGGGCTGAGGAAGGTCAAGACGGCAACATGCCCTCTGCTTACTCACCCCAAACACTCTGCTCTCAGTTACAAATAATCATAATAAAACTCTGTCATTATTAGCAGTGGGATGTGTGGGAGATCAAGATTTGGCCACCCTGAAATCTATCTCTTTACCTTGATTGTTTTCTCTGAAGGACATTTGACCTCCCGCACTAACTGCCTAAAGAATTTGACATGGTGGCTCCTTCCTGGAACAGATCTTCTATCATGAGGGCTGTAAAGATAATGTAGGATAGAGGTTACAATAGGAAAGGCACCAAGCCTCTTTTATCAAAAACTTTGTCTCTCCCTGACCACATTATCTATAGATGACCCTGAAAAGAATTGTCCTCCTGCCCTCTGAAGTCCCAGGCCACTACCCACCCCCAACACGCTCCTTGCCTTTAGCTGCAATACTTAAGCAAGCAGCTTAGACAGAGGGGCGAGTTGCTCATTTCTGAGTTTCTCCCATGTATACATGTTATTAAACTTGGTATTATTTTCTCCTGCTAACCTGTCTTGTTAATTATTTGGCCAGCCATAAGAACCTTAAGGAAAAGGGCAGAGGGAGATTCTTCCTCTTCCCCCGACAGATGCAAATAATAAAGCATCCCACTGTTATTTTATTTTATTTTTTTGTGAGGAAGATCAGCCCTGAGCTAACATCCATGCCAATCCTCCTCTTTTTGCTGAGGAAGACTGGCCCTGAGCTAACATCCGTGACGATCTTCCTCCACTTTATGTGGGACGCTACCACAGCATGGCCTGACAAGCAGTGTGTCAGTCAGTGCACTTAACCGCTACGCCATGACGCTGGTCCCTAAAGCATCTGACGGGAGAAAGGGAGAATCTCCCTCTGCCCTTTTCCTTAAGGTTCTTATGGCTGGCCAAATAATCAACAAGACAGGTTAGCAGGAGAAAATAATACCAAGTTTAATAACATGTATACATGGGAGAAAGCAGGGACACTGCGTTTCTCAGCACAATAGCAGAATTCTTGTCTTAAATACCATGTTCAGCCAATGACAAAGGAGGATGTTGGGGGTGGGGGGAGTCAGTTACAGGAGATTACCACTAAAGCACAGTAAACAAGAGTAAGGTTATTATGCAGATTTAAGGCCTCACCTTCCACATTAAGTTTTTAGAAATGAGGTCATCCCCCTCTTCCCAATACAGAGAGGGAGATACCTTTACAAATGGAGATTTCCCTTATAAATGTAAATGTTTGTCTGGCAACTCCTTGCAGGGCCATCCAGAGAATGTGGCCAGAGAGACATAAGATGGGCTTGTTGATGCCTTTTCTATTGTAACATCTATTTTACATTATATTACAGCCATCAGATAGAAGATCTGTTCCAGGAAGGAGTTACTATGTCAAATTCTTTAGGCAGGTAGTGGGGGAGGTCAAATGTCCCTCAGAGAAAACAATCAAGGTAAAGAGATATATTTCAGGGTGGCCAAATCTTGATCTCCCACACATCCCACCGTTAAAAGCACAAGCAAAAGACTCTAAACTCTACGAGTTATCAGCTCCCAAGAATCATAAAAATCAAATTTCATCACACCTTTCTGAACTCTCTCCTGAGACCCTTATATCTGCCCCTGACACTCAAGCCAGTTAATTTTAGAAATAAGAAATTAATAGTAATCTTCAAGATTTGGTTTTGGGGATGTTTTCTCTCTAGGAATTAGTGTTTAGAAAAAAACAGTTAAGGTACAGGGACCTGGCTAGGTCTGTCTGAGAAATTTCCTTCTTACAACTCCACGTCTGTGCTATCTTGACAGAACGACAAAAAGTACAGGGAACTGTCTTCCCTCTCTGCTGCCCTGCAAACTGCCCTTCTCTCCTCCCTTAGTTACTCAGCAACAGAGCCCTCAACTCCAGGCTTCATCCTGGGGCTCATCCTTGACCTGTGCCAGGCGGTCTGAGCAAAGGGCGGGCAGTGAGGGCAGCACAGATCTCCCCTGTCCCCTGTCCCCTGTCCCCTGCCTGGGTATTTCAGTAGGAGCTTTAAGTAGAAGCAAAGCCTCAAGACAACTAAGGAGAGTTTTAGTCAGAGTCCGACTGTAGGACACCAGGGGAGGGCGTGGGAAGGGGGGCCTTCAGGTTACAACCCCAAAGGTCACAGGTCTTCCTGTCACACCCCTGCTGCACTGGAATTAGAGGTGTGGCTTTTTTATTATTATGAGTCAGCCACGATTCATTTATTGATCACATACTATGTACACGTCCTTTGCATATATTATTTCTAATCCCTACAAAATCCTGGAAGGTAGTATGGTTGGTTATCTCCATTTACAGAAAACTATAGCTAAGAAAAGTTGGGAATTGTCGGAGATCAAAATTTGGCCACCCCAAATTATATCTCTTTACCTTGATTATTTTCTCTGATGGACATTTGACCTCCCCCACTAACTGCCTAAAGGAATTTAACTCTGGGTATAGACAGACTGGCAGGGTCCTCACTAAGTCCATTCTTATCAAAGTTCTGTTTTCCAAACATTTACATTTGTAAAGGTATCTCCCTCTCTGTACTGGGAAGTTAGGGGAGATGACCTTATCTGTGGAAACTCTTATCAGTACGGAAGGAGAGGATTTAAATCTACATACTCTTGATTACTGTGATTTGTCTCCCTCCTGTCTCCTCCCCCACCCCCAACATCCTCCTTTGCCTACCTGAATATGCTATTTAAGGTGAAAATCTTAGCCATTTGTCGTGAAACTCAGTTTCCCTAGTTTCTCCCATGTATACATGTTATTAAACTTTGACTTTCTCCTGCTAACTTGTCTTTTAATTATTTGGCGAGCCCTAAGAACCTTAAGGGAAAACGTGGAGGGGGATTCTCTCTCTTCCCTAACGGAATCTTACCTAGGATCACCCAGTTAGAGACTAGAAAAGGTGGATTCCACCCAGGTCTGCAGCCAAGGGTGGGAGGGAGGGCCACTCTGTATCTCTGGCTTCAAGGGGAGAGTCTCTCCTGTTTCCCAGTCACCATCTGCCCCTGGTCCCCTTGTCATAGCTGAAGGAGTTAGGTGCCCAAGAGCTAAAGATTATCTTCTTCTCAACTGAAGAGTCAGGGGGACCAAAAAAATCATGTGACCAGAATCCCAAGGGCCCTTCCTTTCCAAATAAAGCTAGGCAAAGTCAGGGCCTAACCAAGGGCCCTCTGAGGAAGCCAAGTGCTAATTAGTGGGCCAACACTCTTAAGGGGATTGCCCTTTGGGGGAAGGATGGTGAAGAAGGCCCCCCTTATTACCAGGCCATTCCCTGCCCTGCAGTGAATTCTGACACCAGAGCCTGACCTGCAAATCTCCACTGGGAGCTCGGATAGGAGGCTCCCCTGGACACAAGACCACCTGTAGCCAGGATCATAGTCATAAGGCATTCATTCTACTGGAAATTTTTGAAGGGGGGGTGGAAATTTGAGCAATTAAACACCAATTTGATATTAAAATGTTCATCTCAGGGACAGCAGGTAAAATGCCAGACAGAGACCCTAAATCGCCTTGTGACCTACACTGTGGTCTCACACACACAAGGAGACTTGGGGACAGAATCCAGCTAACTCCACCCCAAACTTAGCTCCTGCCTTATTTATACCTAAATGCCTAGGGGAGTCTCAGGATTTCCTGAGACACAATGAGTCTTGTTCTGATTATTCAGCTGGTTGAGATCATTGTGACAACTGCGCTGTTAAGGCAGCTTCCCCGCATATGGGGGAGTGTGGAAGTCTGAAGGTAAAATGGCCCCAATTCTTCACCCTTCCCTGAATCACGCACTTTGCAATGTGACTTTGCAGCTCCTGCCATCAAGGGTGAAGTCTGTGTCCCAACTCTTCAATCTGAGCTGGCCCTGTGACTTGTGTTGGTAAATGGAATGTGGAGAAATGACAGAGTGCCAGCCAGTTCTGAGCCCAGATCACAATTGGCCTTACAACTTCCACGGTTCGTCTTGAATCCTTGCAGTGACATGCAAATGAGGCCAGGCCAGCCTGCTGGAGAAGAGACCACGGGGAGCAGAGCTGCTATAATCAGGCCAGATCATCTGGCCCCCAGCTGACAACAGATGCATGAGCCAGCCCAGCTGAAGTCAGCCACACCCGGCCCAGACAAGGAGCACCCGGCCAACCCACATACCCAGGAGGCAAACAAATGCTTACTGTCATGAGGCACTTCTTGTTGTGGCCACGACGCCACACTATTGTGGTAACAGACAACTGACAGAGAGGAGACTCACCTGAATGCGTCATGGAAGAAAGAGGAACGAGTTTTCAGCTAAGACCTAGAATGGCGGGTCACTGACTGGGGTTCAAGTGGCCGTCATCTCAGTGACCACAGAATTAGCATCTCAGTTGTGAACAAGTGGAGACGAGAATGGAGTGGGAGGACCCTGGAGGGTATGTGGATGGTTTTCTCCAGGAAGGAAAGAAAGTGCGTTCAAGGACGTCTCCACTTGCCCAGTGCTGGCCCCTGAGGGTCAGGAAGATGACAGCTAGCAGGAGACGGCTGAGCTGGGAGCAGGAGAATTGTGTGGGCCCTTGGGGCTAGTGAAGTTTTCACAGGGTGAGGGGATTTCCAGCCTGGAACCAGGAAAGCTCTTTACTGCTTCTGTGTTGAGGTTTCATTCATTCACTCATTCCCAAACACTTGGTGAATATCTACTGTGTCACTGTACTCACCGTTGTATCCCCACACAGCGGGTAAGGTGACTGGCAAATAGTTCCTGCCACAGGAACTCATAGTCCAGCGAGGGGCCACCAGAGGCTCAGATGGGGACGCAAGGGCCCTGCTAGTAGTGAGATGAGGTGGGAGATGCAGAGAAAAGGCAGAGCCCTCTGATTACTCAATCTCTGAGCCTCGTGGTCTGTTGTCTAGGTGCCTACTGAACAGAGGAAGCAAAATGCCTTATCACATGGTCACACCAATCGTTACATCAATATAGTATCTTCAAACATTTGTCCAAACGGCAAAGGTTCCATATAGTGAGGCAGAGGGAGGGACTGCAATGTCCCTCAACTCAGGGCCCCTTGTGGGAGAGGCGAGCATCCGACAGCAACACTGATCCATAAATACAAGCTGAGATCATGCCCCCAAAAGTCCTCAGAGCAAGGAGAGCAGCAGAAGGACCCGGGGCTTTCTATGGAGATGACATCTGAACAAATATCTGGAGGGTGAGTAACTTGGTGAAGAGAGCGGAGCCTCCAGAAAGGGTGTTCAAAGGGCGCAGAGTGAGCAAGACCCAGGGGAGGAGGGATTGCTCAGAGGACAGCGGTTCTGAAAGTGTATGAGGAGAACACCGGGAAACAGGTGGCTGGACAGGTGGGCAGCAGGAGCCTGGTCTTCGTTCCGTGTGCAGTGGGGAGCCAGAAGAGGGGAATCATCATTTGAGTGTGAGCCATATGAAATCGCCATTTCTGTAGGGCAAAAAATGGCCAACTTTGGCAGCCTCATACAGATCAACCTATATTTCCAAATATTTCCAAAGGCGTCTTCAACCTGACCCTTCCAAGTCTGACTATTTGTTATGGACTTTTAATTCCAAGGTGACTTCCTAGTTCCTCTCACAGTAAACCAAGCTTTGGTGCCAAGGGAGTGAGAGAGTGACCAGCGTCCCTGCTGGACTCCTCACCTTTCTTCCCAGCCTGCAGTGCCCCTGGCAGGGGTGTGGGCTCACCAGGAAGCCTGCCACCTCAGACAGCTGCTCCCTGCCCCAGGTGCCCAGGGACACTCTCCCTGCCTGGAGTTGATGACAACACAAGGAAGGTGGTGGACTCCTGAGGTTCTCAAGAAATGGGCTCAAATAACACAACCCTCCCCCAGCCCAGCCACTGGTGGCCTCTTTTCTGTTTTTAGTGCCTCTGTGTAAGTGAGACTGAAATGGAGGTCACAACTCAACTGGACATCACTGCACTGGGATTTTGCATTTTGCATTTTGCCAGCTCATATAGAACTGTTAAAGAGCAAGTAACAGGAAGATCGTATAAACCAAATCCAGCCATTTGGGCATAACTAGAAATATATATGATTCATATCTGAGGAGAAAAACCAGCACGTCACAAAGCTTCCTTTATTGGGAGCCTTTTAGAAACACCAGAGAGGGCATCTGTCAAACCCCACAGTGCATCAGGCGTGAGGGAAGTGGGGCACTCTCAAGCCGCCCCGAGTGGGCGAGACTCCAAGGAGATGGGGGTTCATCCCATACAAACTCCTGTGTCCCAGAGCACTTTGTGCTCCCTGGTCACACGTTGGTAGAGGCAGTTTCAACCTAACAGGGGCAGGGTGGGGGGCGTTGGTTGTTCTTGGCTCATGCTCAGTGCCCACCTTGAGGAAACACCCAGCACTAAATCATTTCTCTCCCAAAGGTGTCCAACTTTACCACACATAAGGCATGAAAACTAAATCAGAGATTTCAAGGGGAAATCAGATGAGGGTTCACATCACACACCATAGAGCAAAATTTTGTGCCTTTGTTTTCCAACATCTATTTCCTGAAGACTCTTTTTACCAAAACCTACCCCATCTCTTTCTCTCTTCCCTACCCCTGACAAAGATTCAAACTTTAGCCAGGCTCCTGAACGTTCTCCTAGGCCGTCTGTGGAAAACCCAGTGTTAGCAAGACCCCTGCTAAGCCAGAACCCCCGACCCTCGACATCTGGTCAGGTTCCTCCCCCTCCACCATCCCCTTCCCCATCGAGCGATGTCTGATCACCAGGCTTGTCTTCAGCAGAGAATCCTGTCGGGTCAATTTAGCTAAATCCCTCCTCACCATTGACGTTTCCTCTCAGTAACTTCCATCCACTGACGCCCCTGCTCCTTGGCTATAAATTCCCACTTGCCCACGCTGAATTTGGAGTTGAGCCCAATCTCTCTCCCCTGCTGGAAGATCCATTGCAGTGGTCCCTATACCCGTGGCGATGGCCCTGAATAAAGTCGCTTTACCATCTTTAACAAGTGTCACTGAATATTTTTCCCGGTAACACTCCACACAGTTTCTCAGAGCACCCCTAAGGCAATACAGCTCTTGCTCCAACTGCCACATTGTACTCAGGGAAGCAAACCCAGCACTTGGCTTGCTCACCCCCTTCCTCTCTCCTCAGAAGCCACTTGCTGAGGAACAGAGAGAGATGAGAAGGGCTGGGGTGGATCTGGGTGGGGTGAGAGAGGTTCAATTTATCAAGATTCATTCTACAGAACTGGCCTATTCTTAGACGAGAAAATTAAAAATTTTTCCCCACATTACATTATTGATATTAGCCCAAAGCAGCATAATCAGGGGATCCGTGAAGAACAAAAATCATGATGTGCAAACAGAACCAAGTACCATTATGTGGAAATTACTCAAGGTTCAGGGTGACTTTGAGAGTGCTCTCTTTAAGGACAGAGGGAACTGAGGTTATCAGGAAAGCTTTAGTGTCTCACTGACTAAGATTCTGTGACCCTTAAATTTTAATATTTTGAGTGCAAGGAAAATTGAAATTTATAAAGAAGAGAAAAAGCCAAAGGACAAACAGAAAAGAAATGAAACTGCCTCCCTGGAAGGGGGTGGAAGGGAGTGGGGGGGCGTCTGAGACCCCAGCACCAGGCGCTTTCTGGCAAGAAACGTGCTCATGGAGACAGAACGTCCCCAATCGCCGTGTGCCTCACCGGGGTTTATGCCTTTGAAGAATGACAAAAATTACTGAAGGTAAGGGAAAAATATAGAGGTAAAGAAGTTAGCTTTCAATTATCCAGGAGCTGATGCTGTTGGTTGGACTTGTGAATGATCTAGACCCTGCCTTTCCTCCTGGTTCTTCTTGCATTTTGGCAAATGTGTTGTTCATAAGTACTTTATCCTGATGGTAAAAAATCATGTACAAAGCACATCAGCCAAATATTAGCATCTTTGATTAAGGTTCTAGAGTGCTGGGGAAGAGTGTTTAAATTTCAGTAGAGCCATGAATTTTGACAGTTTTGTAAATTGACTCCATCCAGTGTAAACATGCTGTTCTCCAGAACCCACACAACAGGTGAAGATCTGCAAAGTAGTTATTAAGTTCTGCTTTAGGAACTTCTAAACATCAACATGGAAGAAGATATCCAGAGAAATGTGAGGGAATTAGAATTGTGCCAAGAGTGAAAGGGAAAATGTAGGCAGCATCTAACTACTGTAGAACCCTTCTTCCCAATGATGCCTCACCTTTCCCAGTACCCAAAGACAAAGATTTTATTTAAGAAAAAAATCAGGGGTGCACACACAAAAATGATCACACCAAAAGGAATAGGTATTAAAATAGCTAAATGTTTTAACTCATACAATTGACAACACAACTGAAAGAATCAGTAAGAAAGTGTTGAGCACTTAGGCTGTGACCTGTGTAGGGATATGGTTCCATGACACACCAGCCCTCACAGAATTTATAATCTTGTTGTTGGCCGTGGAGAAGACAAACACCCAGGAAACAAGGAGACAGAAGGCCATTGAGAGCTAACTGTTCCACCCAATCGTTCAGCGCTGCTTTTCAGGACAAGGAGTGGTATACAAGGGCTTTATAAGCAAGTAAGGGCTCTGCTTTGACAGGTGCACACAGCTAGAGCAGGCCAAGGAAGGAGGGAGGGCAATTTAAAGGAGAATAAGACAACTGAACAGGACATTGGGTAGGGTTATGACCCCTCTGCTTCTAGACAAGACGCCTTTACCTAGTAAGGGGAAGGCGCTTTTTCCCATGAACATACAGAAATTAAACATCCAAAGGAGAGTCACTCTCCAGAGCAGTCTTCTTGGAAACAGAGGTTGGTGGTGGGTGGGAAGGGGAGGGTGGAAAAGGAAGACAATTTAGGCCCATCCAAGAAAAAACCATCCCAACACTTCAAGTTTCTCTTGCAAAGACAATTATCTCATTTGTTCATCCATCTTCAAAGGAGGAGTATCAACATGGTTCTGAGCAATGGCAGCCCTGTTGGAATAATAACAATTACAGATGGTCCCCAACTTACGATGGTTCCACTTAGGATTTTTCAACTTTGCGATGGTGTGAAAGTGATAAGCATTCAGTAGAAACCATACTTAAAATTTTAAATTTTGATCTTTTCCTGGGGCTAGCGATATGTGGGTGGATCCTCTCTCCTGATACTGGGTAGTGGCAGAGAGCGCAGCTCCCATCAGCCCCGCGATCACGAGGGTGAACAACCGATACACTTACAACCATTCTGTCCCCAGACAGCCATGCTGTTTGTCACTTTCAGCACAGTGTTCAATCAATTACATGAGCTATTCAACACTTTATTATGAAACAGGCTTTGTGTTACATGACTTTGCCCAGCTGTAGGCTAATGTAAGTGTTCGGAGAACATTTAAGGCAGGCTAGGCTAAGGATTTTAAGGATGGGTTTATCTGGATGTAACTCCATCATAAGTCGAGGAAGATCTGTACTCTGACGAAGATCTGACTGCCAGGTACTAATGATAATAGCACCTACTTATGGGGTTATTGAGAGAACTAAATGGAGTCATTTCTCTGGGATTTGTTTCTTCTCTGCAAAATGGGGAAGAATGTCTGGAAACTTATCTGAGGCTACATAACAGGGAAGTCTTATGGATGAAAGTCAAAAGATAAGCATGTAAGTTTCCAGAGAGGTAGCAGATGCTACATGTCTAATTGTTTCGGTTAGAAGGTGGCTCGGTCTTGTCCACACGACTCTTCTGGAGGGTAAGCAGCGTGTGAGCTGCATGTAGCAGCCAGTATCCCTCTGGAATGGCCTCTGGTCTTCCATGGGCCTGCTCCCCTGCCACAGGGATGGTGGCCCACCATGAGAGGTTTTAAGATTCGAGGGGTGACTGAAGTGTGCTAGTTCCAAGAGTTGGGCTGGGTATAGGTTTTCCCCCAACCACAGCCAAGCCTGGCTGACCAGCCCCTCCCCCTAGGAGGCTGCCCCCAACACAACAGAGAGCAGGTAAGCACCAGGCCTCTGTGGCAGACCATCCGGGGTTCCATGGGACCCTTTGGAGCACTGGGGTGTCGCTTATAAAACCCAATCCTCCAACTCCATCAGTCAACAGGGAAATTAAAATTACAACCACAATGTCATACGCTGCACACTCATCAGAATGGATAGAATAAAACGACAGAAAATACCCAGTGTTAGTGAAAATGTGGAGCAAATGGAACTCTCATACACTGCCCGTGGGAGTGTAAATGTAACTGGTACCACCGCCCTAGAAAACTATCGGCAGTATCTGCAAAACTGAACATGCCCAGACCACGTGACCCAGCAATCCCACTCCTAGGCAGATACCCAACAGAAATGCAGATGGATGTTCACCAAAAACATGCATGAGAATGCTCATAGCAGCACTTTTCATAATAATCCCAAACCAAAAATGGCCATTAACAGAAAAATGAGTAAATACGTTGTGGTATGTTTACACAAAGGAATATTATAAAGCAAAAAGAGTGGACCATCTACAACTACACACAACAACATGACTGAGTCTCGTAAACACAACATTGAGCAAAAGAAGCCAGACATACAAGAGCCCACATTGTGTGATCTCCCACTATAAAGTTCAAAAACAGACAAAACTAATCTATAGGGTTAGAAATCAGGAGATTTTGGAGGTGGGGGAATAGAACCTGGAAGGACATATGAGGGGCTCCTGGGATACCAGTAAAATTCCGTCTCTCAGTGTGGGTGCTGGCTATATAGGTGGGCTCAGTTCATAAAAATTCATTGACATTTACGTTTATGATGTCTGCACTTCTTGTATGTGTATTATACTTTGAGTGCAAAAACAAGTGTTTGAGGAATAGGTGGGGATGCTCCTGCTTATAGCTTGGCAGAAGCAAGAGGTGAGACGGAGGGTAAGAAGGGAGCTGATGAGCCACAGACACAGTCAAGGGTAAGCCCAGCACTGGGGATGATAGTGCATAATCAGACAAAGGGCAGGGTGGGCAAAGTTGAGGTTCCCCCCTCACTGCAGGGCGTGGCTTCCTGTATGAGCTGCTTTGAAAGGGGACAAGAGGTGTTTGTGGGTGGAGACACAGGCTGCCCCCATCCCACCCACAGTGATTGGCTGTGGTCACCCTGTCGCTGTCATCTGCGCTCTTCTCTGTCTTCCACCAACACAGGAAGGATAAAACGTATTTCTCAGGAACCACATATGAGGGAAAGGAAGAGAATCAGCCTGATGGGCTGACAGATTACCTGTCTCAGACCTGCAAGGACAAGGCTGGACAAGTAGGTAAGGGCCTGGTCCCAGGGGGATTGCAAAGCCAAGCAGAGGCCTCTAGACTTGGTGCTATAGGTAAATCCGATGTAGAAAGGTTAGGATGGAAGTGGGGGAACCAGAAAATCACACCCTCTCAGCTGAAGGGTCTCTCCAAGAATGGCCTGCCTGCCGGAGTTATTACAAAGCCACCACACATACATGAGGATTTCTAGGTTTTAAAATAAGTTCCAAAATGCCCCAGCTCATGACTTCAAACCATAGTACAAAAATTTCTCAAGTTAATGGAAAAATTCTCCATGTTTTAAAGATACTATATTATTTGAAGAAAAAATAGAGCTTTCTATAAACCAAGCTCTAAAACAAGCTTTTGAAATAAGCTTTTGGAAGGCTTGGCAGGAACAGAAAAGGAGGCCAGGTTCTCTGCAGTCGGGGCAACGGAAATCTACGACAAGGTTAAAGTCGCAGAGGTGAGCTTTATGCGTCCATGAAAAGCTTCAGTTGGGAACTCTAGAAATTATTTTCATTTCCTTTTTATATTTATAAAATGTATGCTCACATTAAACACACACACACATCTGAACAGCTAGCACCAAGAGCCAAACTGAGAGCAGTCTTTACTGACAATGATACTTTGATGACTATTCAGAGGTGCAAGAGGGCCCAGGGAAAGACTGAAAGGAGAAGACACTGGGGTACAGAGAGAAACAGGAAAACAAATTCTCCACGGGCATCTACCTGGACTCCAGGAACATCATTCGTGCAGTCTTCGGCTTGGACTGAGATTGGATACCCGTCCTCCGCAAGTTTCCACAGCTTCTTCTCAGGGTCGTAAAAGCAGCGTCATAAGGCAGCGTGGGGAAGCCAAAGGAGGCTTGGTTGGGAGTCAAGAAGTATGGGCCTAATATGCCAACTCCTGGGCAGTTCTGGCTTATATCCATTGTCTTGATGTAATTCTTAAAAGTATTCCTTTTCATTCTCAAAAGTGACCTAGTTTAAGACGTAAATTACATAATGGGGGACATTGCAAAAACAACCACTCCTCCCTGTGCCAACATCCTTTCCAAAGTGACTTTTCAGCTTCTCCATCAGAAACAGAATTCTTTTCCCCTTCTTGAGTCTGGACTCATCTGAGCTTACAACTTGGCTTTGGCCAATAAAACACAGTGGACGTGATGCACCCAGGCCTCAGCACACCTTGCATGTTTTCACGGACTGTCTTGGGGCTCTGCCCAGCTGCCAGGAGAACACGCCTGAGCGTGCCCCCAGGTTCGCCCACCAGCCGACCCCCAGATGACCTGAGAGCTGACTGCAGATGCATGGATGAGCTCAGTCAACATCAGAAAAACCACGCAGGTGAGCCTAGCTTAAACTCATGATCTGTAGAATTGTTAACTAAATAAATGTTCATTGTTTTAAACCACTAAGTTCTGGGTTATTTGTTATGCATCAAAAGCTAACTGATATATATAGTCACCCTAGTTCTGATCAACACTTTGTCTATAACTATCCCTGTGAACCTGGACGAGTCCCTTAACTTTGCTGGAGTTAAATGTTAAGTGAAGAGTAAATAAATTTTGTAAAGAGGTAACTAACATTACCTGTATTCATTTCTTATTGTTGTTTTAACAAATTACCAAAAATGTAGTGGCTTAAAACAACACAAATTTATTCTCTTACAGTTCTGGAAGCTAGAAGTTCAAATCAGTGTCAAGGGGCTAAAGTCAAGGTACTGGCATGGCCAGCTTCTTCTGGAGGCTTTTGGGGAGAATCCGTCTCCTTGCCTTTCTAGGTTCTGGAGGCTGCTTGCACTCCTTGGCTTCATGACTCCTTCCTTGCATCACTCCAACTCTCTTGCGTCTGCCAACACTACTTCCTCTCTGATCTCCTGCCTCCCTGTTACACAGATCCCTGTGATTATATTGGGCCCTCCAGCTATTCCAGTATAATCCCCCCATCTCCAGATCCCTAACTTAATCACATAGCAAAATCCCTTCTGACATGTAAAGTAACATTCACAGGTTCCAGGGATTAGGACCTGAATATCTTTGGGGGCTGTTATTCAGCCTACCACGTTGCCCAAGAACTCTCTGCATGTCAGGCACTCTCTTGAGTACTGGGGAAACAGAGGTGCAAAGAACAGTTCCTGTTCTAGGGTCAGGAAGTTGGACTGGAATGATCTCTAGGATTCTTGAGCAATAACAACTGAGTATTCTTTATTTCTGTGCTGCCGCAATTGCTCCTTGCATAGCATGTGTCATTGCCTGAGGGGTAATATAAGAACCAACATTGTTCATTAAAGGCTTGAGGTCCAAGGGCAACTGACTCCCAGTGCCCCATCCTACTGAACCATTTAGCCAGAATGCGTTACATGTTATACAGTCTGTACGTGAGGCAGTGACGGGTTAGCAAGACAGCTAGAAAAAGAGGCGGAAACTGAATGAGAGGAAATATGTTAACTCCAATCTGGGAGGAGGGATATTCTAAATATAAGATGTTCATTCAAGTGACACACTGTAGAGCAATCACCTGGCTGTGGTGGAGGGTGGAAGAGAGGGCAGAGAGTAACGATGGGGAGAGAAAGAGCAAGAAAAGGATGAGGCATCAGGAAAAGGGGGAGAAAATAATACAAAATGCAAGAAAGGAAAAACAGCTCAGTTTGGAAAAGTGACTTTTATGAAATACCAATGGCACAGGGACCAGGCAGGCGGCTCCACAGCGAGAGGCGGAGCCACCACCGCAGCCCTCCTGCTGGGGCCCACATCACCACTCCATCTGCTCTAATGATTAATTGCTTTTGAAGAAACATGTATCCTCAGTGGAAAAATATCAGCATATTAAAAAAATATATTGCTAGAAATGGTAAAAATGCTTGTCAAACTTAAGTGGAATTGGGAAGGAAAAACAGGGCTAGTATATGCGCTACCGAAAAGAATCTACAACTAAAACTCAGACTGTACCTCCCTGGGGATTCTTTTTTTTTTTCCTGCAGGAAAAGATTCGCCCTGAGCTAACATCTGCTGCCAATCTTCTCGTTTTTTTCCCCTCCCCAGAGCCCCAGGGCATGGTTGTATATCCTAGTTGTAAGTGCTTCTAGTTCTTCTATGTGAGCTGCCGCCACAGTGTGCCTACTGACAGGTGGTGTGGTTCCACGACCAGGCCGCCGAAGCAGTGAGAGCGCAGGACTTTAACTGCTAGGCCATTAGGGCTGGCTCTCTCTGGGGATTGCTGATGCATGAGGATCCTGTGAAAGCATCCAAAGTGGGGAAGACTCACAATGTGAATCAGAACAACAACAACAACAACAATAATAATAACAAGTAAAACTTGCTGAGCACTTGATATGTGCCATGTACTAGGCTAGGAATTCTATAGGCATTACCTCATTTGACCCTGAAAATAACACTGAGAGATAAGTTCTGGACATCCTTCTTTTAAGATAAAGGACCTGAGGTACAGAGATTTCCTGGGTCTCAAGGGATAATGGCAGCAGTCTAAATTAGAGTATATCTACATATCCTACAAAAACCATACAAATTACAAAGGAGTTCAAGTAAAACTACCATTAAAAACATGGCTACTCCCACAGCTAACACCATACTCAGTGGTGAAAAACTGAAAGCTACCCCCCAAAGAATAGGAACAAGACAAGGATGCCCTCTTTCCACTCTTAGTCAACACAGTATTGGAAGCCCTAGCCAGAGTAATAAGGCAAGGAAGAGAAATAAAAGTCATCCATATTGGAAAGGAAGAAGTAAAACTGTCAATATTTGCGGATGACATGATATTATATAGAGAAAACCCTAAAGAATCCACCAAAAAACTATTAGATATAATAAACACAGTAAAGTTGCAGGGTACGAAATCAACATACAAAAATCTGTTGCGTTTCTATACACTAACAATGAACTAGTAGAAATAGAAATCAAGAATACAATCCCATTTACAAATGCAACTAAAAGAATAAAATACCTAGGAATAAATTTAACCAGGGAGATGAAAGACGTGTACACTGAAAACTATAAGACATTGTTGAAAGACATCAAAGAAGTCACAAAGAAATGGAAAGATATTTCATGCACAGGAATTGGAAAAATTAACATAGTTAAAATGTCCATATTACCTAAAGCAATTTATAGATTCAATGCAATCCCAATCAGAATTAGAATGACATTTTTCACAGAAATAGAACAAAGAACACTAAAATTTATATGGAACAACAAAAGACCCTGAATAGTCAAAGCAATCCTGAGGAAAAAAAACAAAGCTGGAGGTATCATACTCCCTGGATTTAAAAAATACTAGAAAGCTACAGTAATCAAAACAGCATGCTACTGGCAGAAAAACAGACACACAGATCAATGGAACAGAACTGAGGGCCCAGAAATAAACCCACACATTTATGAACAGCTAATTTTTGACAAAGAAGCCAAGCACATACAACGGAGAAAGGAAAGTCTTTTCAATAAATGGTGTTGGGAAAACTGGACAGCCACATGCAAAAGAATGAAAGTGGACCATTATCTTATACCATACACCAAAATTAACACAAAATGGAATAAAAACCTGAACGTAAGACCTGAAACCATAAAACTCCTAGAAGAAAACATAGGCAGTACGTGCTTTGACACTGGTCTTACTAGTATCCTTATGAATATGATAACTTCCAAGGCAAGGGAAACAAAAGAAAAATAAACAAATGGGACTACATCAGACTAAAAAGCTTCTGCACAGCAAAGGAAACCATCAACAAAACAAAAAGACAATTTACCAATTGGGAGAAGATATTTGCAAATCATATATCAGATAAGGGGTTAATAGCCAAAATATATAAAGAACTCATACAACCCAACAACAATAAAACAAACAACCCAATCAAAGAATAGGCAGAGAATACGAACAGATATTTTTCCAAAGAAGATATACAAATGGCCAATAGGCACATGAGAAGATGTTCAACATCGCTAATTATTAGGGAAATGCAAATCAAAACCACAATGAGATATCACCTCACACCTGCCAGAATGGCTATGATCAAAAAGACAAGAAGTAACAAGTGCTGGAGAGGATGTGGAGAGAAGTGAACCCTCATACACTGCTGGTGGGAGTGCAAACTGGCGCAGCCACTATGGAAAACAGTATGGAGATTCCTCAAAAAATTAAAAAAAAAGTACTATCTGATGTAGCAATTCTACTTCTAGGTATTTATCCAAAGAACAAGAAAGCACTAATTTGAAAAGATATTTGCACCCCTGTGTTCATCACAGCATTATTCACAATAGCCAAGACTTGGAAACAATCTAAGTGCCCATCGATGGGATGAATGGATAAAGAAGGTGTGGTATATATACACTATGAAATACTACCCAGCCATAAAAAAAGATGAAATGTTGCCATTTGCGACAACACAGAGGGACACTGAGGATAACAGCATAATTGCTAAGCGAAATAAGTCAGACAGAGAAAGACAAATACAGTGTGATCACTCTATCTGGAAGATAAACACACACACACACATAGATATGGAGAACACACTGGTGGTTACCAGAGGGAAGGGGGTGGGGGGGGCGGAAAGGGCACAGGAGCACATGTGCATGGTGAGGGGTAGCAACCAGACTTTTGGTGGTGAAAAATGTAGTTTCTACAAAAGCAGAAATATAATGATGTACACTTGAAATTTATTTAATGTTATAGACCAGTGTTACCTCAATTAAAAATAAATAAATAAATAAAAATAGAAAAAAAAACATGCTTACAGCATGTTTTCCTCTAAAGGAGAAAAGAGTACTAAAACTTTAATTTGCATGTAAGTAGGAAAAGAAATATCTGAAATACACAGAGAAAGCTCTAGAGTCCAAGTAGAAGTAGAGAATCAGAGACAAACTACACAGAAAAGAGGCGAGAATAGTGGAGGACTGACTAGTTGTGGCAGAATGCAGATAAAATCACCCCCAGAGAGATGAAGGCCACCCTGACTGAAGAAATTCTGAGGGCAGCTCTGAGACCTGGTAGGGCAGAGCACTGGCTACTGGGGATTCAGAAAGAAAGGACATGCAAGTGTTCAGAACTGGAGATGGCGATTTGGGGAAAGCACCACTTCTGGGAGAGGGGGAGGCAACTCAGAAGCAGAAGGCTTGGTTGTGAAGCGAAGGGAGGAAGCAACTGGTAGAAATTAAGGGTCCTATAGAAACAAAAGGAGATCACAAAAGCAGTTAACACCTCCTCCTCCAGAAGGCACCATTTATTAAAGAAATTAAACCTCTCTACTCCAAGAGAAGAAGGTACACTTTTTAAGAAACCTAGTAAGCCATGCAAACTCCTTACTCCTGACTTTTAAACAAAGTCATCTGTTACTGCTGGTCCAGGAAAAGAAATGCATTTCAAGTAACAGAAAATGGCATTTCTTATACATACATGTAAGAAGACAACAGAATATGAGACTCTGATAAAAGCTGTCCAGTCCTCTCCCCATCTCCCAAAAGAGCAGGGGAAAACTCACCTTTCAACTAACATCAAATAATAGGAGATTTTAATATGCTACTAGCAGTCTAAGACAGATCATGAGCGGAGAATATCTAAACATTTAGAATACCTAAAACAAAACAAAACAAGCCACAATCAATAAGGTGGGATGTATGGATAGATATCGAACTTTACACTCTCAAAAACAGAACATACCTTCTTCTCGGGAGCACGTGGAACATTTCTGAAAATTGTCCACGCTGTGTCACACGGGGACCTCAACAATCGTGAAACAGAAGTACAAACAGCATCCTCTGATGTGAATGAATCACATTAGACATGAATGACACACATTTAACAGGCCCTTCAACTGGTAAATTAGAAATATCTCTAACAAAAAACTCTGGGGTTAGAGCAGAAATGGGAAATCTTAATTGCAAAATTTCTTTAAAACTATGATAATGAAAACACTATATATCACTATATTTCACAATCAAAACAGTGATCAGAGGAAAAATTAATAACATTAAATACTTAATAAATAATTAAGTAATTACTTGAGAATTATATTCCCAATTTAAAAAGCTAGAAAAGGAAAAATCTACTAATAAAAAGACAGCAGAAGAAAGAAAATAATAAAAATTAAAACAGAAATGAACAGAAAAGCAGCTACCAAAACACAAATCCTTTGAAAAAAACAAGGAAATATACAAACCAGCACCTAACCTAATCAAGGAAAAACTGGGGAAAAGCAAAAATATACAAAATAAGAAATGGCAAGGGGAAAATAGCCATCAAAACACAGGATATTAAACAAAAACCATAAAAGCTTACTTTGTACAACTTTATTCAAATAAAATTTTAGATGCAGATGGAATATGTAATTTCCCAGAATGCAATTTATCAAAATTGATCCCAGCAGTTCAATATTGATCCTAGTTCAATATGTCTCCATACTGAAGGCCACAGTAGACCAGTTTCCATAAAGGAAATAGAGGAATGTATCGAAGCTCTATTCCACAAGGAAGTACTGGACCGGAGAGTTTCATGGGACTTTCAATGTCCAGACAATTCTCACATTCCACAATACAGAAAAAGAAGGACCTTCCAAATTCTTCTTACCAAGCAAGGACAACGCCAACGAATACACACAAAATAGAGATTCAAACCAATTTCACCTATGAATATTAATACAAAAATTCAAAAAAATTAGCAAATAGAATCTAGCAGCATATTTAAAAATAATGAATCATGACCAAGGTGATCACTCATCTAGGCTTCACCTAGAAATACAAAATAATTAAAAATTAGGAAATTTGTCTACATCACACACCATATAAATAAAGCTAAGGAAAAAAAATCATACGATTTTTATACCATGGATATATAAAGGGCTTCAACAAAATTTAACATCTCTTGCTCATAAAAACACTTAATAAAATAGGAATTGCAGAAACTTCTTTAATGAAATAGAATATGCATACATCAGTATTAAAGGCAGCGTCTAAGTTAATGTGGAAACATTCGAGGCATTGCTACTCAGGTGACAAGTCGAGGATGCCCACTGTTTCCAACACCATGTAATATTGTATTGAAGGTCCTAGCAGAGCTGCTACGTGAAATACAAGACACCCAGTTAAATCTGAAGTCCCCAAATACTGCATGGGACATATTTATACTGAAAAATTATTTGTTATCTGAAATTCAAATTTAACTGGCATCCCGTATTTTTATTTGCCCAATTTGGTAACCATAGGTATTAACCAATGAAATGAAGCAAGAGAAAACAGTTAGAAGCATAAAAACTGCAGAAGAAGTAAAAGTATGTTTGTGGATTATATGATGATAAACTTGTAATACCCCAGAGAATCATTGATAGAAATAATATAATTTGATAAACTAGGAGAAGAGGAAATTTAGGGCGTAAAATTGTCATACAATTCTGGCTTCTGCTTGGGATGTAGAAAGTTGGAAAGAGCACTGCTCCCACCATTACAATAAGAAAAAGTCAGATAATCTGCATTCTCTGAACCCATCAGAGTCCTGAGGTTGCAGGACAACAGTCTACCTGAAATCTACGTAAAGACAAACGCCTTCTCGGATAGACAGGACACAGCCCTTGCACTCCTATGTTAATGACCCGTGGAGGCCGAGTGTGGGCCCGCGGGAGAACTCCCGGGCGGCAAGCATCAGAGGTATTTGCACCCATTTGCAGGCTCTCTCCCTGGACCTCTCCAGGCCTCACAGAAAGGACTGGCAAGTCTTGAGAAAGCATCCCTCCTGGTCCGGGCCTGGAGCGGGCCAAGCAGCTGCTGCAGGAAAGGCATAAACCCCCACGATCCTTCTCCCCGTGAGACACAAGCCTTAACCTGCTGTGGGAAGAGCCACAAACACCGTCCTTCCTCTCTACCCTGATGAAAACCTGTTACAACTGGGGAAATGGGGAAGGAGAAGACTCAGGCTCTGGAGTCAGGTCAGGAATACAACTACAGCTGGGGGGCAGACAGGAGCACGGACACCCAGGGACACCTTTCTGCCTGCCTGACACTGAGCCTTGGAACAGACAGCACCCCCCCCCACCCCAGGCTAGCAAGTGTGCAGTAAAAAGACAACAGTGGGATCCTGCTGAGAGGGTCTCAGTCCACTGGGGCGGCCATAACAAAGCTCCACAGCCTGGGTTCTTGTCAACAACATATCTCTCACAGCTCTGGAGGCTGAAGTCCGAGATCTGGGTGCCCGCGTGGTTGGGTTCTGGGGAGAGTCTTCTTCCAGGTTGCAGACTGCTGCCTTCTCGTTGTGTCCTCACACTGTGAAGACAGCAAGGTGGCTCTCCGGCCTCTTCTCATAAGGGCACTAACCCACTCCTGAGGGCCCCACCCTCGGGACCCAATCATCTCCCCAAGGCACCACCTCCAAATACTGACACTGAGGTCATCTTTCAACATACGAATTTTGGGGGACGCAAACGTTCAGGCCATAACAAAGTGCTACATACGAGAGCATGGGGAAAGACCCCACCTGAGGTACAGCACAGAGGGAAAATAAAGCTGAGGCCAGAACAGATACCAAGAAAAACCCTCGGGTGAACCTCATATGCATATAAGGTTTCTGGCTTTCAACAACAACAAAATATGATGCATATGAGAAGGCAAGAAGAAAAGCCACCCTGTCAAGAGAGAAAGCAATTAACAGAAGCAATCTCAGATATGAGATGGATGCAGGACTATCAGACAAGGAGTTTAGAACAGTGATAACTATATGTTAAAGTCTCTAATGAAAAGAATAAATGGGTAATTTCAGTAAAGAGATGGAAATTCTAAGTAAGAATCAAATGGAAATACTAAAAATGAAAAATGAACTGAGAGAGATGAAAGCACTCTTCAATGGGTTCATTCAGTGGATGTGACACAGCCAAGAAAAGAATCAGCAAACTTGAAGTTGTCGATAAAAGTACCGTAACTAAAGCACAAAGGAAAAAAGAATGAAAAATGAAAACAAAACCAAAGACCTAGAGCAGATAATTAAAGAGCTGTAGAACAAAATCAAGCGTAATATGTGTAAATACAATGCCAGAAGGAAAGAGAGAAAAGGGCAGAAGAAATACGTGAAAATATAATTGCTTTGATCTTGGATTGATCCTGGCTAGAAGGGGGAAAAAAACAGCTATGAATGATATTTGGGGACATCAGGGGGATTTTAGCACGGACTATATATCGGGTAATATAATTTTGTCATGGTGGATTTCCTGAGTGTGACGACCCTGCGGCTGCGTGGAGAACGTCCTTGTCCCCGCGAGGCGCACGCTGAAGCAGGAAGGGGCGAAGGTTCTCGATGTCTGCAGATGGTTCAGGGAAAAATGTCCCGTGTTTCACCTACACTAAAAAGTCTAAGCGTTGTGTGCGTGTGAGTGAGTGGGTAAGAAAGACAGAAAGAAACTGGGACAAAGCCTACCCTTCGCTGGCTCCCTCCGGGGGGTTCCGGGAGACGCGGACACGCGCCACTGGCGTGGCCTCGAGGAGGGGCGCGCCCGCTCGGGAGCGCGGGGCCCGCAGCTCCGCCCGCAGCTCCGCCCCGCGGGGCAGGGCGCCGCGCGTCACCCCCGCCCAGGGCAGCCTCACCCCGTGACCGCGGGGGCACCGAGGCCCAGCCGTGCGCGCCCGGCGCGACACGCTCGAGCCGCAGGACCCGCGCCCGAGCCCCGTGGCTCCCCGGGGGCTCCGTCAGGCCCTCCCACCGCCGCCCGGCTCCCTCAGCCGCGTCTGCAGCGGCTGATCCCTCATCAGCACCTTGCGTACAAGCCGTCTCAGCATCTCCTAGAGAATCCAACACGTGACGAGTGTTCATGTTACTAACGTTTGAACTTTTCTAAAGATTTAAA
The DNA here is from genome assembly GCF_057802395.1 of Ceratotherium simum simum. Classification (NCBI taxonomy): domain Eukaryota; kingdom Metazoa; phylum Chordata; class Mammalia; order Perissodactyla; family Rhinocerotidae; genus Ceratotherium; species Ceratotherium simum. Next base: position 41,101,006 of record NC_141927.1, on the reverse strand, counting down.
AATTTGCAAAGCAAAGAATGTTAGGGGAAGCCAGAATCTGAAGCACACGCAAAGTACCTTGCCCAGAGTCACAGAGCAGGTATAGCGAAGGCAGGATGTGAATCCAGGCCTTTCTGGCTCAGGGCTCTAGACCGCCAAGCACGCTCCTCCTCCGCGTGGAGACCTCCCGTTACGCAGCAGTGTGCCCGCGCTCAGGGTGTGGCCTCCAGCTCGAAACTCACGCCTCAGTGCCTGCTCTGTGAAAATGGGTCTGAGCCCTGGACATAGCTTTCCTTTCCAGCTGGCACAGAAGCCTTGTCAGTAGAGTTGCTGGAGAGAGATTACAGAAGGAAGGGGTTTTCCTTTGTGGATTCGGTGTGCCCTCAGCAGGCTCCTGCAGTGCCTCTCCGACAGTGGATGTGGCTTCCCCAGTGCTCATCTCAGCGCCTGAATCTTCCAGCGCTTGGTTCCTGCTTGAGCCTGGCCCCTGTGGTGAATGTGGCTTGCCCAGCGCCCAGCTCTTCCAGTGCATGCGGCTCCCAGAACCCGGCTCCTGCAGCAGAGGTGGCTTCTCCAGTGCCAGGCTGCTGTGGATACAGGTCAGCCCCACGCAGTGCCCAGCAGCTCTTCCTGCATCCCCTTGGGCAGTTTTGTAGCACAGTGCCTCCAGTAGGACACCTTCCCATGACACGCTTTCCCTGCCACTCTAGAGGACAGACTTCTAGCAAGTTCTGGAGGGCAAACATCCAGCCGTTTCTACTGGCATAGTGGCACAGCAATTTATCTGCCAAGTAGTGAGTGCAGCCACGCCCTTTCCGAGGTCTGGATTTCAGCCCTGGGGAAATGACGACTGTTCTTGGGAACCGTTTCTCAGTCGCTGCACCTTATATCTGCCACTCCTATTTTCTTTACCTTTTACTCATTATTCCAGTTCTCTGTTATGGTTAGTCATTTTTTATAGTAAATCCTCCCTGAACAAATTACTGTGTGGTTTCTCTCCTGCTTGGACCCTGACTGATACAAGTAGTTATCCCTGTGGCTATGAGCATGGATCTTGGGTTCACATCCTGGCTCCATCACTTACGTGTGACTTGGGGCAAGTTACTTATAAGGGTTAAAGGACATAATACATCTAAGTGCTCTGCACAGACTGTTTTCAATAAATACTAGATTTCATCATTGTTATGAGCACCATTATTTAATTTTTTTTTTTTTTTGGTGAGGAAGATTGGCCCTGAGCTATCATCTGCTGCCAATCTTCCTCTATTTTGTAGGTGAGATGCCACCACAGCATGGCTTGATGAGCCGTGCATAGGTCTGCACCTGGGATCCGAACCCATGAACCCTGGGCTGCCAAAGCGGAGCATGCGAACTTAACCACTATGCCACCAAGTTGGCCCCCACAAGCACCATTATTTTTATCCAACAAGTTTGTTGAGCTCCAAAAGTAAAGGCTAAGAGCACCTCTTAGGTCCATTTGAAACTCAAGCAGGCAGTGACAACTGTCGAGATCTAGAATTTAGATTGCAGGAGAACATGGGTGTTGAGGAAAATACGCTGCCTAGAAGGTGGGCTGTGGATGCTTTCAGGCAGAACCAAAATTCCCAGATCTGAGCTTTCTCTACCCTCATGCACGGGCGTGTCTCTTATTATGGGAGCAGAACCTGGTTGGGAATCCTGGGCTCACCTAAACAGCAAACACTGAGGGGTGGGCCACGGATCACGCTACCTCTCAAAGTAGGTTCACAACCTGCCTGTGAGTTGTCCTCATCCCCAGCAGGGGGCAGCCCGGCTTCTACATCTCCCAGGAGACCAACTAGAGCAAGGGGACACAAGGTGATCCTTCTGTCATCCTGCTTTTAACAGTTCTGGGGAAGCAGGGGGAGGAATAGAGATCCATATTGCAAAGGAAGAAGTCAAAACAAGAATTCAGATCAGACTTGCTCGTTGGGTTGAACTACACACTCTTTTTTAGTAAATTTCACTAGCTCTTGTTTCAATTAGATCCCTGTTATACTTCATATTATTTTTATTGCAACTTTCCTGTGAGGCTATTTAGTAATACTGTATGTGTCTTTTTATGTAAGAGTTGAAGTAACGCTTGGCTGTATTGTTTGTTCTTATTACTGAGCATAGTTCCATGGCAGAATAAATATCATGAATGAATCATTTCTGGGTGATTGGTGTGCCTGAGACTTGATCCATAAAGAAATTTCCATTGATGCCATGTGTGCTATGAGAAGTGTGTGGAAATCGCAACTTAAATATGAGTCCAGAGCAGTAATGCCCAATAGATGACGGAAATGTCTCTCTCTATATATTATGTAACTAAGAAACAGAATTTCTAATTGCACGTAACTTGACTTTAAACTGCCACATGTGGGGGCCAGCCCTGTGGCCTGGTGGTTGGGTTCGGCATGCTTTACTTTGGCAGCCTGGGTTCGTGGGTTCAGATCCCAGGCACTGACCTACACCACTCATCAGCCGTGCTGTGGCAGCGTCCCACATACAGGATAGAGGAAGACTGGCACAGATATTAGGTCAGGGCCACTCTTTCTTAAGTAAAAAAAGAGGAAGATTGGCGACAGAAGTTAGCTCAGGACGAATCTTCCTCAGCAAAAAAGGAAAAAAAAACCTGCCACGTGATTAGATATGGTAATATTGGACAATACTTTTCTGAAGGCCCAAGATCCTAACAAAAGTAGGCAACATAAGTGCTAATAGTACTTGTTAACCTCTACGTGCAGGCTAGGGGTTGGCAAAGTAGCCCTTTGAAAAATTCTTCTAAGAGTTAAAGTACAAAATCAACACATAATGAATGGATGAGCCAACAAATATGCTAACAGCACAGTTCCTCCTGGGCCAGCAGCAGGAGGAACAAGCTGACCACGACCATGAATGGAACTGACGCTGTGGATAAGGAATGTTAGTTAATACTACCTATTATTATTATTACGAGGGCTGCTAAGGGCCAAGGGCTGTGCCAAGTGTTTTATGTGTATTGTCTCACGTAAGTCTCAGACCAATTTTATGAGTTGTGCATTACTATTATTAGTCACATTTTTCAAGTGTGGAAATAGGAACAGAGAGATTAGGCAATTTACAGCCAGGAAGTGGCAGAGGGGAGAGTTCAAGGCAGCCCCTCTGGACTCCAGAATCCTTGTTCTTAACCACCTGCTCTGTGAGCAGAGGCCCCATGTGAGGCCATGTGCGCTTTAGCACTGCCCGGGGTAGTGTTCGCCCAAGACCCCACGACTATGCGGGCAAGGAGGCCCCACACATTGGCAAGTGTTACAAGTGATCCTGGTGGAGGGGCACAGCCGAGGACACCTCGTGCCTCCGCCGTGAGTCCCCCCAACACGGGACCCCAGGTACGCAGCACAGTGCCTGGCACGGGGTTGAGCAAGGGACAGTGTTCTGCCCTTGAGGAGCCAAGCAAAATTCAGATTATAGTTTGACTTCCACTGTAGCTCTGCCTACAGGAGAAAACGCTTGTCACCACAACACCAACATTCCAGGCCACATGATGATTTTATTTTTATTCACACTTGATGAATCGGCATTTGGCTTTACACTGCGGACCTTTGTGAGTTTGGTCAGTGAGAGTCATCTTCTGTGAGTCTGATTAACCCAAAGATATTGACACTATCTTCTTTCTGGCCACGAAAGGGTAAATTCAGTGAGGAAATGCTACCCAAAAGGACCTCCTGGGTGGGGCTGCCAGATAAACCACCGGAGGCTCAGTAAATCTGAATTTCAGATAGACAAGGAGTACTTTTTATAGCGTAAGTATGTCCCAGTACTGCAAGGGACACACTTAGACTAAAGAAGTACAGTCGTTTATTGGCAGTTCAAACGTAGTTGGGCCTCCTGTGTTTTATGGGGCAGCGTCCTCCTGGGAGACGGCCAGGTGCCAGTTTCCGGATACCCTCCAGGCCACGGGCACAGATGTTAGCGGTGTGGCCAGAATTCCGCCGTGGCTTAGGACAGACTAACTCGCAGTAGTGGGGGAAGGTGGCCTAAAAAAGGAGGGGCAGGTGGTCCTCACAGCAAGGGCAGGCAAGCGGACTGCCGGGAGGAGCGGGCCTCAGGCCGCTCACGCAGACGAGGGCGGGCTGGGCTTCCCGCTCCCCCACGTGTCAGCACGGCCTCTGGCCACCTCGGCAGCGCCGGCCAGGTCACACCTCAGCACAGTGGTCACGGCCTGGCCTCCCTTCTTCGGGAGGACAGCTAAGAGGGGCGAGGGGCAAGGGGCGCCGGCAAGCACAGTGACGTCAGGAACCCCCAGGCACCTGGGTGAGCACGCAGGGCTTGAGTCGCCCGCGCTCCCCTCGGGCAGCCGCGTGTCCGGAGGGCTGGCCGGAGCCGCCAGCCGGCCTCGCCCCGCTCTGACCAGTAGGTCGGGGTGGGGAGGAGAAGCTGCGTTTCTGACAAGGCCTCAGGGGGCGCTGTCGAGCCGGGCGGGGACCGCTCCGGGAGCTGCTCGCGGCAGAGCGTCTGGAGCGGCCCCCGGCGCAGCGCCTTGGCCTCGCCAGGCCTGGGAGCGCCTGGGATTCCGCTTTGCCACAAGCTCCCGGGAGATGCCGGGAGCCCCTGGGCTGCCAGGTTCTGAGGAAGGGGTCCCCAAGCCTGGCTGCTCGTTAGAATCGCCCGGGGAGCTTTCAAAATCGCCGGTACTGAAGGAAGTAAATTATATTAAAAATTTAAAAGTTAATACCTTAGAGACAGGCACCTCCACGCCCTAAGGATTCCTGGTATAGGAGGGAACGTTTATCAATCCTGACTGACTCTATTCATGAAAGACCCACCCTAAACTGTTCGGGGAAGAATTGAGAACAAGAGAGTGCTCCAGAGGGATAAGTTTGGGAGGGTCAGGGTGGAGGGGGTCCAGATGGGGACGCATGTGTGTAACCTGATAATTGCTTCGCGCCATAGCAATTCGCGCCATAAAATGTAACTGTTTAAATGTTTTAAATTAGCCAATCATGTAAGACCGCGCCAACCTTTTCCCGCTTTATGCTTCCGAATCCTATAAAAGAGCTTGCCCTTTAAGGTTCGGGGTCGACTCCTCTGTCTCCTGCGAGAGATACGTGTCGGCCGGGAGCTCCGCTTAATAAAACCTCTTGCATTTGCATCAAGCTCGGTCTTCTGTGTCTGTGGGTCCGCGCCTTCCCGAGGCTGGAGTTGGGATTCCCTTTTTGGGATCCTACAGTACCTCAGCCACACTGCACGCCGACTCAATCAGAATTTCTTCGGTGGGACACCGGCTTTTGGATTTTTAAATCCACGTGATTCTAATGTGGCGCTAAAAGGACTGTTTTTACTGCCAGTTCCTCCCGGGCAACACACGCACTCGGCTCCTCCCGTGAGTGCAGTCGCTGCGTCTCACCTCCGAGGCTGACAGGAGAGCGGCCGTGGGAGCTCTGGGCGCGCGGGGGAAGCTGCCGCGCTGCGAGCACCCGAGCAGACGGGGCCCGCGGCGGGCTGCTCGTCTGCGGAAACGCCCGTGCCCCTCGCGGCAGCCCGTAGCCCGAGCGCGCGCAGCCGCGCGAGCGCAGTGCCAGGCGCCTGCGTGCTCGGCAGACGCCTGAGCGAACAACACCGTCTCCCGTCGTCGGGGCAATTCAGGCAGCCCCCCGAGCCTTCTCCAGTTCCCCCGTGTTGCCCGCCCCCACCCCTCACGGTGCGGCCCACGTCTGAACTAGCAGAGGACTAGTCGCCGAGGCCAGCTGCGGGAGGAAGGCTCTCCTTCTACTGGGCTGCTGTGCTCCTTCTTGTGGGTTCCAATAACCAACCTAGGGAGACCCGTCCGAGTGCTACAGCGCAGTGCTCACGTCCCTCCCGCAGAATACTCACCTACGTTTAAACCAGGCTTCCCTCATTCTGTCATGGGTTCATACATTTCCCGTAGTCCTCTCGTTTCATTGTCCGTGTTTTTTGCCACATACTCTCTGGTTTGTTTACACCCCAAGTCTCAAGGCAGTTTATCCAGGCGCAGCCTCATTAGTGCAGAGCAGTGGGACCCACCTTTCTCGTCTTAGAAACCGTCCTTACATGACAGAGAACACAGCTGAGACGGCGCCAGTGTTTTGGTGGCGACATCGTGTGCGCTCGCGCTGGGCTTGCTGCGGGCTGACGCTGGAGGCCTTCCTCCCGTGTGCCTGCTCTGCTGCACAACACGAGCTCCTACCGTGACCTGGTAGCATTCTTTCTTTAATAACTGAAGTGTAAAATCTTATACTCTTACATTTCGCATTAATTTGCCTCATTTCTCTGCCTGATGAGATGTTTTTTGAGTCACTTAGTATAATCATTCTCTTGTAGCTTTATGACATATAGCTTTTTAATAAACTCGTTTTTGCAGCTTCAGTCAAGTTATTAATTAAACTGTTGGAACGGATGGGGCAAACGGGCGAGCTTTGCCGCAGGACACTAGCAATGCTCTACCAGGGTGAATGTACCCTCTACTTAGCACCGCTCAAAAGGCTACACACCCACCAACGGTACTGACGTCCTGACTGTATTTCTCGCTTTTGCCCAGACACATTTCATTCAAGACCATGTTAAATTCTTTATGGATCAGATATTCTGTCTATTGCATTTTTCTCATCTACCTAGTCTGACAAAATAGGAAATGAATATAGTCTGAAATGGTTTGTTCTTGGGAACCCATGCTGGCTTCCAGTAATGGCTGTTTCCCTTATTATCCACTCTAAAACTATGCCCAGAATTACTGTCAAGCTCACTGGTCTACAGCATCCAGAACTCACAATCTTCTCTAATAGTAGAAAGATATATGCCAGTCTCCAGTATTTCCTCCCCCTTACAACTTTTCAGTAAAAACTGACAGTGATTCAGCAGTCTCACTGGTAAATCTCACAGTACTGTGGGGTAGAATTTATCTAGAGGTGAGACATTTAGAGTTGCTAGTTTTTTCATTATAATATCTTAATTTGCCCTTGGTTTCAGTTTCCTCTCATGAGGAAACTTTTTATCTTTTAAAAATGATCTCAATAGTTCCTTTGGTTCTAATATTAATTGTGCAACAATCAGAATATGACAAGATATGCAACACTAGCTCCAGAGGACAACTGGGCTACGAGGATTCATGTTTTTTTAATTGAGATATAACTGAGATATAACATTTTATTAGTTTCAGGTGTACAATATGATTCACTATTCGTATAAGAGGATTCACGTTTGAGATTCGCATTCCAAATAGGGAATTTTAGTGAAGCCAAGGGACCTCTCTCCCCTCTCCCTGGGCCCCAAGTCATTTACTTCTGAGATTGACACCCAGAGCAGTTTTGACCTCTGCCAGGCAGCAGTTTCATTTATGTTTAGGAGGACGGAACCAGTGACCTTGCTTCAGAAGCCCAAACCTCCAAATGTAAGACATCCTCTCCGATATTCAGAAATTAAACGATGAGGGTGGAATTTTATTTTTTCATTTTCCAAGTCAACACATATTATTTTTAACATTAAGCTTGCTTATGAGAACACAATGTGTACACTAGGCATCATAAAGCAGTGGTCAGCACTTGTATTTTAGGGCAATAATTAACTCCTGGTCCCGCTGCCTTGAGGAGAAGTGTTAAATGGGAATGCAAATGGATTCTGGAAATTACTTCAAATGGTTTGTTCCTCCCCTGCTTCAAGCACCTGGTGAAGACAGTGGGCCTCTGAAGACTCTGGAGGTGAGTCCGAGTTCACAATTTGACCTTCTCACCACCTTAATCAATTACCCTGCCCAATCTCTCCTTGTGGGGCTCGTGGTTGTCTTTTTACAGAAGAGGGGGTGTGTTGTGTTATTTGTCTTGATTTTTAAAGGTATTATTCTAGTTGCTTAAATGAACACACACACATTCTCCCAAATGATTGAAATTTGTTGGATTTATTTCTTTCTAAAGTTTGTACATTTACATATATCATATACATATTTTAAATCCTTCACTATTTTGCATGATTTCTATTACATAAAAACCACTTAAATGCAATAAATTTTGTTGTTGTAAAACAACAAATTATCCCCAACTTATAAAAACACAGGTACAGTTATATTCATGACATTTACACAATAGAGAAATGTACTATATATCTCACAGCTTCTATACATAGCAGGTTGACTCACTTGTCTACATGGTTTAGGTTTACTTCAACAACAGTGGAATAGGATGATATTTATATACAACTATTTTAATAAAAAATAAAGCAATTGTAGAATGTAAACTTAATTTTCAAAATATTCTTTAAACACTTTAACAATATCCACATAAATTACTGTTCCATTCAAAAGATGACCACCATAAATGCCACAACTTTCTAGGAGATGGCATTTCTTGAATCTGGTGGGTGACAATGAGGAACAGGTTTCCAGTACATGATTCGGTACCACTAGCTTACCCAAGTCTGCTAATGCTGACAGTTTGGCCACTGAAAAGGAGTAGGCTGCTATTTTGTCACTAATTATTTTCACAATTTGCAGGGACATCTGGCACCAGGACTGCAATGAAACTGAAATGGTTGGTAGAGAAGATTTTGACGGTAAAGGAATGTTCCACACTGCCAATTAGTTTGAGCCACAGTAAATATAGCCCAGATAATAGGCTGGAAAAGTTAAAAGCTTGTTTTATATTAAAGGATACAAACTACCACCTGTCCTACAGTCACCAAGGCTGACAGTATCGGTTCTCCACTTGTGTAAATGTCTGTTCCAGAAATGGGCTCCCAAAACCTGAGGTAGAAGAGAATGCAGGGAGGCACTGAGGCCTTCACCCCACAGCTCTCATCTGGACTGAACAGACTGCTAAGCAGTAAGCTTAGTGTGCCTTGACCCTTCCCACGGAAATGAAATGTTATCCATTTCCAGGAATATGAGTGCTAAGGCGAAGATATCATCCATCCCTGGTTAGAGCTTCAGTGCACCAACCTGTTTCTTGCGAAGGCCAAATATATGGTCTTGGTTGCAGTTAGAGAATTTTTTTAATACCTTTGTCAAGTGTCACCTCCAGCGACTCAGTCATTCTCAGAGCTGATATCTCGCCTCAGCAGGGTAGACCCCTCAGGACAGTTGGATTCCTACAGCCGGGGAAGCAGCATGTGAAACCCAGATGTGCTTGCTGCTCAAGAGTAGCCCAAGTGGAGTGGAAGGCCAGGGGAGAAGCTCCTCTTTGCAGAGAGAATATCTCCCCCTCTGTGGAGCCCCGGCATCGGGGGGCAGAGTGGAGAGCCCAGTCCTGCAGAGCTGTCCTTAGTGGACCTCTGTGGCTGGGGCTGTCCTGGGAGCACTGAAGGCTCACCCATGCAGGCTCCCAGGGAAATGTAAGTGAAACTCCCAAATTCTCCCCTCAACCAACACTTTCAGGAACTGAAGTTCAGGTGCTTATTTGTATACTACCATTAGTGAGAGCCTAGCTCTCTCCCCTGCAAAGGGAAGATGTTTGAGCTCGGTGCTTTCCCACCTCCATCCTCACCGTCCTTGCGATAGAAAGGGCTGAACTGTTGAGCATGCTTCCGTCTGAGCTCCCCACCAGCACAGCTCAAGGGGAGTGCAGATGGCCCACACCAGGGCTCCCACGGGGAGGGCTTTGCTGCTTCTCCGTTTGCACTCCTTTCTCAAAGCAATCATCCCCAAAGCAAGCAGCAGTGCCAGCCGGGAAATGGTGCACACTAGCCTTCTGGAACTTTCCTAGGCCACTGTGGGATGCTGGAGAGCTGCTGTTTGTGAATTACAAGAAAGCTGCCAATTGGTGTCCACCAGAAAGGATGTGCTTGCTCTGTATCCTTTCACTTATTTGTTAAAAATGCGTGCATCTCCAAGTCACACCAGAGCTCACCCTCCTCCTCGGCCCTGGAACATCCCTGTGAGGCAGTTTCCACCCCTTTGTTCATCACCTCTGAGCAACATTCTGGCCCTTCATGTCTTAAGTATGTGTAACTTAAAACACTATGTGTACATGTGTGCAAGTGTATGTACACATGTGATAGAGGCCCCAGACAAGTGAAACTTTCCCCTTACACACCTAAGGGGACAGTAAACTGGTTCTGAATTTCTCAGGAGCAGAGGACTGACCACATGCATGTCTGCCCCAAACAGAAGGCAACCAGCTCACACACTCCCCAACCCCTGCCCCGACTTCAATGTGGTCTAATTACTCTTGCTCCTTTAGCTTAAAAAAAAGTATCCTAATGTCATTAACAATCAATGTGCATATATACTCTCTATAGAGGGGACATTATTATCCATGCCAAATGGTTACCTGGCTTTATAACCTACATGGCTTTATATTAAAGTTCAAACATTTCAAATGATTAAGGCCCAAAATAAACTTTTTATTTTTGCTACTCCTTTTGTATATGATTTCTGAATCAAATGGATGTTTTTGCAAATCACTATAATTCTTAGAAGGAAACACAATCTTGCAGAACAAAGACCCTGCTGATCAGTCAGAGCCAGTTCACCGCACGTCAAGAACAAATTAGGAAATATATTTGCAAAAATACTTTGAAACTGTAGAGTTAATAAAAAAACTCAAGTGTAACTACCAACACATTACTGCAGCCTGGAGCTGAGGACTGGTCTCCCACTCCACATCCAGTTCTCTGAGTCAGATACAAAGAACACAAGGCAGTGTGTTTAAACAGACACACTACACTCAACCAGTCACTCATACACACGCAGTGCTGCTTAGATACACCAAACATGCTTGTTAATAGAACTGTAATCTCTAGTTATCTATTTACACACTATGAGATAAGCAGTAAGCTCAAACAACTAAGGCCAGTGGCTCTTCTTTGGGGAGAGGCAGGAAAAGAGACCTAAATATAAAAATATTAAATTAAGGTTTAACCTGGGCCATAGCCTGTCCTAAAGTTCTTTTACCTGTGACACTAGATGCTGATTTGTGCAACTGTGAACCTAGAACACAGTACCTGATCGTGGGAAGCCCTGACCCATTTCCATGTTGTAATATTCCTTTACAGTAAAGAGGGAAAGGATGTGGTGCCAGGAGAGCAGCTTCATCTACTGTAAAACAGACACAGGTCCATAAATGATACGGTGGGTACTTATTTAATTCTTCTGAAAGCACTATTTTTCTGGGCTAATTACAACAATAAAGAACGTGTGCTTTACAGCATCACGTTTTGTAATAAGCCCCAAATCGTCCATTTGACTTGAAGTGCTCACAATACTCAAGTTGCTGAGACTGCACAGGCTGCTTGTTTTTTCTTTCTTTCTGTGTGTCCCAAATTATAATGAGTTACCTGCTTGGTATCATACACAGTACACTGAAACAGTTCCCCAAAGTTAGTTCAGAGTCATTTTTGCCCTGGTGACCCAAAGCTCAAAGATGGAATTTTCTAGCAAAAAATCTTATTATTAAAAAAATTTAATCAAAATATCATTTGAATTTAAGTTTAATAAAACTACCATTATATATACTCTCAATAACTGCATTATATACTCAATCCTATGAGGTTTTTACTTGCTTTTCATATCACACTGCTTATTAGGACAAAAATAAATTTGATATACATATACCATATACTGATATACAATCTACACATTGATACATACACATACATACAACTATAAATACCCACAATACAACATTGGTGGGAGACAGAAAGCATTTTTTTTTGATGTCTGACATACTGATCTATGTGAATATTCTCCAAAACTACTGATACACACATAAATTACAAAGGATGAGCCAAAGACACTTAAGGAAACCTCCTGTATATACAGTTACTTGTGATATTTCCTGCTGTTGCATTCAAGTCAACAACTGTCATGCACATTCAAGTATTTCCTGACATTCTCCCTATGAAGACACTCTCCCTGCACGCAGTGGGCCAGATACTGTCCTAAGCAGAAGGCTGCCCACTGGGGTTTCAGATACTATAGGTACAAAAGGAGAAGGACAATGACTTTGGACTTCAGTCCTCCTTCTAAGAGTGAGACATTGAAAAGGAATCTGAGAGAAGAAGCAGTGAAAAGTACCCCTCTGTCACTTGCTGGGATTACTCTGTGGTGGACTACGATCTCTGCCGTCCTCTGGGTGACTTGATGGTGTACGATGCCACCAGGCTGACTGGGGCAGACTAGTGGCCTGGCCTGGGAGAAGAGACAGCCAGAGAGCTTTGGAGCAAGGTGGGCCCAGAGGCTCATCTGCCTGCACAGCTGACTGATCTTTTTCCATCAGAGTAACTTAGATGCTCTGTGAGAAATGCAGATGCTCCTTAAACCCAAAGCTGCACTATTATTCATTAAGTAAATTCTACTTTTAACACGTCCTAGGATGCCACTTTGGTTCTTTGTTTAACAATGCTAATTTTACAATTGAAAAAATTCTGTCATTTGAAAAGTGAAGGGATTGTTTGGAGCTGAAATTCAGAAAGGTGGCCATCAGCCTGCTGCAATCTGACCAGGTCCATAACAGCTCAACTACAGAGACTGGACCTACAAGGCTAAGATACCCCTATGAATTCAGGCTTAACAAAGCTTAGCTGATGACCACCAGGAAAAATGCCAAAGGAACTCAAATGCCAAGAACAACTAACTAAACACAAGAAAGTCTTGACAGTAAGACAACGGAGCAACTTCCTTAAGGTCAATTTTCTTTCAGTTGTCTATGACTGGGGATAAAGACAGAGAAGAGGTACAGCTCATGGCCAAAGCAGGCCTGGCATGGATAAGAACGTCATCCCAGGCTCTTTCTATGACAGAGAGAGCAGCAGGCCAGGCCAGCAGAAACTGTGTAACTTTGTGCTTAGGCAGCAAAGGGCCTCCTTCCCTGCTGGCTATGTAAATTCTTCTCCAGTCTTAGAAGTTCTGTGGTTTGGCCACAGGGTAAAATAGAAACTCACGAGACCAACCCTAGCCTGGCCTTGGAAAGCCAGCCCATCTTCCTATTCCAGAATTAATTCCCTCCTATCATTCTGACTAGGAAACAGTCCTCATCTTCTGAACTGGGGGAACAGTCAGAGGAGCATGGAGGGTCTTGCATGGATAGTTGCTTTCTATCCTCCTTACCTCAGAGCAACAGAAAAGGTCACACACATCCAGGAGTACAGCTCTACCACAGCGCTTTCCCACAGGCTGCTTTTATTGAGATTAACTAAAATGCGCAGAAGTATTGCTTGGTTTAATTAGGCATTACTAAGAGTTGGCAAAATGATGTTTTAAAAAAACACACTTCAAATAATGTGTATGGCCTGGCAATAAACTAAGTTTTGATTGCTAACAAGGAATTCCTGACACCTCCCTGTAAAAGTCAGTACATGAGGTGGGGGAACAAACCCCGAGACACTCAAGGATTTCACACACGGGCCACTTCTATGGTCAATTTTGCAACAAGACTATCACCAAGGTATTTTGATGACTATCAAGATTTTCTTTTTTTTTTTTTTTTTTTTTTTTTTAAAGATTTTATTTATTTATTTTTCCCCCAAAGCCCCAGTACATAGTTGTCTGTCATAGCTGCACATCCTTCTAGTTGCTGTATGTGGGACGCGGCCTCAGCATGGCTGGAGGAGTGGTGCCTCAGTGCGCACCCGGGATCCGAACCCGGGCCGCCGGCAGCGGAGCGCACGCACTCAACCGCTAAGCCACGGGGCCGGCCCTATCAAGATTTTCTATACTAAAAATTAATATTAAGTGTATTTATATGAAGAGGAATAATGATTCATCACATGAGAGAAATCCCAAGGCTCCAGCGCTGAGGTCTGGTGGGGAGCAGGGTTGGGCAGAGGGTACCTGCGGGAGAACAGGAGGAAGAGCGCTCCCCTCTACCGTGACTGGGCAGCTGGCGTGGAGCAGCTGTGAAAGGAAACGTCTTCACTGTCTTCTGACCAGATACCAGAGGAAAGAAATTATCACAAAAGAAAACGTGGTTGGCTATGGCAAGATTTTCAGAATCTAGTCAAATAAGAGGCATTTCCTCCTATAGGATGGACTCTTGGCCTGCTAGGTGCACTAACAACAGACAGAAACCTTTCAGAGGCCTCAGGGAGGAGGTGTTCTCAGCCCATCCCCTAAAGATGGACACCACCATGCCTGGGCAATCTGGGATCTCGCAAAATAACCTTTGCAGTTGTTTTTAAAGATGAACTATGGAAATACATTATACACAGCTTTAAGAATGCCCTCTTGTCCAATATCTATTAGCATAGCCAGAGGCTCCTGCAGATAATATTAGTGAGTCATACAATGGGAACAAGGCTGTAGTAGTGCTGATGCTAACCAAGTATCTCAGAACTACTCTGTCAGAAACACTGTAGTGAGGCACCATTCCATATCCATTACACATTATAAGTAAAATACACAGAGACAGTCTATTTACACAGACACACACACTGTGGGCCAAAACATTCAAGCCAGTCAGGGATGCTTATTTGTCTTTAGTTATTGAAGCTCAGAGATGGTGTGGTCTAGGTACCTCTCTCCCCTCTGCTTAGGATAAATATCTAGGCAGAAAACAAACAGGCTGATTATTCAGATTCTAGGAAGAAAGATGATTCCCTTGAGGAAATCTTGGATTTAGTCAGAAGCTACAAAAATGAATCAGGTACATGTGCTATATTGGTAACTACCCTGTTTGTTTCTGTTTTGAAACATAAATTGAATCAATGCCTTTACCTAATAAGATAGAGGGTTAGCGTGAGTTTTTCAAAGGTGTGGCAAAATACTTATCACAAAACAAGCAGCTACAACCTTAGAGAGGGGTTTCTCTTTTCTGGGCACCAGCAAAGATGGCGTTTATATAGGTGAAGGAAGTAAATATTAATAAATAATCCTGTCCATCAGAACACTATACCACTAGAAACCACCATGGTTTAACAGTGGGTTTTCTCTAACTCGCTGGAACCATGCTATTCACGCAGAGTCCCTGATCCTTTGGTCATAGTACCTTTAACTAATAAACTGAGTGGAACTGAGGAAATTTCTGTGGGAGGGAAAAAGAGTATTCAAAGTGATTCCATTAGTTCCGAAGTTGTGGAGATTACAGCTTTAAGGATCACCAAGTTTCAAGGTTTCATAATCAGAAAGTTCTCACTCACTGTGGGCTCAATTTTCACTCTTCCTCTACAAGAGAATGTTCTGTTTGTCACCCTGAATTTCAAAGGGACCCTCATTCGAACAGACTCCTGACTGTAAGGTTAACAGAACTATTTTGAGGAGACATAAATAAATGATTTAAAATATTTATTTTTAGGAGAAAGTTCAGTAGTAGCAGAGTGAAGTGGCTATCAAAGAGGCTGAAAGAAGAATAAACTAAGTAACTCTGCATATGCAACAGCAGATTTCTCAGTTTGCCAACCATAATTCATTCAAGTTACTTTTTACTTTCAGATTTATTTTAAAGAATCAATGTTCCATTGCCAGACAACTGCAGCTACTTTTTCCTTTCTTATTTTATTCCGATTAAGGAAAGAACAAAAGGGGTTCCATTTCCCACATTATTGTGTTAGGAAGACCCCAATATTCTTACAACCAGGAGATAACACCATGCCTATATATAAAAAAGAACCTAATTCCTGGATGGCAGGGTACTGAGGACAGAAATGATTCTGGATTCCTAGTCCAGACCCTGTGGGAGTGAGGTAACAACTTCCTGCAGACCAAACACACGCCCAGTGGTGGAGCATCCCACTATCCCTTAGAGAACAAAAGGAACTTGGTGTCATCTTCCTGCAACCTTCAACGGCAAAAAGATTCCACTTCCTCTTTCCTTGCTTGGCTGAAATGGAAAATGGAATCAACACTTCCAGCAAGCTGATGCGCCTCCTAAGCTCCCCCATCCTGCGGTCTTCACACCCCTCCCTGCTTCCAGCAGGTCAGAACCCAACAGTAAGTGCTAAGATGCACTCAGCGCTGCATCCCAGTGGAACTCGCGGTTCCTGAACTCTAATTCTTAACTGAACTTCCGTGAGTGCTCAATTCTACCTCTGTGACTGGGTCGGATTTTACATATAAAGGTTTACATTAACTGGCTAGAATTTACTAAACTACAAAGTTTGTCCAGTTAAGTGTTTCACAATGGATTAAATTTTTTAACCTTAAAAAAAGTGTAACAGCCGATTTGAGAATACAGAAAACAACTGAGCAGAGTGCAAACAAGAGAAAACCAAAGGAGAAGTGATACAGAATTCATTCTGAAATCAGGATCCCCTCCCCCTCACAAAAAAGGTGCATTAGTTATCAAGTAGCAAAAATCATCAAAGCAAAGAAATCAAGAGCAAAGAGACAATCTGTACAGAAACTAACAAAAATATACAATAGAAAAGGTTACTAATGCACCATTTAGTCACAGACTTTTTGTTTTAAATATATTCATGGATTTACCAGAAAGATCTTGAAAAACTCTATTTTCTCCATGACCAGCACTTCCTGGTCCCAGGTGGATTCTAAGTAACTTTTTGCTTAATGCTTGGTGTTTCAGGTCGGTGATCTTTCCTCTCGGACACGTTACGCTTGACCTTGGCAGTGACGGGAGATGAGTCTGGGTTCAGCGAAGGACTCGAATGCGACTTCTTCAGTCCTGTGGCCTCACTGTCACTGTTGCTCAGGAGCTCCCTGCCTCCCTCTTTCAGGATGCTGACGTATACTTCATAACGGGTTTTCTGGAGGGAAAGGCAGGGAAGAATGGTCGTCAGTGTACTGTTCACAAATGCATATGTGTGACACACCTGTGTGTTAGCTTCTTGGGGAATATGACTGCTGTTGAAGACTTGACTTCATTCCCCAAAGTGGGCAACAGCTACAGGAGACTGACTGATGGATTCATTTATTTAGATAAGAAATAAAGACAGAATTTTTGTTCTTGTTTGTTCTGCATTCTGAAGGAGCGTCACCTTGGAATTACTGGCTATTAGATGGAGGAATTACGCTTCCTGAACTCTCGGGCACAGGAAGGGTGTAAGCTGGGGGAGCTGTGACCTCTGGTTTTTGGCTACTGGACGGCTCTTGAGGCTCAGTGCTGTGGCCCTGTGAGCTTCCCTTCATGACCTTGGCCACACTTGAACCTCACTTGGACGTGGTTGTTTACTCTCTTTCCTGCTCCTATAACTCTCCAAAGACTCACCTTGAGGAACCAGTCTATGATGATGCTACTCGCCAGTCCCCTACAAGACCACAACACTTTCTAGAAGCTGCTCTGGGTTCCCCCCCAAAATCCAGCTTTTCTGCTAGGATTACCAAATTGTCAGAGTACT
Source organism: Ceratotherium simum simum (assembly GCF_057802395.1). Lineage (NCBI taxonomy): Eukaryota > Metazoa > Chordata > Mammalia > Perissodactyla > Rhinocerotidae > Ceratotherium > Ceratotherium simum. The sequence goes on along the minus strand of NC_141927.1, from coordinate 41,083,810 downwards.
ATGGTGTCCTGCAAAACTTCAAATTATTTTCTGATGCCTTTCTCATTCTACAAAATTTTTTTCATCATCAACTATTTGTTGAGTATTTACTATGTTTTAAACAGCTCCTGGATTCTCCTGCCTAACTGAGAAGAACACTGCAGAGATTTCTTTCTCTAACCCTAATTGGTGCTGGTTTTTTTTTTTTTAAGTTTCTATCTGAGTCAGTCTATAGAAGTATTATATATAGCAAGTTACAGAAGAGTCTCAGATTCTTGAATTGATGGATTCCAGTTAAAATAAGTCTTTCACCCCACTGCTTCAACACATGAAGGATTTATAGAAGGCCTAAAGTGTTTTATTTCTAAATAAAAGAACATGGCCGTTATAAATTGTCCCAAGAAAGGCAGGCAAATTCTCTTATGACTATAAATCTTTTAGGGATTTTTCTAGTCCGATTGAGATTTTGTCTATCTCAGTTTTAATTTAGTAATTACGAAGTTGAAGCTACTTGAAGCTACTCTTTCAAGTTGTTTTGTTCCAAAGTGGGAAAAGCGGCTGGCCGTGAAGCTTGCTCTGGGTGTGGGCGGTGTTGGGGGTGCTAAGCTTTGGCTGAGGGCGATGACAACATTTATGGAGTGCCCACATGCTAACTTCACGTCATTAATACAGTAAGCATATACAATTGGTACATTATTAATCCCATTTTACAGTAAAGGAAATACAGGCAGAGAGAAATCCAAAGTCCGAGTTAGCAAAGAAGTGAAGCTGGGATTTTGAATTCAGGAAATCTGACTCTAGAACCCATGCTCTTAAGCTATATTTCCTCCCTGGAAATGAAAATATAGACATGAATGTATATTTTAGGATGACTACTCTGACAGACACTGTTGGTTTGGCCAATCAAAAGCCATTCTCAACCTCCTCTTCTCTTATGTCCCTCCCACTACAAAGGTTGATAAAACCCAAATATTTCCCCAGCCCCTCTTGCAGCTAAGATGGGCCATGTGATATTCTGGCCAATGAGATATAAAGAGAAGTCTATTCGGGGGCTTCTGGGAAAGTGATTTTGCTTTCTGATTAAAGGGACAGGCTTTAGAGGAGAAGCCTCTCACTCTTACTCCTTCCTTGACATGGATGTGTTTCCTAAAGCTGCACCCTGTGACATGGGGGCAGCAGCTATGAAGACAAAGGACAACAGGCTAGGCCTGAGAAAAAATGGAAAGACAGAAAGAGCCTGGGTTCTTGATGACACAGTAAGCTGGATCCAAATCTAAGATTCCCTACTATCTCTGAATATCTTGTTAAGTATGAATAATAAATACCCTTAGGGGTTAAGCCCCTGTTCATCAGGTACTGTTTATTGCAGCTGAAAGCATTACTAATTGATGCACATTCCAATTTTAATAAAGAAGTAACAAAGTAAAAGAATAAAAGACTAAGCTTATTTCAGAAAGCTACATAAGGGTTTAATAAGGGCATTTGCTAATGAAAAAATATGTCATCGGTATTACACTTCACTCTGTGCATCAGTGAAATCAGAGGATTGAACCAGACGGTATCCACAGGGCATACTAGTTCTAAAATTCTATTCATTCTAGGAATTTATTAATTAATTTGTCTCTAATCTGCCTTGGTGACAAGATTAAAATGCAGGAAAAGACTACTCCCAATATGAACAAGGTTTAGTAAGACGATCTAAAGGCAGTTTAAAAACACATTTAGAAAACCAGTGTAAGGCACACTATTTCATGAAGCTGGGGCATCTACACAGTGAAAGGGGTATGAAGGACAATTTTTTGACGTGACTTGAAAGGGGACAAAAGGAGAGAAGGTGATAAGGCCAGTTTTCTACTAGTCTTTGAAGAAACTGACACCACCAGGAAAATTCATCTGAAAAATACATGAAGGAAAACCATTTCATCCACTCATTCTATAGCTCCAGCTGCAAAGCTGTTGTCTCAAATAAATTACATCAGTGTGCCAATCAACAAACAAAAGTCATGCACAGAGGAACGCCACTACAGGAGTCATCAGAAGAAAAGAAAAGACAAAGCAAAGGTGAAAGGGGGCCGGAAGCGAGGGGTGCTCAGTTGCCGTTAAGAGAAATAAGGAAAAGGAAATCTGGGTGGGTTTATGAACTTCCAAGTGGCTGTGCTTTCTTCTGAGTTGAAAAGGCTTTCAAGGGCAGAGGTTATGACACCCAGTGACAGAGCTTTGCTTTCTGCCATTCTCTGAAACCAAACCAAATGCCTCTTCAAACTATTTTAGGAAGATGTATCCTAAATCTCAGAACTGTTCAGTGGGTATTGCTTTCAGCCATGCCCTTCTGGGATTACAGACTCATCCAAATAACGTGAAATAACGTGAATCTCTATCCAGAGGCTTCCGGGCAAAACAAAAAAAGATTGCTCTGAGTACAGAAAAACAGCTCTGAGTGAAGCCTGAAGAGCAACTTGAACAGCCCTTCTTCATTGACATCTCCTTGTGCTCTCCTGTTTTGAGGATGGGAAAGTCATATTTCTTCCTAACTATGCAACCATGTGGAATCTTTGGGAGGTTTTCTTTCCTTTCTTCCTTTCAGAGAAGACATGATTCTTATCTTTTTTTCTAAGCCCAATTGTGAAATTTAAGTTTTAAGTTAAAGCTGGTGTGTAAGGAAAAGCGAAGCAGCAGCAGCAGCAAGTGTTATTTGTAAAGCACATGTTAAATATCTGATGCACCAGCTCAGATCATGTTCAAAAGGTCAATCTTGGCCAAGGAAGGTGGAGTCTGACACTGTGCAGACACTGTATGCTGCTTCCCTAGCAGCCTCTTTCACGCTAACGGGACTGTGATTTTTATTGAGGATGTCAATGTGCCTAGCCCCAGGACAGACAGCATGGTTTCAACCAGACATGATAACCCTTACCCCCTCTGCCAGTCAACCTTGTAGCCATGTGGCCTAGATTTGGCCAATGACATGTTAAGTAGAAGTCGACGAGGGTATTTCTGTGACAGCTTCTGCTATCCTGATAGAAGGTGGTGGACAGAATGTCTGGAGCTCTGGTAGCCATTTTGAGACCACGAAATGACAGGCATGAAAACAAAAAAGCCAGTGTGCTAAGGATAGCAAATTAGAAATTTAGATAGATCATAGATCCTTGATGGCAACACTTAGCAGCCAGTAACCATTCACCTCCAGTTTTCTTAAGTGAGATAAAGAATATTTACAGTGTTTAAACACTTAGTCAAGTTTCTGTTATTTGTAGCCAAAAGCATTCTTTTTTTTTTTTTTTGTGAGGAAGACCAGCCCTGAGCTAACATCCAAGCCAATCCTCCTCTTTTTGCTGAGGAAGACCGGCCCTGAGCTAACATCAATTGCCAATCCTCCTCCTTTTTGCCCCCAAAGCCCAAGCAGTTAGTTGCACATCCTTCTAGTTGCTGTATGTGGGACGCTGCCTCAGCATGGCCGGAGAAGCGGTGCGTTGATGCACACCCGGGATCCGAACCCGGGCCGCCAGTAGCGGAGCGCACGCACTTAACCGCTGAGCCACCGGGCCGGCCCTGCCAAAAGCATTCTTAACTAATAAAATGGTCAACACTCAGCTTAGTCTCACTCATAAAAGACATATCCCAATTGAGTTGTACATGCTCCTCCTGTCTTAATTTTATTTAGGAAAAAAATATGCTTGACTAACAGGCTTTGGTGTCATGTAGCTTTGCTGGGTTTTCTCTGAATATTTGACAAATTATTGATGGACATTATTCCCCTATAGGCCACTCTGTGGTTACATAATGAATATTAAATCAATGGCTATTTTATTATTTTATTAATAGTTTATATCAACTGCTTAATCTCTATGGGCACTGGAGTACAGTTCCCTCGGTTCCTCCCCATAAGCCTACAACATGTAGGATATCGAAGAGATTCTAAGAGTTCACAAAAACTGAGAGTTCTATACCAGTTTCTGGATCTAGTATTTACGGAGCATGCTACAGACACTTCTAAAATCCTGAAGAAGGAAATTTGACAATAAAAACTTCACTCTTTGAGTCTTCTCCTTCTCCAATTCCCCACATCCATTCTGTCAGGAACTCCTGTTTCTCAGAACATGTGTCAGACTCACACCACTTCTCACTGCCTCCACCACTTCAGGCTGGACCAAGCACCAGCATTTTGTGCCTGGATAGCCGCCTAACTGGTCTCCCGGCTTCCCTCTTTCCCTCCACGCACACTCTTTCCAAAAGAGAGTCATATGTTAAAAGGTAAGTTACAGCCTGTCATCTCTGCTCAAAATGTTCCAATGGCTTCTCATCTTTAAAAGTCCTTCCAAACCCCAAATCCTAACAATGGCCTAGAAACCCCTAATAATTTGTGCCAACCTTTCTCGGGTCTCATCTCTCCGTCTTCTCCCAGTGCTCAATGTCGCCAGCCGCTCTGCCTCCCGCTCTCCTTGAACGCTCATCCTCTCTAGGACCTTTGCTGCTTGCTGTTCGATGCCAAAAAACACCTCCCCCAAGAATCCACAGGATTTATTCCCAGCCCTCCTTCACCTCTTTCTGTCTTCAAAAAAATGTCACCTGTATACTGAGGCCTTCCCCTGGCCATCCAAATCGAAAATTATAACACCTACTCTTATCGATGTTTACCACTTTATTTTTCTCCTCCGCACTTCTCACTACCAGCCTCACACTTTACTCACTACAAAGTCTTCTTTACTCACTACAAAGTCTTGTTTATCTTCCCCCTGCCAATACCAGATGCACTCACATGAGGGGAAGCACTTTGTTTTTCTTTACTAAAGTATCCTCAGCACAGAGAACACACAGTACACACTGAATAAACATTTGCTGAATGTATGAATGGAAAGAAAGAACATAAATACGAAAAAATAAAATTTCTCACATCTAGCAGAAAACATACTTTGAACTCTCAATATGGCAAATTCTAGAAAAATAAAAATAACATGGATATAGATGTAGAGGTCGATGCCTGATGAGTTCCTCAGTCATTAACCTCGGGTACACACTTTAATCTTCAGTGTTCCACCATTCCCATGTTTTCCACAAAAACACTAAGGTCTGATTCTGTGTGGTAGCACTGAGGCTTTAGCCACCACTCAGCAAAGACTTTTCCATATCCTGCCCACATCCACATCCACTCGACCACAGCTGTCAAAACGCATGCACGGCAAACCCTGCACAGCGCACTGAGGGGCAGGCTGCGTGCTTAAGCCTTCCTGTCTTTACAGAGGAAGAAAAGTAGCTTATACCTTACTTTTGTGGTTCGTAAAACAGAGACATTTTGTGAGCATCTCTTATGTAGTAGTAAATGAAGACCAAGTTTTATTACCTACTTTGACCTTAAAAATAAAGTGAGAAACTGGACCACTGTATGTGGACTATGGTAGTTCATTTGGATGGTTACTCGATCTCATTCTGTCATGAAGAGTGGCTTCTAAATTTACCTTCTAACAAAAACATCCATTAAAAAGATAAGGATTTGTCAATGGTTATTTATATCTGAATTCCTCTGCCTGATCATTAGGTAATTTACATGTAATATATCAGGATCACCTTTACCCTTGGGTAAATACTTCAATAGTAACCTATGATTCTAAGCTCCCTGGGTCAGAGGGAAGTAGCCTCATCAATATTAATACATGAGGGAATCTGCTGCTGATATTAAACAAATAAATAATAACAATATTGAAGGTTTATACCTTCGTTCTGACAATAATGTTCACAACCAGATGGTAAAAAGGGAAGAAAAAACAACAAAAAATTTAAATGTTTTAGTTAATATAATTTCATGCCACAAAGTAATCACTACGCAAGAATTACCACGGCTCCAGACAGAACATGTTAAAAACGAGATGGGAGGTCACAATGAGTCTGTGAGAAGCATCACGGCAGTGAAAGGGACAGCCTGGGGTCTGGGGCCTGGTGCTGACGCTGACGCTGGCCAATAAGCATGGCGTTAATCCCTTTTCCTGAATCATGACTCAGTCTTCATTATGTAGCCCGTGCAGGTACGTGTCTTGCATTAAGAAGGGCAAAGAGAGTGTGAGAATAAGATATGCCTCAGGGACAATTTGCTGCCTTTGGTCATGTTATTAAACTTTTTGTCTTAGTCTCTGCTGATTCATTCTCAGATCAATTGTAAAAAATTTCAGAGCTGTATGTTCAGCTTCCTTCCTTAGGAATTCTCCAACAATGTGAATAGATTTCTAGCAGTATAACCGCATAATCTAATTCCGTGATCAGAAAAAAAACTTGAGATGGGATTTTACCAAATCCAAGCAGTAGCCACTCTGGAGATAAACATCTGAACGTTGTCTTTGTTGCTCTGTCCACTCAGCAAGCTCTCTCCCTTCATTTCCTTCTTAAGATTTGCTATTTTCACGAAGCCTTCTATTGTCAACAAGAGCCAAAGACACTTCAAATGCTTAATAGCTTCTTTTTCTCCTAAAGTTTTTCTTCACTCTGTAACTCCTTATTACATTTTTCTTTTGCTATATTAATTTATTAAGTTGGTCTTCAATTACCTATAAAAATACATCTCAAATATGTAGAAAAAATATCCCTCTTCAGTAGCAGCAATGCCTACTGGGAGGAATGAAAAATACTGTTTAAGGCCAAGCAAGCTGCTGCTTGGGTTGAATGTTAATTGCTTCCTAAAAAAAACACAACTGAAGGAGGCAAAATACGTCACCCTGAAATATGCCACTGTGGCATATTGATTACTTTGAATGAAAGTTACTTAAGAAACAGCAGGTGCAAGAAAGACATTTTGCCCCTCCTTTATCCCCCTGAAAGCAGGAAATAAATCTCCCATGTGCAGCTACCCTCCCTGCACCAGGACGACAGAAGGCATCCTTATCACCAGAGATAGGGAATTCAAGGTCAAGAAGGCTGTATAAACAGACACTGTTACTTCTTCACTAATTTGCTACCCCAAGCACAAACCCCTTTGTTTTGTCAACTCTTCACAAATTTATTGTTTCTTTGTCTAAAAGGTATAAAAACTGCCTGCTTTGAGTCTCGTATTTTCATAGGCTCCTATACATATGAAATTAAATTTATTTTTCTCCTGTTAATGTATCTTATGTCAATTTAATTATTAGACCTGTCAAAGAACCTAGAAGGGAAGAAGGGAAAAGTTTTCCTCCCCTATACAACAATTGGTATTATTTGAAAAGAAGTTTAATCACATCCACATACAAATGTACATGCATCTGACTGAGCAGTTTCTTTTCCCTTGTGCCCTGCATACCATTTTCTTGGGGTTTTTTTGGTGAGGAAGATTAGCCCTTAGTACCTATTACCAATCTTCCTCTTTTTGCTTGAGGAAGACTGTCCCTGAGCTAACATCTGCACCACTCCTCCTTTACTTTATATATGGGACGCCACCACAGCATGGCTTGATGAGCAGTGTGTAGGTCTGTGCCTGGGATCCAAACCTGCAAACCCCGGGCAACTGAAGCGGAGCGTGCAAACCCAAGCACTACGCCACTGGGCCAGCCCCCTGCATACCAGTTTTTATTTCATTTAATAGAACACTATCTCCTTTTGACCTCTGATACATGAATACAACAGTTACAACCTGAATGAAAATACAACTGCAGTGGCAATTTTAACTGAGTACTGCCATTTGCATTCAGACCTTTCTGCTCTAGCAATCAAAACCTGAATACACTTCCTCCTGACATTTCCCTTTCTTGTGCAGACAGTGGTAAAGGGCTACCTTAAAATGAAATGAGAAGAAAACCAATAATGTCATACACACAGTAAAACACTTTTTCCTCCTAGCATCTCTACACCAGAAAACAAAGAAGCAAAACAAAAAATAAAAAACAAGGAAACAAAACAAGAAGGAGCTGTTGAAGTAACTACTTATTCAAATCAAGACTGTGCTCATCTCCATTCTGCGTTCTGTGCGATGATGGCAGAACTGATTTGCAGAGACTTGCTCCTTGACCGGTTGTTCACCCACCACTACCTACTAACTTAAGAAAGAAATGACATTCAAAACAGAGATTTCTATAAGTTTTTATCTGAATGCTATGCTGGGATTTACATTTTTAAAAGAAAATTTTAAAGTTTTTTCCTATGCTATGCCCATATCAGGCTTCAGCATGCAGTGGTAACCCATTGCCTAAATATAGCAAATACACACATTTTCAGTTTGTATAGTTTGTATTTGTGGCTTTCTGGGAAAACCTGAGGAAGCGTGAATTCCATTCTTCCATTTCAGTCTACCTTTCTGCTCTACTGTTCTCTAAACGAACTTTGTGACTTAAATTTTTTAAAAAATCCTTAAAATAAAAAGCTTACTTTTGTATAATGATATAAGCGGAAGAAGTAAAAAAGCTCTAATACAGACAAAAAGGACCGAGTTTGTAGAAAGTGCTTTGAGAGCTTCGTTGTCTCCATTCTGCTGCCCCCGCCTCCCTGCCCAGATGCTCCTATGGCAGCTGGTCTTTGCCAGGTGCAACTCAGCCCTACCCCACTGCCCCTAAAGAGCCCTCCCTCAGGCCCTTCAGAGAGGAAGGGGAGCTGAAGGGCCATCAGTGGACCCCCTCCTGGTCCTGTTCCTGCCCTCCTCAGAGCCCACCGGGCGGCCAGGACTGAGCTGCAGATCCCCGTGCACGTCCACCTTTGCAGGGCAACATCGCCATCTTTGTGGAGAAGAACAGGACGTGTGTTCTTAAGGAGGGCTCTCCCTGACTCTCCCTGAGAACTAATTTTCAAACACTCCTAGCTCTCTCATTCTTCACATGTTGTTTCTCTGGCTCTCAAACCCTTTCTACAAACCCGGTCTGTATCAGGATCCAGATTTTTATCTCTTTTAAAAATTAAACTCAAAATTATTTATTTACAAGTCCACAAAGCTCACTTAGAAAATAGTACACATTTTGTTTTCTAGGTGGAAAATTCAAGAAATGAATCGTCCAGTTCCACCTCACCAATGAGGCAATCCTGCAAAGATGTGTCCCCCACAGGCTTCTGGCTCCGGAGGCTGGTCACTCCTGTTCCCAGCGGCCCCGCCCAGCCCGGCCTTGTGTGAGGGTTTTGACAACAGCCAAGTATAAAATTAACTCACAAAGAAAACCCACCTGGATTGGATTAATGGGATTAAAAAGTCTGCTGTTCAGCAAAATGGGAAAAAAACTGTCCTTTGAAACACAGAGATATGAAGTTAAGTTTCTACATACCCAAAATAACTAATTTGAGCTGGAGAAATATTACTATCTGGATAAGAGGCTAAATTTAACTCTGTGGGATAAAAGTTTGTCTCTCACTGAATATTCCCTCATGGAACTCACATCTAGAACAAAATTTTAGTTTGTTGTGACAACATTTTTATACAGGTCATGCTCTTCATCTCTCAGTTTATATTTTGTTTACACTTCTGCTTGTATTGGGCTTCCCTAAAGTCCTACAGGGGATCCCTCAGAAGCACGTTCCTGCACTTCTTCACTACAGCTGGTCACAGACTCACAGCTCCAAAAAGGCCAATGACAGTCATAAGGGGGCAGAGTCAGTCTTCCCAAGAAATTTTTAAAGTAGGATTTGAGGAGGCTTTGAAAGACCTTTGGTCTAAACTACCTTCCCCACTGATCTCCCATGACATTTCAGCCCCAAGATTTACTGATTGGTTTTGAGCTTAAAGCAGTTTTACACCTTCTGTGTTACCAGTTCAAATGTCCCTTTAAGTGGGAAGTACCATAAGCTACTATCTTACCAGTTCTGTGTCTAATTTTGAGACTGTCTTGCTAAAGCATCTTCCAACCTGTGGAGTCAGAAGATTGAGCAACCAAACCTTAACTTCCTCTAGGTCTCAGGTTCCACATGGGCAGAATGAAGGGATGGGGCCACTTTGCAGCTGTAAACATTCCAGGATTCTCCAAGCAGGTGAGAGCTACTTGAAGCAAGATATATGGAAAAAGGCGCAATACTGATCCTTGGGAGGGAAAGCTGCGCCAGTAAGTGGGAAACAGGGCACTGAAGGGAAATGGGAAAACCAGCCATGATTTATTTATTTCACAATTTTGCCAAAGGCTCTGTCTGGTCGGGGAAGAAACCTACTGTGCAAGTACCCTGTACGTGTGTGTGTGTGTGTGTGTGTGTGTATATGAGCCACGCCTCAAGGAGGGACACAGGTAGACAGCTGCTGAGTGCTCCTGCAAGAAGGCTATGATGCGAGTGGAGCCAATTTCCAGCCCTCCAATGAATGCTGTGCCAAGAATTCTTACAGCAAACATCTCTTGGTTTCTATATGATTTTTTTCTCTAATATTTCTAGGCAAAAGAATTTTGAAAACATTTTAAATTTTCATTATAAGTCTATTGCTCAATTTTGAAGTAGATACACCAAAAGAACCTCAATAGCCTGCTCCTCGCAAAAAGCCTCTTCATCTCAGATCAGATTCTTAAACAAGTTTTTAAAACTCTTACATCAAAAGCACGCAGATTCTTCGAGAAAATAGTAGGAAGAAACCTAATGTAGTTAGACAGAGATAAAGTACTCAGTGAAAATAAGACAAAAACAAAAAAAACACTCCTTTCATTGTTCTGATTCCAGAGTTAGCCCAGAAAAGGATTTGGCCCTAACAGTCAGCAAAACTAACAGATGGGGAGGGTCACTTACCAAAAGGTCTCAGGGCACCTGGAAGGAGGTGGTTCACATTGTTTGCATGAGAACTTTCTTTGTGAGGGAAACGTATTTGGTTTGCTCCTATCTCACAAGTTACTGATGTCAAAAAGCATATGACAAGGCTACAGTCGACATCACTCATCACTCACACCAGGTGGGCCTCCTCTTTATTGTATGCCCACCTAGAAATAATAGTCAAAACATTAAACATCTGGTACCACAGAGGCACTGCTAAATCAGAGTGGACACCATCTGCAAACCTCTGTAAAGCCTTGCAGGAGCACAACAGGTGCATGTTAGCTCAGCTCCCACCTCTTAAATTAAGTATAAAACCTGGGTCCCCAGGCCTGTTATCAAGTCTTCCAACCCCCGACTGACTTTTAAGCAGACGGCACAGTCTACACACGTGCTGGCCAGTACCGGAGCCACCAGCCTCGCGCGGCCACAGAGCACGTGCAACATGGCTAGTCTGCACTGAGACACACTCTAAATACAAAACACACCAAACTGTGAAGACTTAGTAAGATAAAAAGAATGTAAAATATCATCATATTTTATACAGATTACATGGTGAAATGATAACATTTTGGATATATTGTGTTAAATTTGAAAAATCTCATTACAATTAATTCTACCTGTTTCCTTTAATTTTGAAAGGTAGCTACTGGAAAATTTAAAATTACATATGAGGTTTGCATTACATCTCTGTTGGATAGTCCTGGTCTAGATCCTCTGACATCCCCAAATCGAAATGTTCTTGTTCGATGTTTAACACCCTTAGGGATCTTCATGAGAGTGATTGATCTAATCAACTAATTGGTGTTAATATGTCACTCTCCTTAAAAATAGAGAGCTGGAAGGGACCTTATAGGTTAGTTCAACCAACCCCTTCTCATTTTTATGGCCAGAAAACTGAGGTCCAGAGAGAACTATGTAACAGCACATAAGGTAAGGCTAAAACGGCTTCCTAACTCCCAGTCCAGGCCTTCCCTAATTTTACTCTTTTATCACTCTGAGCATTTGCCCTTTTCCTGTAGACAATACCTTAACCCAAAGCAGTGACCCTCATCACAGCAGATGTTTCAGGCATAAGGAGGGATTTAGGGACAGGGGGTCATGTCAAGTCACCTGACTGGCTGTTTATTCTGCCTTCTCAGGTATGGCTCTAATTCTTTTCAATCATCTATTTAAAATGTGATTCAAAGGATCCTGTTGCTAAGCTTCTCATTCCTCCAAAAGCACATGTCATCATTTACAGATTAAAATCCAGAGCTACTTAGCCCTCTTTCATCATCTCATAAAAAATGCAATTCCAGGGCTGGCCCCGTGGCTTAGCGGTTAAGTGCGTGCTCCGCTACTGGCGGCCCGGGTTCGGATCCCGGGCACGCACCGACGCTTCGCTTCTCTGGCCATGCTGAGGCCCCGTCCCACATACAGCAACTAGAAGGATGTGCAACTATGACATACAACTATCTACTGGGGCTTTGGGGAAAAAAAAAGGAGGAGGATTGGCAATAGCTAACATAGATGTTAGCTCAGAGCTGGTCTTCCTCAGCAAAAAGAGGAGGATTAGCATGGATATTTGCTCAGGGCTGATCTTCCTCACAAAAAAAAATGCAATTCCAAATGGCAATGCAAGAACTATGTCTCTATTATTAATGGGACTGAGTGCCTAGACAACTACCCATCTTAGGTCTCTAGTGTTTGACTCATAATTATAACACTCAGTACTCCACTAAAAAAAGAAAATTCTTAAATTTCCCTAAGAATTCTATTAATCTGCAATATTTTAGCTTCTCAGATCCAGACATATACTCACCTTTGTGACGTTTTCTGTAAAGGAGATGGCATTGAATACCAGGCTAGACTCACTTGTAAGACTGAGACTTATACTAATCTTCTTTAAGTAAGTTAATGGGATTTCTCCCTTGCTTTCACTAGGGAGAAAAAAGGGTAATAACTGCTATCTTTGTACTTTTATGATCACGGCCACTTATAAATTAATAGTTTACCACTTTGTTTCTGAGGGGGATTTGCCTTGTGACAACTGGCATTGTATTGAGATATGCCCTTGCACTGCTCCTGTGAGAGGAAAAGTGGTCTGCAATGTGAACATTACTTATCTGATGTTGACAAATAAAAAATGAGCAATCTGAGGAAACAGGGCTAAGATCACAACCAGAGAATTTGTTCAAAAAGAAATACATCAAACCACCCACCCACCATGCAACAAACAACCCAGCAATAAAACTGACAGTTTACAACTAGAAATTTATATTATGTGCACTTCTAGATATGAGCTGCTTTGAGTTTCCCTAATGACGCTGCACAGAATGTGCTCTTATTCTCAAATATGTCAATTTCAGAAGCAATCATGGCATTTTATACCCCATCAAAAATTGAAATTCAGAAAAAGATGCATCATGCCTCAAGAATGTCCTAGATTTTCTAGATTTAAAATATTATGTCCCAAGACATTTATATGTCTTGTTCTAGCGGACATTTGTTGTTCCCAAAATTGAATATCCTAGCCATGTGGTTGGTATGAGTCCTAACTGTCTTAAGCCATAAGCATACGCTACTCCAGGTGGAAATTCAGGGGCGGGCACTGGGCTGAATTCTAGCCTGTTAAGCCGGGGGACTTTATTCTGCATCTGGGTTGAGCCATCAGGGAAGTGGACTTTTTTCTGCTAAACTGGAACCTGAAAACACATACCTGGAAAGATCCACTTTCTAACTATGAGGGGACAGTTGATTCCACAGCCCATGTTCAAAGAGCTAACTAAGACACAAAGCAGATACAACTGGCTGCAGCCTCTGTACCAGGGACGGCAAATCCAAATCCCTTCAGGGGCCAGGCCAACAACACAATGTGGAACAGGGAACGGTGGGGAGGAGGCCGCTAGTCTTCCCTAAACACATTCAAACTACAATGAAAACAACACAGCCCTGAGCTGGCCAAAGAAAACATGTTGACACGAGGTCTGCTGGCCACATAAAAATCACGGGCATTGTGTTGGCCACCAGGTTTCCTCCCGGCTCTACAATGAACCGCGGGAGCCTCTATTAACCTGACCCTCAGTGATCCCTCTTCAATAAATCTCTCACAGCCCATCACGTTTTTAATAGGTTGGGATTGCTACACAGTCTCCCTTTCCCTACTCAGGTCTAAGAATTAATTACTTAAGCCACTGAAAACATCCTAAAAGTAACATGAAAAACACCCTGGAGAAAACAGTATCTTCACTTTCTAATTGCTGTTGTTTTTATTTTTTTTGTGTGAGGAAGATTGGCCCTGTGCTAACATCTGCCAATCCTCCTCTTTTTGCTGAGGAAGACTGGCCCTGGGCTAACGTCCGTGCCCATCTTCCTCCACTTTATATGGGACGCCGCCACAGCATGGCCTGACAAGCGGTGCGTCGGTGCACGCCCGGGATCCGAACTGGTGAACCCCGGGCCGCTGCAGCGGAGTGCGCACGCTTAACCACTTGCGCCACCGGCCCGGCCACCTGCTGTTGTTTTTAAAGCTGAAGAAACATAAAGCCAAAGTTCTGGGGCCGCCCACAGTGCACCCAGGGAATGTCTTTAAAGGGCGGTTTCTTCAAGGGCTGTGGAGTTTCCCAGCGCAGCGCAACCTGTGGTGCTCTGACTGGCTGGAGCTCTTTAAGTTTTTATTTCCAAGACAAACCATCCATCTGTCCCACATCTTGATAAATTTCCAAATGCACCAGAAGCATGGAGATCAATTCAAACATTTTTAAGTGAAATGGGAACTGAATAAAGTAGAAATAAGTTAATTTATAAGGAAGTGAGGCTATTTCCGATATTTATTTTTATATTTTAAATTTTATTTATTTATATTTTTGCCAAGGAAGATTTCTCCTGAGCTAACATCTGTGCCAATCTTCCTCTATTTTGTATGTGGGTCACCACCACAGCATGGCTCAATGACTAGTGAAGGTCTGCGCCTGGGAACTGAACCCGGGCTGCCAAAGTGGAGCGTGCCGAACTTAACCACTAGGCCAGGGGTTGGCCCCCAATATTTATTTCTTGAAATTGGGAAATGATGGTGAGCTTCTTAATGTAAACTTGTGATGCCTGATGACTGTTTCAACAGTGAGATCAGATTCCAAGTGAGCTTTCTGAAAAAGTTAACAGCCACAGCATGTGGGCACCAACTCAATCAAAACCAAACAACTCCCCTCCTCATTAATTAACAGTCAACAGACAAAGAGGCATGAATTTGGTCAATTACAGCCCGTTCTCAGTGAAGTTTGCTGCTTTAAGTAAAAATGAATCTTTTAACAGGCTAAGGCTAAGACAGATGGAAGTCTTGTTGCTCTCTGTAGACTTTTTGTAGACTTAAAAAAACCCCAAAACCAAAGAACCCTGTACCTACTTACTTACCAGAATTCCTAATTATTTACTGTCAGTCAGGGTTTGGAGAATTTCTAAGGCATGGAAAGAGCTGTGAATTTGGCCCACCATGAAGAACTGTCTGGACTCAAAGCAACGTGGAATATAAACAACTGAAATGCATAAAGTTAGGAACCACCCCCAGTGTTAACAGCTTAATATTCTAATAAAATAAAAGCGTTTTTCCCTATCAAGATGTGAAAACTATTAGAATTGCTCTGAAACCCCAGGGAGGCCCTTGCTGCAGGAATAGGTGAGAGAGCTAATCCCTGCTTGTGAGTCCTGCTTGGTGACAAGGACGCAGACAGGATTAAAGCTCCTCTTCCTGTCACTGCCCATGTGGGGTTCACAGTGAACAGCAGACTGTCTGTCTATTCTCACCTGCCTATCAGATTTGTTTTCAAGGGGAGCTACTAAGCTTTATCAGAGAATTGCTTCCTCTGATCTTATCTTTTATACACAACAATAACATTCCATTTATTCATTCAACAAATATGATGTACAGGGCACTCAGTCCATGTTCTACAAGCTGAGGACAGAGCAGTGAACAAAATATACAAAATGCTCAATAACTGTCATACTCCTATTCAGGGAATGCAGTGGCCTGCTAAGGGAATTTTGCTTATAGAGCAATCTCTATAATGCAAATGGAATCCTGGAATGCAATCTTTGGGCTCCTTGAGATGACACCTGATGAAAGCAAGACTTATCCCCAGCAAGCCTGGTCTAAGTTCACGTCAGGAAATGGAAATGCTGGCTCTTGCTGGGTTACATTTTCAGAAAAGGGCACCACAGCAGATTCAAAACAGAGAGTGCTTCCAGCAGTGGCAACCTTGCCATGGTCTGGCAGGCACACCTCCTCCTGGGGACAGGCTCTGAGCCTTCAGAGCAAAGGGTTCAAAGCAAGGTGCTGAGTACTGGAAGCAGGGGACTGAGGTGTTGGGAAATTTAATTAGCACATGTGAAACTAAAAGTGCCCTATAGCTGAAAGCCCCTCTAGAAGTGTGAAGAATTAGGATTGCTTTTTGAGAACTCCCATTTCCCAAGAATGAACAGCCTGGGGAAAGAAGAACTGCTTAGGTTTTTTTTTGTTTGTTTGTTTGTTTTAAATATTTTTTGAAGTCTTTTGCTGGTAAGGCTTCCACAGTTTTTGCTAATAAAGTTTTACCTTTATTAAAAGAATGATTTATCTTCATCTGCCCAGAGCAAGGGCCTGCTTGACTATGAAGCAAGCTAGAACATGGATCTGCACTGGAGAAGATGCCACATTTTATAACATAAACTGTATAACTCAGGAAGAGACTTCTTTAAGCTTCCATGAAATCCTGTCCACTTCAACAAGCAAGCACAGAGCACAGGCAGGAGTGCACTTGAGGTCCCTGCACTGCAAGGCTGCACAGTCCTGGGCCGGGGAGATGTTATGGAGCCACTGTAGATACAAAGACACACTGGAATAACTTGACCACACGGCCAACTGCAGTATGGACTGGAGCAGACTCCACACAATGAGCAGGTTTAGAGCAGGCTTTTCACAGGAGAGATTTGGGCTGCATCTTGAAAGATGAACAGGACTTTCGGAAATGAAATTTAGGGGAAGAGCATTTGGAGCAGAGAAAGCAGATGAACAAAGGCACAGAAGACTGCTGGGAGAGAGTGGGCAGAAATGTGACTGACACACATGGAGGCTGTTGTGGAAAGACAGCCCAGAACCCAAATTCTCTCAGATTAAGGATGGGGACTTGACTCAGAAGGTAAATTCTGGGGGAGTGGTAGGGGAATGAAGGGCAGCTGCTGAATAGAGGAATGCAGTCACCTGGGGTGAGCCTCAGAAAACTGACGGTCGGGCAAGTAGGATGAACTGAAGAGAGACAGTTAGGAGGCAGCCACCAGGTTCAGGGAAGACATGAAAAACTCAGGACATGAGCAGAGGCAGTATGCAAGCAATGCCCGGGGTAAGGAAGAGACAGGCATTAGGCCTGCAGAGGCAGAGCACTTGGGATTTGGCTCCTGATTCAATCTTGAGGGACTGCATGGACCAGCAGGAGGGTGCTCAGATGATTTTAAGGTTCAGGCCTGAGGAAGAAACAGGATGGTAAGATGGGAATGAAGGAGATGATGATGGGACGTAAAACAGACTAGAGCTACAATGAAAGAGATTAGCTAACGATGGATTCAGCATACCCAACAGAAAAAAATAGGTGAAAAATTACAAAATAATTGATTCTTCATTTTGGACTACATGCTGTCTACTTAAAAAAAAAAAGACACTTTAAATGTCTTAAAGTGGCAGCTGAAGAGGGAGAGTAAGAGGATCCTGTGTAACTCTGACACTGTCTAATTTGGGAGAAAATTTAGCCAAAGGTAACATTTACTATATATACTGCTTTCAACTTTAAAATTTTCTGCCTTTCCAGAGTTTATGGATCCTCCCCATTCGTTTTAATAACCATACTTGCTATAGTATATGGATGTGCCACAACTTAATTTCAGTCTCCTTCTGAAGGGCATTAAGTCGTAGAGGAGAAATGCATCGGTGATGCCCAGCAGCAAGAATGAGCAGGAAAACGCTGATGCTTCACGTCACCCTGTAGCTCACTTCCTCCACTCTACTTTTTTTGACTCAAACTCTGCTGGAAGAGAGGCAGAAAGCAGCTGCCCCCCAGCATGTCCATCTACTGTTGGTTTTCTTCTGGCAGCAGGCACACGCTATTCCAGTAAGCCAGGCAATTCGCTTTTAAGCACATAAACTGACAGTTATTCTTTGACGCTCGTGTGAAGCTTAAATAGAATCATGAACATGAGGGGCCACCATGACCTAGACCATGCCTGGAGCTCCCAAGTTAGAGCCAGGGTCAAGGCACACTTCCCAAGGTTAGAGTAACTGTAAAAAAAATTTTGCCTCATGGAAAACATCACAGAGTAACTCAGGGTATAGCCATTTATTACATTTAGGTTCAACATACCTCAAACTCCAGATAGTGATCTTTCAGTTTGTATTCATCTATCTCCTTGGCTTTGACCTTCTTGTCCGGGGGATATGAGCGATGCTCGGCCAGCTCGGTGGTAATCTGCTTCAGCTTGCTTTCATGAGATTTCAGCTGTTCCTCCTGCAGGAAATTATTAGGCCATTTAGCACTGGGAAAATAAATCAATAAAAAGTTGTAGAGTACTTTAAAAAATCCCCTATGATGAATGACTTTAATTCATCAAAACAGTCTAATGTGCCCCTGCTGCCATATCTTACCCACTTTCTCAGGCCCATGTTCACATGAACCTTTGCAAATGGCAACCAAGGCCAGCCTCTCTCATCAGGTCCCTTGTCACAAAACCGAATGCTTTCAGAGCCCTTTATCAGGTATAACTGTCAGGGAGTTGAGACCAGGCCTCCTAAGAGATACTCCAACAGGCAAGGCACCAGCTGAACAAGCACCTGTTCTGAGGGCCACACAATTCGGCGTCTCCACTTCACGTCCACTCCGTAGTGGTACTAATCTCCTCCGTCTGCCACAAGGAGCCTATCTGCATATTTTTCCCTGTTTTGAGACAAGCAATGCCACCAAGAAATAATTCTCTGAAAGCTATTGGATGACATTCTAAAAACTGCAGCAACTATGCTTTTTCCCTCCAAAGTAGCGGTTCTGACTTCCTCCAACTTTATTGACCCAAAGTAGTTATTCAATTAAAATGTACCCATAGAGCGATTATTGCCTGAACAGTGTTATTACAGGCACTGTGCACCAATGCAACATGGCTGATCCTATGTCAAAGAATTTCCATTCTAGGGGCACCATTTATATCACCTTAGCAAAAAGCTACCTAACGAGAAACACTATCAAACCCTTTGGCAGCATTTTAAAAATAAAAGAGACTGGAATTCTCTTGCATCCCTAGAATTGTACGCCTACTTCACTTACTATTCCACTCTCACACATAAACTATCCAAATTCTTGTTGAGTGTAAATTTCACACGTATAATAAGAAATAAATGGATGAAAGCATACGAAGAGGAACCGATCAAACTAGGTGATAAATACATTTTGTATAACACCAACATAATTTCAAAATGTAAAAATTTTATCATAGACTGAGGAGAGTAATTAAAAAGACTGCCAGAAAGTAAATAATTATGGACACTAAATTAAGATTATATAACATTACTTTAAATTAAAAAAAAGGATATTCAGAAATTATGAGTCACATATAATATCTTAGGGATTTGTTATAACGCACATCTTAAAAGCCAAACAAGAGACAAAAAATCCAAGTCTTAAAGCCATCAAAATAGAAAAGAACAATGAAAAGTTTTTACAAAGCAGAGTACATGAATGGAAAAACAAACAAGAGAGGTGGCAGGAACAAGTGGAGGGAATGAAAGATGACAAGATTCGTTTTTAAATACCAACTAACTAAAACAAAACAAAACAAAAAACCTAAAGAAGTTCCAGACAAGCATAGGGTAAAAAAAAAAACAAAAAACCTGTTTTGAGATTTCAGATGCGGATCTACATCTCCAAGCCTGTCATTTGTATACTGATAATACTGAAAGGAAATGACAAATGCTTCAGGTAGCTTTCCTTTACAACTTCTCATTCATCTTTCTATTCGTCTCTCTATTGTTTCTCCAAGGAGACTACAGACTATGCCATGGACTGAACGTGTGTGTCCCTCCAAAATTCCTACGTAGAGCCTAATGTAGCATATTTGTAGATGGGGCTTCTAAGGAAGGAAGTAAAGTTAAATGAGGTCATAAGGGCAGGGCTCTGATCCGACAGGATTAGTGTCCTTATAAGAAGAGACACCAGAGAGCACACTCTCTCTGCCTGCAAATGCTGAAGAAAGGCCATGTGAGGACACAGGAAAAAGGGGTCTGTCTGGAACCTAATGGGAGAGCCCTTACCAGACCCCAACCCTGCAGGCACCTTGATCTGAGACTTCCAGTCTCCAGAATTGTGAGAAAAAATTTCTGTCGTTTAAGCCACCCAGTCTGTGGTATTTTGTTATGGCAGCTGGAGCTGAAAAGAAGATATTAATAGCTTTTTTCTTTCAAAGTGATTTTCCTTTGTGTATTTACTGCAACATATAAATTATTTAACAGAATTTTTGACAAAAGATATACGGTGACTAGAACACTTTGAAAATTAAAAACATGATGTATTTTTTCTCTTGGTTTAATAAAATGTTTCAGATAGACGAAAAAGTCATATTGAATAATATATTAAAATCACTCATGTATCTAACACCCAGTTTAAGAAACAAAATATTATAAAAAGCTGAAACTTCCTGCCTTTATCTACTCATCTCATTCCTTTTCTATGACACTCTTATACAAATATATGTATCCATAGAAATTGAGAGTACGTTCTATGGGTTTTTACACATTACAGGGTTCCTTTTGTAACTTGTTTTTTCACTCAACATGTTTTTTTTTTAATGATTTTATTTATTTATGTTTTTTCCCCCAAAGCCCCAGTGGATAGTTGTATGTCATAGCTGCACATCCCTCTAGTTGCTGTATGTGGGACGCGGCCTCAGCATGGCCGGAGAAGCGGTGCGTCGGTGCGCGCCCAGGATCCAAACCCGGGCCGCCAGCAGCGGAGCGCGCACACTTAACCACTAAGCCACGGGGCCGGCCCTCACTCAACATGTTTTTTTTTTTTTTTTTTTTTTTTTAAAGATTTTGTTTATCTATTTTTTCCCCCAAAGCCCCAGCAGATAGTTGTATGTCATAGCTGCACATCCCTCCAGTTGCTGCATGTGGGACACGGCCTCAGCATGGCCGGAGAAGCGGTGCGTCGGTGCACGCCCGGGATCCGACCCCGGGCCGCCAGCAGCGGAGCGCGCGCACCCAACCGCTAAACCACCGGGCCGGCCCTCAACATGTTTTTAAGATTTATTCACATATACGCTTTAGTTTGTTCCTTTTAACCATTGTATAATATTCCGTTATAGGACATACTAAAATTTCACTGAAGAATATTTAAGTTGTTTTCAGGTTTCTTTGGGCTATTATGAATGATGCTACATTGAATATTCTTATACATGTTGCCTAGTCAACATGAGCAAGAATTTTCCTATAATGTAATTACCAAGAGGTGGAATTTCTGGGTTTACAATATGCACATCTTTAAGAGGACACTAAACTGTTTTCCAAAGTGTTTCTACCAGTTTACATTTCCACAGGAGGCCTGAAAGTTCCCATTGTTCTACATCCTTGCCAAAATTGGATATCATACTTGCAAATTTTTGCTGATTTCATGGGAATGAAACGATAAGCCATTGTGATTTGAGTTTACATTTTCCTGATGACAAGTGAGGATGAACATTTTTTCGAGTGTTTACTGGGGTTCCTCTTCTGTGAACTGGCTGCTGAAATACTGGACCCAGATTTGTCAAGTATAGTGATTTATAGTGTATTTTAAGAAAACAAATTCTTTTCTTTTTTGGTTGATAAAATGATTAGAATCCAGAAACTAACTTTTTTTCAAATAATATTTTAGATAATTTGGTAAAATAATTTATAGAATTCTCTGTAGTTTTGGACTTTGGCTCTGCGTAAATATTCTTTTAGATGTTTGCTTCTTTTAAAAGCTTTAGATTTAGGCTTCTCAATTTTGAATATTCCTATGTCTCTATTTTGTTGAATAAAGCTCAATTTCTACTTATTTTAATGAAGAATTTATGCCAGAAAAACAATATGCAAAGCATATTATATTTGTCACTTTCCTACTAATACAAGGAGTTTGCCAGGGTTCATTCACTGTTATTAAGCTATAGTTTATAAACCTATTTCTATAGCAGCATAAAGGGTCAGTCATTTAGACCATATTTTTACGAAGAAACTAGTCAAACAAATGTTGAAATTCAATGTGCAGTGGTTTACTGCCTTCATGAAGCAAGAATCAAGGAAGTAATCTCAAAATAAAAGCATTTTTAAATCACATTTCTTAAATCTCTCCATTTTGACCAGTGAAATAAAAATACCAGTGGCTCTTATGGGCATAGATAGGTAAACCAGGCAAATTATTCCCCCGCTAGAATCTCATGGTAAAGGAGATATGCAGACTTCCTGACAAAAACTAATGGTGAAAATGGAAAAGGAGAAAGGCAGCAGCATGGAGACATGTCGCATTCTCAGACTCAGGACGATTACACTTGTAGCAGACGTGAAGAAGAAAGACGAGTAGGAAGGAGCCTGCTGCTTCCCTCCCTTGTCTGCTCTTACACTTCATACATACTGTTCTTACGAGACAACACTCACAAAGGGATTTCAGAGAAATACATGTGAGAAAGTCTAAAGACAGGGAACAGAGATAGGAAATGGCATATACTCACTAAAGCTGTTTTAAGTTAGGAAGTGATAACTTAAGCAGCAGTATTATAATAATAGATGCAAGAAAAATTATTGGGTTATATGGCAACAGATTGGTAAAATCTTTGATCATATACACAATGAAATTTTATCTAAAAGGCAAGTTTCAGATGATGTCACTTAAGATTTAATTTTGCCCTACTTGTATAGTACTTTGACTTTGGGGAAAATTTCATACTTGAAAGCTGACCTCAGCTTTCAAAGCTCTTGGTCAACTCCCTCAGTCCTAACATGCCTCTCCTCCCCCAGGGCTCTCAGACGTGTGGGTTGTACTCAGGTCCTTTCTCCAGCGTTACTCCCCATCTCATAATCTCTTCCTCTTCCACGTCACTATAGCACTTAAATGTCTATACCATGTGCTTATTATAAAATAGACTCTGACTCTGGTGTGAATTTCATCTCCTTTACTGATTACAAGCTCTTTGGAGGCAGAGAAGGGTCACTTTTTCCCTTCTCTCAAATCCTCCAGTGCTGAGCAGAGAAGACAGTATGTGGCCTAGCTTTTGATGTATAGATACTACCTGCCTAGCGTTAACACATACCTTAAAGCTCTCATTAGCTGAGGGCCAAGACCATTGTCTTAGCTATTTTTATAATGCCCACATACCTAATATAGTCAGTAAACAGTAGCTGTGAATAAATGATTAAAAAAAAAAAGGGAAGGCTCAGACTGTTCCCTTTGTGCTGTTTTAAAGTAGATGGATGATTTAAAAGGTAAAGACATTTCTAGGAATCTACTAGGCAATTTACAAATCAAATTGCTAAATACTGCAACCTTATCAGACCCAAGCTGTATGGAAGTTAGAATAAAGAACATCTACCTTTGAGTCAGTTTGGTGGGGGCAGGGGCTATTACTGAAAGCACCATCAGAAAGATTTTGTTTCATCATTTCACGTAAAGACTTTAAACAGTGTTTTAGTGAGCTTTAGCATCATGACTATAACATGATTTAGTTAATTGTTTTATTGAGTACTTAACATATGTTCACTACAGGCCTGTAAGAAATGAATGTGAAAAGTGTAGCCACCATCCAAGGCCCTGCCAAGGAGTGTGGACTGCATCTTGTTGGCAAGGGAGCCAGTTAAGGCTAACTGACAACACGAATCATACTTTAGCCAGAACTCGGAGGGATGGTTTGAGAGAAGCAAGATGAGGGAAGAGACATCTGGAGTGGTTAAATGAATAGTCTACCAGAGTTTTCCAAAGTGGGGTGTGTGCACCCCAGGCAAGAGGATCTGTTGGGAAGAATTTTTAAAATCAGCATTGAGATATAATTCACATACCACACAATTCATCCATCTAAAATGTACAGTTCAGTGTCTTTTAGTATATTCATGAGGTTGTGCAACCATCACCACAATTAAATTTTATGACATATTAGGTCCCCTAAAAGAGACCCTTTTGGAGTGGAATCACACAACATGTTTCTTTTGTGACTGGCTTCTTTCACTTAGCATACTGTTTTCAAAGTTCATCCATATTGTAGCATGTATCAGTACTTTACTCTTTTTTATGGCTGAATAATATTCCATTGTATGGATATACTACACTTTATTCATCCATTCATCAGCTGATGACCATTCCATCTTTGGCTATTATGAATAATGCTGCTACGAACATTTGTGTAAACGTTTCTGTGTGGGTGTATGTTTTCATTCTCTTGTTATCTCAGTAGGAGTGGAATTGCTGCGCCACGTGTTAACTCTATGTTTAATCATTTGATGAACCACCAAACTGTTTCCCAAAGCAGCTGCATCATTTTACATGCCCACCAGCAATGTCTGAGAGTTCTAATTTCTCCACATCCTCACCAACACATTATTTTCCTTAAGAAAATTTAAAAAAAAATTATAGCCATCCCAATGAGTGTAAAGTGGTATTTTGTGGTTTTGATTTGTATTTCCCTAATTCCTAACGATGTTCAGCATTTTTTCATGTTGTATTAATAATAAGACATGTAGTATATTTTATTAAAAAATATACACATATTGCAGAATATCTGCTCACATATTTAGTATTGATAAGGTAAATGATCAAAAAAAGTTAGGAGACCAGTGATCTAAGTAACAGATGACAAAAGTCTGAATTAAAGGATGTACTGGGTAAGATGTAAAGGATATTTAAGAAGTAGAAGTGACAGGATTTGTGACTGAACATATGAAACTGAGTGGGTGGGAAGGGTGCGGTTCTGGTCCGTGAGGGACACAACTACAAGAATACTTCCTCCTCTGAAATCCAACTGCTCCTAACGTTTGCCTGTTGGAGGAGGTCATCGAGGACCCAAGAACTGGACCCAGGCAGTCAGAGGCTCCTCACCTCCTCCTGTCCCTGGAATGGGCATTCTGCTTGCCTTCCTGGCACCAGAAGCTGCCCCAAGGGCACAGCCTTGAGTGAGCAATGTCTTGTTGAGACCATCTGGATAGTACAGGTGACTGAACCTTGTTAAGGCCTCTATATAAACTTTTAAGACTCTGCACGTGTAGAGACCTACTCATTTGTGGCCTCCCAAGATAAGCCTCATAAAGAAGTTCCCTTGCTGATTAAACCTGCCCCCTACCAATCTGGATGGCCTGCCTCTTTCTTCCATCTGTCCTTGCTCTCCGTGTACAGGGGCCAGTTTACAAACCAACACTGCCCCACTCATCTGGTCCTTAGTACTACTGCCCTGTGGTCAAACCACAGGATAAAATGAGGGCTGAGAAGCAAGCAGAGGTCTTTCCTTTGTTTCAGATCAGTGTTCATCACAAGGCCTGGTCCTCAATAGTTAGCATTTAGTGATCATCCATTGATTCAAACTTTTACAAGAGAATTCAAAGAAGAATTCAAAGAAGAAAATGGGACTAGATATCAGGAAATGGTAACTTCATGAGGTACAGGTCTCCAGAGATGTAGTGAAGGGGGCTAGGGATTACAGTGCAGGGTCTCCAAGTATGATCTGCACTGCCTGCAGGCTGCACACCTGGCGTGTCTTGGAAACACACATATTCTGGGACCTATGGCCCAGACCTGATCAACCTGTGGGGGGCACTGGGAAATGTGCATTTCAAACAAGCCCAAAATAATTCTTGTGCACACTAAAGTTTGAAAATGACCCCTTTGATGAATGGGAAAGGAGATCCCAAATAGATCCTGAAGAGGGCCAACCATGAAGTCTTAAGTTTACAGTGCTACGCCAGAAGGAGAAACAAAACTAAATGTTCAAACCAGTCTTTCCACCCCCAACAGAAGAAGAAAAACGTGGTGTGGAAACACTACCATGAAAAACAACTAAAGAAGGTGACTCCTCCTACACAGCAGAGTGGCGCACAAAGAACCAAGCTGCACTGACAATCATCAACTTTAATAATGAAGGCTAATATGCTTTGGATAGAAGACAAGAATAAACTAAAGAAAAGCTTGCAAATGACAGGATGATGAACAGTGTGTCTTTAAAAGCACCAAACAATGTTTTAATTGAATGTTTAGTTTTTTCCTAACACTGTTTAACTTTTTTTCCAGCAGGGCACTCACATTATTATAGATGTATTTTGAAAATTGCAATTATCCAAGTGGTTCTGGCATTTATGGGAGTCATAGCCAGACTGTGGGGGTATGGAGAAAGGAAAGATGGAGGGCTAAAGCAGTGGTTCTCAACAGCAGGGGTGGATTCTGACTCCACAGGACATTTGGCAACGTCTGGAGTCATCTTTGGTTGTCACAACTCGGGGATGATACTGGCATCTAGGGGACAGAGGCTGGGGATATTGCTAAACATTCACAGGATAGCCCCTTACAACAAAGAATACCCAGGCCAAAATGTCAGTAGTGCTGAGGTTGGGAATGCCTGGGCTAAGGGCGAGGACTCATGGGCCTACCCAGACACACATTCCAGGGTCCACTGAAGGTGCACTATGACTCCAGCAAAGACATCCCCCAAGAATCTCTATCTGGAGTGGGGGGCACCCCAAACCCCTCCACCAGGGCTATGTGCCAACTAACGCTTCTCTCTCCCTTTCTAACTGTTCTTTATCACACGATTGTTTTCACGTATTTGTTCTAAACTCTAAGGTAAAACACCTTTTTCATTTTTAGTAAACAAACATGATGACCTAGGCAAAAAACACAGAGCTAACGATAGAAAGAACCTGAAAAACATTCTAGAATGAGCTCCTCATTTTCCAGATGGAACACCGAGGCCCACAAAGGCTTGGCGATTTATGTGTGGGGGAGGAAATCATCTTCTTATTTTACAAAGAAATGAAATTCCCAAAACGGCTTGGTCCTCTTGTCTTATGTGACACAGGAGGATGTTTCTTTTTGGCTATTGCTTTCTAATTTAAAATCTTGAATCCATCATTTTGATCACATTACATATGCATTTTTTTTGCATCTCTGTGGATTTTTTTATGTTACAAATGAGGGAAAAAATTTATGCATTCTATTTTTAGTCCCACTGTAAAACATTTGTTTAAAATAAGAGATTTTGCCTTGATAAAGGTGCTTGCTTGCTTGGTCTCATGGTAAAAATACACAAACAGATGAACACATTCATTTTCACATACAAGTGACTTACTAATGTATAGCCTATACATAAATTGGACAGTAGTACATTTTTCAAAGTAGAAAGTAAACAGAAATATAGATTCTATAGTGCAGAAAGAACAAGGAGAAACTCTAATGGTGCTCTATGGTTATTAATGCTCCTCGTTAACTTCAACTCACCTTCCCCCCGGATCTTTTCTCGAAGTGACTGTGAGAAAGGCGTCTATTGAAAAATAACAAATGGAAAAATCCTTAGGGAAGTGAATAGAACAAAACCCAACTTTTGAAGGTATTTTTTGCTTCTAGTTGTTCAACTGTTTTTTCTCCTCTTAGCTTACGCAATGTGGTTTACCTTTTATACTAAGTACCCAAAATTAAAGTGGGGAAATGTATTTGCTTCAAGAATTCATATTTTAGTTGGGTAGATGGAGAAGTCTGCCAACACACTTTCTGGTCATCAATAAGAGGTAAAGCTTTCCTTTTTTCTTAGAACATCTATTATCCTTGAAAATTAAATGCCATTCTGCCTTATAAAGTGAGCTGGCTTGGTCCTTTCTATTTTTTTTAATTTTTGAGAAAGATTGGCCCTGCGCTAACATCTGTTGCCAATCTTCCTCTGTTTCATTTTTTCTCCCTGAAGCCCCAGTATATAGTTGTAGATCATAGTTGCAGAGTTGTAGCTCTTCTATGTGGGATGCCTGCCGCCTCAGCATGGCTTGATGAGTGATGAATAGGTCCGCACCCAGGATGCAAACCAGTGAACCTCGGGCCACCAAAGTGGAAGATGTGAACTTAGCCGCTGTGCCACCGGGCTGGCCCCGGTCCTTTCTATTCTTAACAGTTTTTTCAGTAGTCTATGCACTACATTAGGAAGAAGGACCTCACCATTTACTTCCAAAAAAACTGGCCATGAAAACCCTATGAATAGCAGTGGAGCATTGTCTGATATAATGCTGGAAGGTGTGAGGATGGTGGAAAAGACTGGGCAGGGTTCCGCTCTGCTGTCCACAGGGTCACTAGGAGTCGGAATCCACTCAATGGCACTAACAACGACATGAACTACATGGTACTAGTGATGCTTGCATGGTGAACATCCAATTCGTGTTAATAACAATCATGAACTTACAAAAACAAAAGAATCTTTCCTAAAACCTTTCCTAAAACCATGTCTCCTCTCTTCTTACTTCCAGTCTGTTTTTATCAACCTATGGCAAGACCTGTGCACATTCCCTTCCCCCACTTTCTTACTTCCTTCCATTCCCTCCTCCAAGGAGACCAACAGGGCTCCCCTCCCATCACTCCTGAAACTGCTCTCACCAAAGGACCCATGACCTCCCTGACACTTCACAGGAGGTATTTTTTGTCCTAATTCCCCTGACCTTTCTCCCCTTTTCTTGGCACCACGTTGTCCCTGTTTTTTTCCTTAACTAACTTACAAAAAAATTGTTTCTCCAGTGTCTGTTTTGGTCTGCTTCTGAGCACTGGGCACTGCAACATTCAGAGGTAGAAAGAGGAAAAGGACCAGGAAAGGGCCCTGGGAAGAAGCAACAGGAGAGAAGCCAGGGGACAATGAGGTCCCAAAAGCCAGGACAGACACCATAGTCCCCAGATGCCCAAGCCTGGATGGCAGCCCTTCTTCCTCCACTTCAACGAGCCCCTAGGACCATCCATTCTACACCCTCAAGATCTCTCTAATACTTCCACTTCTATCTGTCTCTTCTACAACTAACTTATTTTTCCTCTGCGTTATTGAAAGTGCCTTTAAAATTAGCCTTTCTGCTTATAGTAGTTTCCTCCGCTAATACTTTCTTCCTGTTGGAACAAGAATAACTTTTAAAGCACAAATTTGATCAAATGACTTCCTTGCTTAAACTATTATCCTAAGGATGCTAGGGAACCAGTGAAGCATCCGAAATCCTGTGCATGACAAAAAGAGCTTTCATCACTTGGCCTCTGCTCACCTCCATAGAGGAACATTTGTGTTCAAGTCACATTTGATGACTCATGTGTGGTTCCTGCATCCCAGTGCTTCCTCCTCTGGACCTTTCTGGTCCTCTGCTGGAACATTCTCTCTTCCTACACCACACCTAACCGCTGCTCATCCTTTAAGATTCATATTAGATACCACACTTCCTTCTTCACCTCCAAGGCCAGACTAGATGCCCCTTCCTTGTACCCTCACAGCACTCTGGACTGATCCTTCCTGTGCCTCTAATCAAACTATGTTACAACTACTGGCTTGCCTGTATTTCCAGTCCAGGCCCAGAGAGTGCCTGGGTTTCATTTCCTTTCTATCTCCAGAGACTAAAATAGTCTCTAAAAATAGACTAAAAAATTTAATATTTATTAAATAAATGTATCATTGATAATCAGATGTGTGGGGGAGCCAGTTAATATCAAGACCTGGTTGATCAGACCCAGAGGAAACTACTTCTACTATTGCACCAATAAAAACTTCATGAAGACATCAAAGTAGCTTCCAAAATCCTTAACCAGTCAATGGCAACGGGGGCACTGCAGACAGGTTTAAAATCGGCAAACCTAGCTTGTATGTCATGTCCTTAGAATAGTCTTAAGTAGGAGGGACACGATGAAATGTGATCTTTAGCAAGATCATTCTGACAGCAGGAACACTTGTGGAACAGAGTTCTGGTGCACTCTGTCTTCACTACTAGGAAAACCCACACGGTCCACTTAGCTCCTGAGCAAGGAACACTCTGCCCCACTGTACTATGAATGGCGGATCTCTGGGACTATTTCTATACACCTAGCATCAAATATAGCCTGGGATATGGGAAAAGCTCAATAAAACGAAAAAAATGAATGAATGAATAAAAAAGCTTGTTTCCAAACCAGTACATCTAACATTAGTCAGTCATTTAAGAAATATGAGTTGTTAGTAAAAACAAAAACAAAAAACCAGGTCAGTATGACTGAGTAGTAAACTAATATAAATTTTAGAAACTAATTCAAATTATGTGTCCTACCAACCTTGACTCAATTGTGTCTGTTTCCTATATGAAGTGTAAAATGCACTACACTGCATTTTGCCCCATTTATACAACATGCCCTTTGAGGGCAGGGTCTCATCCCTGCCCCCAAAATATGGAGTATTATTCAAATAAAAATAGTAATAAGATTATTTTACAAAGTGCTTTATTCCAAGGTCAAAGCACCAACCAAACGACTCACCTGGGACAATTTTGTTGTAGTGGCCGGCAGCAGTGGGCGGCTGAACCTCTTCTGAGACCCAATGGCTGCTGGAAATGGTGGTGCAGAAAACACAGCTGCAACACAATTAATTTTGTTTATCCACCCTTGCATTTCCTCTGGACTCCTGTGAGAAACAGATATATTTACATCAGGTATGTCTATATTTAAGTGCATCACCTCGCCCATTTCTCATCACTGATTTAAAATGGCACATAATATCATTTCTTCTTCTTGGAACAATTAATCCCTGGCAAAACTTCACTGGAGATTAACATTTTCAACAGCAATCACCATGACAATGAAAGACCCTGGAACCTATGATCATCATAGCGTAAGGCTGTGATTATCCCTCGAGGATGCAGAAGGAAAAAAAGCACAATCACTGACAATAAACATTTATTAACCCCTTACTTTCTGTTTGATACTAGGCTATGTCAAAAATTAATTAAAAAGTAACTCATCTATTCCAATCACATAATTTGATTTTAAAATCCAACTGAGGAATAAGTGATAGAGGGAATGTAGAAGGGTACACCCACTTTGGAAAGCAGTTTTAACAGTTTCTTAAAAATTTAACTATACATTTATCATACAACCCAGCAATTCTACTCCTAGGTATACTCCAAGAGAAATAAAAATATATAGGCACAAAAAGATTTGCATGTGAACGTTCATAGCAGCATTATTTCTAAGAGTTAAAAAGGGGAAACAATCCAAATGTTCACCAACTAGTGAATGAATAAACAAAATGTGGTCTACATCCACACAGCTGAAACCTACTCAGCAACAGAGGACTGAAGTGCTGACACATGCTACAACACTGATGAACCCCCAAAACTTCACGCTAAGTGAAAGAAGCCAGACACAAAGGCCACATATTGTATGACTCTATTTCCATGAAAAGTCCAGAAAAGGCAACACTACAGGGACACAAAGGAGATTAGTGGTGTCTGGGTTGGGGGTGAAAATGGGGAGTGACTGCAAAATAGGAGAGTGTTCCAAAACTAGATTGTGCCAATGGTTGCACAATTCTGTAAATTTGCTAAAAATCATTGAATTGTACATTTACAACAGGTGAAATTAAATGGTATGTCAAGTATACCTCAATGGGATGTTGTAAAATCCACCTGAGAGGAAGTGGAAATATCTGATGTCATCATCATACTTGTAACTTATATGTCATATATTTGCACAGCCCAGCACTGACAACACTTAATAAATATTTGTGAATTCATAAACGAATGGTAGAAATAGTTGTAAACCAGGGTAGCTTATCCACCACATATATAACAAATAAACAAAAGATGGACGGAACGTCAGCCAATCCACAATCATCTTCTTCACTGACCACTCAGAGGGAAACCACCCTCACCTGAAACCACACTAGAAACCACTCCCTGCTGCACCCCGTGCGCCCCTCTAACCTGATATCTCCAGCTCTGTTATTGCAATTTACTGATTTCTGCATCAGTTCTATCTGAAGTAATTAGATCTCCTTAGTTACCACATCTGGTATTTTAGATTTAAAAAAAATAATGTTGGCGAATAGAATAATGTGAAGGACTTTTATGGCGATTGCTATAACTATGCATCTGGCAATGGTTCCCTTTGAGGTGTTAACACTGTCTCACTCCCACACTGAAAGAGTCCTGTGTAACTTGGAGTTCCTTACAACTTCCTCCTCACTTGATGTCAGCTGTCTTATACCTTCGCAAGTTCAACATCCACACATCACCAGAGTACCTGCTCTTGTTCTCATTTCTTTTTTTTTGATCTTACATTGCTCTGATCAACAAGCACGCAGATACCTGTGTTCACCACCCTGATGCCAAATTTGAGTCCCAGTGCCAAATGCAGTGCGTTGGTAGTGTTGTGTTGAGAGTGATTCTGAGGTCAAGTTCAGGTTGTGAAAGGAATGCCATGAATAATTAACACTGTCTGCCATGGACACTGATGCTATCTATGTGTGCTCCTATAAAATTCCTGCACTAGAGGCTCAGTTCTGAAAATCCAGTTTCTCACTTCACAAATCCACAATTCTCCATGTGGAATGTTCTACTTCTAATCCAAGGGCCATAGCGGGCCCCTTATTAAACTGGCAATCTACCCATTTCCTTGCGCACAATATGGTTTTATCTTCTCCTTCTAGTTTAATCACAGACCATTAGAGCTCAGGAGGAGAGAGGAGAATAAAATGGAAATCTACACTTACTGAATAGTTTCTACGTGCCAGGCACTGTGTGGGGAACTCTGTATACTTGATCTCCTTTAATCCTCACAAGAACCCTAGGAGATGAACATTATTATCCACACTAGTGACAAGCTGAGGTTCAAAGAGGTTAAATTACGTGCCACGACAGAGCTAGGAGATGGTGTCTTGAATCCAGGTCTATTTTACTCATCATGTGACAGAACTTGTATACTAAACCCTCATATTTTATTCACGAAGAGATTAAGTTCTAGGCTAAAAGGCACAGGGCTACTTCGTAGCAAACAAAAACTTGAACCCAGGGCTTCTATTTCTTATTCTGGTTTTCCCAGGTAGTTGTCTTTCTAATGCAACCAGTTAATGACTTTGACTCCAAATCAAAATATTTCCCCTGCAAATCCTGATTCTGTTTCTTGCTATAAAGTGGTGCCATGCAAACTAAGAAACAAAAACAAACCAGACCAATGAAACGTACTGGGCTTGAAAAAGCAAGACCCTCCAATCAGCAGTTTTAAGTTTAAGCACGTTCGGTTTCTTCTCGTAGTCTGTGGCCCTGGACGCCAGCGCGTGGTGCACACTCACGGCGTTTTTCAGATCCTCCTCAGACAGGGCCTTTTCTGGCTTATATTCATCCTATTAACAGATACAAAGAAAACAAAGATTGTGTTCAGATTTCACCTTCTCTTTTTAAAACCTAAAACTACAAGAAAAAATTTTAGAAAATCCATGAAGGTGCATGAAAAAAGTGAAGTGAATGGTGAATAAAAACAACTCTACACTACTTCATAAATGACATAAAACACCCTGTTTGAAAAGTATGCTTGGAAGGAGAAAAGACGCATTTACCTAAGGAGCGCTTTTTAAAAAGCTGATATATAATAATTAAGGTCAATAGCGAGGGAAGGCCAAAGACAAAGTATCTAGCACACTCGTTTTACAGTGATTTGAAATGAAGCTAGGTGCAATATCTAGGGTGATTTGGTTTCAGGAGTAAATGGACAAATGTAAAAGCTCCCAGATATCCATCAACAGAACTAGCCTGACGGTAAGACTACGCCATTGTGCTCTTTGCTCTAAAGATACTACGTTTTCCTGCTACTTTCTTTTGAGGCTAATATTATTAAAAGAAAAATGAACAGTAAAATAAAATGATTTCTCCAGTTGTTCTCTGAAAGAAAAGAGGAAATTCAGTTTAATAATCAGGAGAAAGCTTAGCTGTATTATTATAAATTCGGAAAGTGGGTAAAATTACATAAAAAGGAAGGTGCCATGTGTAGGTGCAATTTTATCTTTGGGCATGATCTATACACAATTCACAGAATTTATAAAAGTTCTTTTGTATGGTTTCCCTCCAAATATAATTTAAAAAATCCCAACTAGTAGAATAATAAGAATTTAAAACAAATTTTATCCTATTAATATTATTATTATTATTATTGTTATATCTAGTAGTTTTCCAGGGTCAGTTAAAATAAAAAGGGCCTCAAAACCAATATAAATATAGTAGACATTACAAAGTGTTATAGGAGATGTTTTCTAGTGTTTAAGGTCCCCTCTCCCCCTTCCCATATTTTATCAAACATGATGCTAAATAAACCTGCACTTCTTCTGTAAAGAACACATATATACACACATACAGACACACCCACACCCAAACCCACACTCCTCACCTTCTAATTAGTAGTAAAAGCCTCAAGGAAGACATTTTCTATTCTCTTATCATAGTCTGGTTTTACAAATTTACAAAAAAACAATTACAGTCTCCCATACCTCCTCCTTCCCCTCCCTCATCTCCTCCACAAATCAAGCAATTCAAATGAACTATTGCTATCAATTCAAACCGAGTCAGAAATAAACATGAGCTGTTGATCATTAATGATCACTGTCAGTGACAGTGCTGAGAGACAGAAGAAGGGAAAACCTGAAATACACAGTAAATACCAACAGCAATATAAAACTTACCCAAATTCATAACATTAAATGATGAAATTTCTGCCTTAAGATTGCAACAAGAAGTCTAGTTTATTAAGCCTCAGAGATTAAGAACTGCTGTTGATAGGAACAATTTTCTAGAGAGGTATGATAAAGAAAAAGAATGAAAAGAAAAAATACAATGTACACATATCTGTTCTTCTGTAATTTCCATTAATGCATAAAACTATAATCTAGTAATGTTTTGGGGTCTTGTCTTTCCTAGATGAGATTTTTCTTGCTGATTAACATTCCAAAGACTCAAATCTCCTTCTGGGGAACTGTTATTAGAGCAGGAGCGTCAACTACAGGCAGCCTGACTACAGAATCCATCCCCTCCTGCCTTACAGTTACGCTGTCATCGAACCCTGTGTAACTGGCCACCAAGAGTTCCAGATAGGAATCTGAGGTAGATGAATAAGGGGTAGTGGGGATAAATGGCCAGGGCCAAAATTATCTTCAGAGAATTTATATGCTACCTCCACTGCCATGACCACTGAGCTCTGAGACACTTGATATTTGAGTTTGCACAGAGATCAGCCTAGAAATTTGTATGTACCATTTTTGATATTCTAGGTCCATGATTTGGGCTTTTACCTTAATTCCTTCTCACTAGTTTCTTTTGGTTAATTTTTCTTGCTGTTTGAATTTAAGATGATTATTTAGTTCTTTCATCTTTTGTATTTCTTCTTTAATTAAGAAACAATTTGAGGCCATAATTTTTCCTCTGAGTAGAGGTTATACATAGTTTGAGAACGAAGAGTATTTTTTCATTGTTCTCTAGATAGTCTGTAGTTTTTTTTAACCTCTTCTTTGATCTTAGTTATGTCAAAGAATGTGTTTTTCAAATTTAAAGTAGTTGAAGTTTTAGTTATTTATCATTATGTATTTCTAATGTTATTGGCTTGTGATCAGAGAATGTGGTCTGTAAAATCTATTTTATTTTCTCAAAATTTGTTAAGGTTAACTTGTTAAGGTTTTCCAACTACATGTTTGATTTTTGTTAATGTTCCATGTACATACAAAAATAAAGTTTATTCTGAGGGATGAGTGTATATATTCAAGTTTATTGATTTGATTTCTCTATGTTCTTATATTATTTTTTCTACCAGTTCATCCTCTTGAGACAAGTATATTGACCTCTTTCTTCCACTATATTTTAAATTCTTCTTGCATTTCTAATAGTTTTTGTTTTACACTTTAGTTGCTATGTTGTTTGGTGTATTTAGGTTTATGACTGTTATCTTCTGTATAACTACATGTTTTTTATTATTTTAAAATGTTCCTCATTATCTGGTTTAGTGCTTAGTTACATAAGATGGAAACTTAAAAGATCTCTCTCCCACCAAAATGCTCTATTTCTCTACTCCCTGTCCACATCAACAAGACTTGCAACAGTTTCACTTCCCTCCCTCTCTTCCCATTAACCTTAAATTTTGCTGAAATAGTTTAGTATGTTTTGTTCTACAATCTTATTGAAATTATCTTGTGTTATGTATTTTCTGTTTCAAGAAACCTTATTTTGCACTAACACTACACATTTCCTGAGTCTGTCCTTATTCTTTTAGATTTTATTGTGTCCATGTTCCATTGCTCACCTACTTTCTATCTTTTCTCCATCCTGAGGTCTCTTTTCTGATCCCTTTGCTATTTTCTCTTCTTTCAAGTATTTTTCTCAGGTGGGTGATATACTTTAGCTCTTATTTTCACACATCTTTCATTTTCTTTGACGGGTATAGACCAACAATTCTTTTACAGGTCCATGATAGTCTCTCTGTTCCATTCTGCCAAATGTCCACCATTCTCTTCAACACCCCTAACTCACCACAACTGTGGTTAAAAGCATAGGTGCCTGGAGTTAGAACCATCTAGGTTCAAATGACTAGTTCTGATATGATACTTAATGTTTTTGTGACAGGTTAATTAAAATCATTAAGCTTCGCTTTCTTTGAGAAGTAATGATAATATCTTCTTCATAGAGCTGTAGGATGAAATTAAATGAGATGCTGTTTTTTAAACTCTTAATAATGTTCACAACATATGTAAGCACTCAAATGCTAGCTGGTATAATTTCTAATAATTTCTTAGTAGCATATAGCTTGACCTTGTATTTTATAAAGTCAAACTTGTAAATATCAAACTTTCTGCTTACATCCCCTATAACACATATTTTGTGACCACCTTTATCTTCATTCCTCTTAAAACAGAGGAATCCTGCTGAAGGCTAATCCTGTGTTCTTAGACCAACTTCCATCAACTTTTTCTAGGATCTTATTTCATTGGTTATCATCTTTCGTCTATATTTTTAATCATTCTCTATCTACTGGCTTCTTCCATACAGCCTATAAATATGCTCAAGGTCTCTTTTGTCTTTGTAAGATAATAGTCCCTCCTGAATACTGCTTTCTCCTCTAGCTGCCACCTCTCTCTTTTCCTTCATATATGATGAGTAAGTAGTCCACAATAACTGTTTTCCTGTACCAATTACCAGGTTACCCTTTAACCCACTGCAACTGGACTCACTGAAACTGCTCTGGCAAAGGTCAGCAATGACCTCCTAATTGCAAAATTTTTCAGTTCTCATCTTACAGCACCCAAGGAAGTCAACAATATTCTTGAAATTCTTCCTTGGCTTCTTTCACAATACTCTCCTGGTTTCTCTCCTACCTCTCTGACCATTACTTTGCTATCTCCTCGTTAGCCTGTCCTTCAAATGTTAGTTCTGCTGTTGGCCTTCATCCTTTCTCATTTCATAAGTATACCTTGGGACGATTACAATTCCTGTTATTGGTTAGACTCTCACCTATATCATGATATCTAACAAACTGCTACAGGTGAATAAGAAACACAAGACCAAATGATAGCTATTAATACTGGATGACTTAGACCTTCACACTTGGCGCAACTATAAATATTCTTGACGTGTGTTCTCTTTGTTGATATTTTCGCTTAAAACCAAGCTTAAAGGATGACATTCTTAGGCTGCTCTAAAAGTCCGAAGAATTTTAAAATGCAATATATACTATATCCCTAAGTAAAAGCTAACAGTAATTGCCAAGTTGGGAGAAACTTACCATTGTTTCTGAAGAGGACTCTATTCTAAGGCAGTTTCCTAAACTCTAAGATACCCTGCCAGTTTACCTTACATTGGAAGGAACATACTGCACAGGACAGAAATGGAAGACAAGATTTACTTAATTAGGATGAAATCAAAGTCTAGGAATTTTAAGTTTAACAAGCTTCTACTCTTCTAGTTGATAGCAATATCATTTTACCATTAAAAAAAAAGGCAAAATACAAACAAAATATTTTTGGCATTCTGAATGCCAATGCTTAGAAAATGAAGCTCCAAGTCCAAAAAAAATTAGCAAAACCCACGGTAGACTGGAAACATTAGGGCTGACACTTGGATAAAAAGAAATGACTATATCCTACAGAGTTCATTCTGACATCTTTATTTTTCACTACATAATGTAGAAGAAAGTGTTTAAATGATAGAATTAGGAAGGAAGAAATAAGGGATAAATAATTGCAATCAAACCATTTCAAACCTCAGACTCTTTGCTTTGCAAACTAAATGTGAAATAAGAGAGCGAGATAAATTCAATCAAGAAATTTTCTGTAAGAAAAGAAAATGCTCCATGACATCTAATTACTATCCATTTTCTCAAACAAATGAAGGGTGAAAATGATGCCTAAAAACATGTTACTCTCCTCTGTGTTCGCTGCAATCTACATCTTTTCATCTAGTATGATTCACTGGAGCACTCTATCACCCTAATGAGCACCAGTAATGTGATTTCACGATGCTATTTATTTCAAATTCACTTAAAACATGACATGAAAAGCTTTCTTTTTTTCCCTAAGAAGCTTGTTAATTAAACATATTATGAAGTTGAATCATAACACACACAAAAATCACCTACATATGTACAAGTAATTGGCATCAGTCTGAAAATTTGTACTGTCACGTGAATATAAAGTCTAATTTGGAAAGTGACCAAATCCTAATTGAAATTCATCAATATCAATTAAAAACATGCTCAGATTCCAGTTTTCAAAGTATCATTTACTTTTATTAAATAGGTAAAATTGCTATACCTAATGTAAAACAATTTAAAACAAAGTTGAAATGGTCTTGATTTCCACTAACAGACTACAGACAGGAGAACTGAGAACACATTCTTGCTTGAAGCTATGAGGATATTAATAAAAATGTCAGTAATTAAAGTAAACTGGATCCTAAACTATTAATTCCTGACTTTTAAAAAGGCATCAAAAGCATTTTTCATAATTTGATGACTATCTTTTTTTAAAAAATTCTACATATTTTTGGTTACATATCTTTCTAAAAATCATTTTTCTTTCACCAGGGAGCCCAGAAAGTGCTATATTTCCACAAATCTGGAAGTGAGGAGTTACAGCAAACCAAATGAAGGCGTGCTTTAGCCCCCCACTCAACTAATATTTGAAAATCACTTATTCACAGAATTTTAAAGCTGAATGGAGCCTAAAGGATCATTTTATCTAATTTTCTCATGTTAGGTAAGCAATTTTAGAGTCAGAAAAATATGTCCTATATTGCTGTACTAAGGAGAATTAAAAGAGAATAAGCAAGTTAGTCAAAGGATTCAAAATGTTTCTATTAATTTGTTCAATTAACATGTGTATGGTGCCTATCTTCCACACTACGACGATGTGGAGGCATCGGCCTGGAGGAGGAGGACCTTCCTTGTTAGCACTGAAACACTCTGTATCATAACCCTCCTGAGTCCACAGAGGAGGGAGCACTTACAGACAGTAGGACGTGAAAGACCTGAAATGCTTTCTCAATAGGCCTCACACTTCAGTGAGGCAAAGGAAATTTTCTAGGATAAATCTGGTGAGTGAAACAGGAAGTTAGGATCTATTTTTTTAATGGTTACATAGCTGAACTGGAAGAGAGTTAGAAAGAGCAGATAACCATCAGCAACCCTTTAAAAAAGATGATTGGATTCCTTGACTCAATATCTGAAGAAACTTAAGAATTCTTAAAGTTTTTAAGCAGAAAAAAAAATCTCAGCACCCTTCTACCTGCTTCCATATTTGTAACTAATACAATGATCAGAATTTTTATTCTTGGGAGGGTATTTTCTGCTGTCCTCTCAGTTCCAGGCTTCACTAACATTCCGTTAAAGGCTGCACTTGTCTTGTGACGACGCTGACGTGTCTGTCCACGACCCACCCCATGACCACTCAGTTCAGAGCCCCATGACAAGTTAGTGTTTACTTCCTGTTTCCCACTACAACTTTACACGAGTGGTGTCGGTATAGTATTTATAGAAAGGAAGGAATGGACAGAGGGATGGTGGGAGACAGACAGAGAGGGAGAGACAAGCAATGCCTAGGGACCTGAGCAGCAAACAGGGAAAGAGGTTGGAGTTCTGGACCTGTCTCACACTTGAATAACACGGAAGAAGCCACAGAGCACTGCGTCATCTCTTCACGCGGGGAGAAAAAAATTCACTAGAAAGAGACTGGTTTCACCGAAACAGCATGGTACTGGCACAAAAACAGACACAGATCAATGGAACAGAATCGAAAGCCCAGAAATAAATCCACACATCTATGGACAGCTAATCCTCGACAAAGGAGCCAAGAACATACCATGGAGAAAGGGAAGTCTCTTCAACAAATGGTGTTGGGAAAACTGGATAGCCACATGCAAAAAAATGAAAGTAGACCATTACCTTATACCATACAGAAAAATTAACTCAAAATGGATTAACGACTTGAATGTAAGACCTGAAACCATGAAACTTTTAGAAGAAAACACAGGCAGTACGCTCTTCGACATCGATCTTAGCAACATATTTTCAAGCACCATGTCTGACCGGGCAAGAGAAACAATAGAAAAAATAAACAAATGGGACTACATCAAACTAAAAAGCTTTCTCACAGCAAAGGAAACCATCAACAAAACGAAAAGACAACCTAACAATTGAGAGACGACATCTGTAAACCATACATCTGATAAGGGGTTAATCTCCAAAATATATAAAGAACTCATGTATCTCAACAACAAAAAAACTAACAACCCAATTAAAAAATGGGCAAAAGATCTGAACAGACATTTCTCCAAAGAAGATATACAGATGGCCAACAGGCACAGGAAAAGATGTTCAACATCATTAACTATCAGGGAAATGCAAATCAAAACTACAATGAGATATCACCTCACACCCGTCAGAATGGCTATATTAACAAGACAGGAAACAACAAGTGTTGGAGACGATGTGGAGAGAAGGGAACTCTCACACACTGCTGGTGGGAGTGCAAACTGGTGCAGCCACTATGGAAAACAGTATGGAGATTCCTCAAAAAATTAAGGATAGACCTACCATATGATCCAGCTATTCCATTGCTGGGTATTTATCCAAAGAACGTGAAAACACCAATGTGTAAAGATACATGCACCTCTGTGTTCATTGCAGCATTATTCACAACAGCCAAGACTTGGAAGCAACCTAAGTGCCCATCAAGGGACGAATGGATAAAGATGTGGAATATATACACAATGGAATACTACTCAGCCATAAGAAACGATGAAATCCAGCCATTTGTGACAACATGGATGGACGTTGCGGGTATTATGCAAAGTGAAATAAGTCAGAGGGAGAAGGTCAAATACCGTATGATCTCACTCATTAAGTAGTAGATAATAACAGCAACAAACAAATACATAGAGACAGAGATTGGATTGGTGGTTACCAGAGGCGAAGGGGGGAGGGAGGAGGGCAAAAGGGATAATTTGGCACATGTGTGTGGTGATGGATTGTAATTAGTATTTGGGTGGTGAACATTAGAACATGATGCAATCCATGCAGAAATAGAAGTATAATGATGTACACCTGAAATTTATACGTTATAAACCAATGTTATCGCAATAAACAAAAACATGAACAAAAAAATAAAAAAAGAAAGAGACTGCTTTCTGTTTGCTAGGCATCTGAATGGGAATTGTGCTTTTAAACAGAAATCTTCAGAGCACAGCCTATATGTCTAAAACCCCAGAGACCACTGTGTTTCCAGCTACAATGTCTTTTTACAAATTTATAGTTTTTTAAAATTATGATTATGCCCTAAATATCCCTTATATAGTGGTCACATTTCTCCTCTGGACTGGGTCATTCATCTAAATTATGACTAATGAAAACCTGAATAGGATCATCATTCCCCTAAGGGAACACTAGGCTTCAAAGCCTAATTAACTTTTTCTTTCATGCATTTTCCACTGTTTTAGAGAATGAGGGAGGGTGTGCACACCTTTTCAAAGAGTGAAAGGGCACAGAGCCAGCAGTTTCACAAAAGGAAATAAAAATGCCCTGAGAACACACGAAAGCTTTTTGCTATCAGGGACCAGGCCACGGATCAGCTGGCTACTGGCACTATGGTATTTGGCACATAAGACCCAGACTGGCAGCCATCACAGGCTGGGAGGCCTTGAACCTTCAGTGTCTTCCTTCTGCCTGGCCTAGGCTCATTCTTGATGCCACCTACTCTTCAAGCACTGCAAAAACAAAACAAAACAAAACTCCCTTCCCAATCAGACTTTAAAAACCTTATAGGCAGTAAGAACAAATATCTCTTCCAAGTAATCCAAGGAATGAAGAGAAGATTTTGCATCAAACAGAGTTTCCGAGATATCGTAACAGCAATCTAAATTTTTAGATAACAAACTGATTTTTCACCTTCGAAAGACATGGTAAAGGCAAATATACTCAGGTTTGAATAGTTGTTTTCTAGACCTTAGAGATAAAAGACATTAGAAGATTCTGAAGACCCTGGTCTGGAGGATACAAAAATAAAATAATTCACTGCCATGCACTACCCAGCCACCTACATGCATTACTCTTAACCATTTCATCAATCACCTGACAATTTATTTTAAAGGTAACATAATTCAGTTTTGTCAAAACCAGACCTGTAACAAGAATACCATTATAAAGCTTACAAAAAATATTTTCAAGAAAGGGCAGAGACTAGCAGGGTCAGACACACAGCCCATGATAGAAACCGACAGAGACCTTTGAAGCTATGTGATAGCAAAGGCTTGTGTAAGCATTTACCTAGCAGATGACTCATTCTTGGTTAACACATGGATATGAAGTTTAATA
Organism: Ceratotherium simum simum; assembly: GCF_057802395.1. Lineage (NCBI taxonomy): Eukaryota > Metazoa > Chordata > Mammalia > Perissodactyla > Rhinocerotidae > Ceratotherium > Ceratotherium simum. The sequence goes on along the minus strand of NC_141927.1, from coordinate 41,041,334 downwards.
TCTAATGTCAGCACTGATGGATCATCAGAACCAATCAAAATTTAATCATTTTATCATCAATTCATAGCAATTTCAAAATTTTAAAGCATATATAAACTGTCCCAGTAAAATGATAATATTAGACTCTTTTGCTATGAACACTTTATATTCTAATAATAATAATTAACTATCAATAAGGTGTACATTTCTTAGGCGTGAGCTGCCTGGACTCAGGGCACTGCAGCTACTAGAACCAAACAAGGACAGGAGGGCATTCTTACTTCACTGGAAGACAGACACAACCACTCTAAATGCCCTATTGTGCTCCACCTGAGAGAGTTCTAGAAACTGGAGTCAGTTATTCATCCAACTTTATTCCATTTACTGTTTTTTCCAATGCTCGCCTATACACTTGGTTTATGTCATGCCACTAGCCATTCATTGCATGACTGGTCTTCTTGTCTACACTGTAAGCCCAAGCTCTTTTAGGGGGTAGATACTATGTTTATTTCTCACATAGCTCTCAATATGACACTTTGCAAATGGTTCTGACATTACTATTGCAATATTCTGTGGACTTATTTTTTGCATGAAAGTTACAGGCAAATGTGACTAAGTAACATCAAGCGAGGGGGTCAGAAAGGAAAATGAGGTGATCATGAGGAAGACTGTGTGCGACCAGGAGAAGCAAAACAAGGGATCTGGATAATACCAGAAACTGTCTAGGGGAAGGAAGGAAGAAAAGGACTTATTTTACTTTAGAGAGAAATCAGTGGGCCGGCCCCATGGCTTAGCGGTTAAGTGCGTGCGCTCCGCTGCTGGCGGCCTGGGTTCAGATCCCAGGCGCGCACTGACGCACCGCTTCTCTGTCCATGCTGAGGCTGCGTCCCACATACAGCAACTAGAAGGCTGTGCAACTATGACATACAACTATCTACTGGGGCTTTGGGGAGAAAAAAATAAATTAATAAAAATTAAAAAAAAAAAAAAGAAATCAGTAACAGGAAAGAAATGAGGCTGAGCAGAAATGAGATAGACACTGGGGATCTGTTATTTGCAAAAGTCACAGGAAGGGGGGTATCTGAAAAGGGAGAGAGAGGGAAGACCAAAGTGGAAACTACAAGTCGAGCTTCTTGAAAGTGGTTGTCTAGATACTCTCTGCCTCTATGTCTTTAACTCTCTTCCCAATCTGGCTTCCACACCCACCACTCCACTGAAACTGCTTTATCAGTAATTTCCTTGTTTCTGAATTCAAGTGGCCCTTTCCAATTCCTGTCTTACTTAACGTTCTTGCAGCATGGCACACCTCTACCACCTCTCGCCGTCTGTAGCACCTCTTCTCTGTTTTCTTCCTGGCTCTGGTCACACTATACAGGCTCTTTACTGTCTGTTCCTCTTAGGGCACGTATGAAGTGTCTGTGTTCCACTGTGTTCTATCCTCCATCTTCTCCTCACTCTACAAACTCTGAGCGACATCATTTACTCCTGTGGCTGAAAAGATCAACTACTTTTTTTTTTGGTGAGAAAGATCAGCCCTGAGCTAACATCCAATGCCAATCCTCCCCTTTTTGCCCAGGAAGATTGGCCCTGGGCTAACTAACATCCGGGCCCATCTTCCTCTACTTATATAGGTCGCCGCCACAGCATGGCTTGACAAGTGGTGCGTCAGTGCGCGCCTGGGATCCGAACCTGCAGACCTTGGGCCGTAGCAGCAGAGTCCACACACTTAACCACTGCGCCACCGGGTCAGGAAATGATCAACTACTTTTGATGACTCTCCAGATCTGTATTTCTAGGCTCCCTCCTCAGCTCCAGATCTGAATATCCGTGGCTGTTTCTTGGACATGTCCATTTGCTGTGGCACAGCTACCTTGAATTCAGCACTGCCAACTGAATTCTCCAGTTAGACTATATTTCTCCCTTCCCATTACCCCTACCATACTTCAAGCTAATCTGGTCTCTACGTCTCTGACTGAATCTGCCTGCAATCCATTTTCCATCCTATAGCCAGGCTGATTTTTCTAAAATATAAATCTGATTATGTCATACCCCATTTAAAACCCTTTGATACCTCCAAAATGCTCTAAGATAAAATCTCAACTCCTAAACATGGTTTTCTGGGCTCTTTATAATCTGCTTGGATATGCTTTACACTCCACCGAACTTGCAGCTCCCTGAATGTGCTGTGGGCTCTCACATCTAGGCATCCACATAGGTTTCTCCCTGTCCGAATCCTCTATTTGACTAACTTCTATTTGTCTGTTAAGTACAGGTTTAGATATCACTTTTTTCACGAATTCTTCCATGATCTTCCCTTCTCTTCCTGAGGCTCAGTTAAGTGTCCTTCCAAATGTGTTTCCATGGCACATCGCCCTCTTTGTAGCATATATAAAACTGCATTGAAATGTTTTTTTATTTGCTGATCTCTTCAGATGGAACATAAGCTCCTCTAGGGAATGTATCTTGCTCACAATCATATCTCTGGTGTACAGCATTCTGAAAAACTAGCAGAGTCCTAATCTGATAGATGCTGATATGTTATTGATTTGCTTCCTATTATGTCCCTCTGTATCAGAATGGTAGTTTGTTAGTCAAAGTTCAGCTGATAATGGATGCTTGGGTCACTTTAAAGTGTCAATCTAGGAGTCATGAAATGGTTGGAATGTTGACATTTCCATGATTTTTCATGGTTTCTGGAAACATAAGGAAGAATATCTGAAGATGAGCCTATGTTATAAAATCTCAAAAGATGATTAGAGGTTGTCCCATATTCCAGTAGGAGTGGCTGGAGTCAGGGGAGTGCAAAGAGGGACGGTAACCATCAGTCCTTCTCAGAGCAGGAGGTTAAAGGGAAGGAAATATAAGCTAGTGCATACTTGTTATGTATTAGCCAAAAGTCAGTTGAATCTGGTTGAGGAAGTTCAAGTTAAGGAAAACTTCTCCAAAATTGCCTGTGTTTTAAACTTCTAGTAATTAGAAAAGTCACATGATAGAGCTTTAGTGATTATCCAAGAACAGCCTACTGGAAAAAATACTAGCGCGGCTACCACCACCTTCACAATCCTGAGGAGGTTAACCAACCTCTGAGCCTCAGAGGCTTAATTAAGAAATGGGAACAATATCCTCCTATGGCGTTGTGAAGCTCAAATACAAAAAGCATCCTAAAAACTACATCATACTAATGAACCAGCCTTATTCCTGGCTGAATGATCACTGAAGTAGGCTGGCGTAGTAAGTGTGCCAACCAATTTCCTACCTCTGCGATGTCTGATACTCTCATCTGGGAATGGTTATTCTCTTAGATATTAGATATAAAGCAATGCTCTGTAAGGATATGTCTTTTTTTGTTTTTGTTTTTTAATACAGGATTACTGCTCTAAGTGTCCCTTCAAGAAGGTGAGAAGGCCTCCCTGTTGCTTACTTGTTTTGTATTTTTTGCCATATATATATTTTTTTCATAGAAGAGAGGACTCAAGTCAGGGCAGTAGCTAAATCTCCAGGGTTCAGGATGGGAAGGTGAGTGAGAAGAGGCATGGGTCTGATCTCTGGTAAAATTCTTTTAACCGGAAGCCAAGTTGGTGGAACTGATGTCATATATATAACTGATGTCTATGGAAGTGCAGTATCTTTAACCAGTGTCTGTGTCATATTGCTAACTCCAGAACACGAAGCCCTCTGTCCTGCCTATTACTCCTTGTCTTAAGAGGGTTTATGGAGTCATCTGACTGTCTCTGATTTGAAGTTGAGAGAAAGGGTAGAAGGAATGACTTATCTTTCAGTACAGTGAGCTGAGATGGAAAGGGCCTGCATTTGGATGGGTGAGAGGGCTGGCCAACTCCTAATCATTTCATTACACAGAATGCCTTTGTAGGATAGTGAAAAGGTAGGGAAAAAGTCTGTCTGAGCCAGTCACTTGATTCCTTATGAGATTGGCAAGAATCAGGAAAGGATCAAAAGGGAAAAAACATTCACTTCTTATGAGTCATCAGGAAGAAGAACAATATTTACCACTCACCTATTGTATCAACTGCTTTTTCCATATATTTAAAAACTTCTTTTCATCCACCATAGAAGTTAAACATCATTTCCTCCCATTTTACAGATGAACAAGCTGAGGCTCAGAGAAGATAATTAACTGCTCCAAATCAGAAAATTAGTTAAGCGACAGACTGGAGTTTGAAGAGGTTTGTCTACTTCCAGAGTCCTACCCTTTTAGTACTTTTCCCAGAGGCATATCTTCCCAGGAGGATCTGAGGAAATCAAGCAGAGAGAGCTCCAGCCTAACAAAGCTCTCAGTTCAACATCTGAGAAGCTGCTAAGAAGGCACCGTGTGTATGTTTAGGGGGCATGCAACAGAGAGGATTATAATCACACAGGCAGGGTTATAAGCTTTGGAGGCATGAGATATTTATTAACTCTTCAATTTCTTATAGGAGTCACTGAAAACCTTTGTGATAAGCCTCTTTGTTTGGCTTGGATCGGAGTAGGGAAGAAGGGTGAGTGAATGGAGACTGAGAGGATTCAGAGCTCTGTCCCAGTATAATTTCAGCTGTGCCTGGTTCTCTTTCTGACGACGGTGTATTTTTTTGAAGGGGGGGAGTGGCTTTTACTATTATTCTTCACTCTTAATGAGGAAATACTTACTGACTTATTGAATTGTTCTATATGGGTAAAAATCATTAGGTTATTTCATAGTTGAGAAGTCTTGATGAATGGTTTAAAAGTAATTGATGAGCAATTGATAATGGAATGAGACCCTAAACAGATGGATACTCCAACGGGAGAGGGGTTTTGTGGATGTGTGTGGTGTGGATGTGATCATAGTAAGGGGAAAGCAGGCTTTAAAGAAATGAGTTGCCAGCCATCATGATCTCTTCAGAAGACTTATTTGATTCATTTAATTAAGGGAGCAGAGCCCTTGCTTCTTTCTGTCTCAGGCAATACTATCCCCTTCTTTTAGAAGCCAGGGTACTGGCAGCCATGGTGGGATGGGGAGCAGTGAGGGAGCATCTGCCCACCTGAGGAAAATGGAGGGGACTCAGGAGGGAGGAGTTACTGGAAGCCTTGGGACAGGAATCTTTGATGTTGCGAAATTTATAAGGGGTAGAAAGGTGTGGGAAAAAAAAAAAAGGGTGGCAGAACTTAAGTGTGCTAGGGTGACCCTTAAGAAGAGGTGGCAGGTCCTATTATCTTTGTGGCCCCTCACCTGGCACAGCCCAACCCACAGTATGCTAAGTCAGTCTCTGCCAAGCTGAATTAAACTAGTCTTGGGCTAGGGGAAAAGTGGGCCTTTTCTCATTACCGTCATCCAAATAACAGAGAATTGGCTAATGGGGGGAAGGAGAGGAAGGGGTGACCACTTTTTGTCAGCTATACTTGAATCCCAGGAATGTTAATGTTGGCATTCTGAGCACACAGAGAGGACAGCAACGCAGCACTCCGAGGGCCATGCCTTATCCAGCAATCCTGGGAGATGGGCTGCCCAGCACGGAGGCCAGTGCTGTCTAAATCCTTTGAGTACCTGTGTGTCAGTGGGAACAGCACACAACTCACACTCAAAGAGTTTGAAATTTCCTGGGAAAGAAAACTGCTTCTTTTGTAAGTGGACAATTTACGACATTGTGACATCATCTCTTTCATTTTCATGATAGACTAGTTATTTGAAACATAATTTTTCATGATGTTTCTACTGCTTGCTATCCCTTATCCATCCTATAATCCAAATGTAAAAAGCTGTTCTGCCATTCTTTGAACATGCCACCTTCTCTCAAATCTGTCATTTTTTACCTCTCTGGCTAAAATGCATTTTATTGCCTTGACTGCCCAACAAACTTCTGCTCACCCTTCAGGTATCAGTTCAAGGTATGTTAATTCCACAGGGGTATTCTCTGACTTTTGCAAGCATGATTAGGGAACCCTAGTCGGTAAGACTTTTCCATTCCTTTATTAATTTATCACATTGTTTGGTGCATGTTCAATTTACCTGTTTCTCCTCTTGTCTTGTGAGTTCTATGTAGGCAGAGACTGTGTCTTAGTCGTCTTTGGAAGCCCAGCATTTAGCATAGTACTTGACACATGATGAACTCTAAATGGTCATATAAGGATATAAACCCCAAACTGTACAAACCCCAAATCACCTTGCAATCATATAATTTACTTTTTGTGTATCATCTGTCATCACATGCTGGCAGATTAGGATTCTAACAAGGTTAAGGATTAGCCGGCAATGGGACAGTAGAAGCCCTTTGTAGGACACAGCCTTCACCAGTACTGAGCCTCCTAACACACTCCATAACTTGGAGGTAATTCAAAGAGGAAGAAGTCTAATAACCTACTACTGCTGTTTCTGGTGGGCAGCTCAATAACCCAAAGGATACTGAAGACCTTCTGAAGCAAAGGTCTGTCTGTTCAGTAGCAGACAGCACCCTGTTAACTTTACAGTGCTTGGCATTTTCAGATGTAGAGGCTTATCGGGTCCTCAAGTTTATATTGCCTATCTGCCTTTTTTCTTTAATATTACAAATCAGTAAGAAACTAATTAAGAAATCAGAGTAGATCTATCCATATAAGAACGTGGCCTGACATGATTAAGCCTCCACTGACTGATGAGCTAGTCTCCAGGATTTGTGCGAAGTTTCTGGGAACAGATGCTGGTTGATTAATATGTTGAGATTCCCAGCACTAGTCACATTTTGTTCAGCCCTTCTTTTTCTTTTCTTTTCAAGAGCATTAAAAACAATAACAAGAGAGTAGAGACGGGATACAAAACATGGCTGCCCTTTTCAGGCCGCCCTCTGCCCCGTCCTCAGCAGGCGTCTGCAGCAATGCCTGCATTCTTGCTGATTCAAGAGAAGCAGCAACCTGATAGACAACCCACAGCTCTACTTTGCACTGCTCTACACAAATGTATCATTTCCTTTGTGTCCTGTTTTTCACTTTATAGAAGCAATTTCACCCAACTTTCCCTAAATGCACACTTGCCACACTCCAGTGGTACCACAAATATGGAGATGCAATCTAATTTTGGAGCTCTAATCCAAACTGATGCTGAAGCTTCAAAGTTTACAGTCACTCTCTTGTCAATATTTAGCCCTTTCTCTTCTATATCCGGATGAGTCAAACTCAATCTCATTCACTTATCTGAGGGAGAAGACAATGAAACAGGAAAAGCTGGTGACCTGCAAACAGCATGCCTCTTTGCATCACCTCTGTCAAATGCTGAATGCAGGATTATTTTTCTCTCTTCCTAGGCTCACCCTGGGATGGAGTGGGTGAAAATCCTGTGGCTAGGTATTCAATGAAATGGTTTTGCCAAAGACAGCCAGGCCCCTTATAGAGATTTTAGAGAAAATGAACAAGTAAGCCAAGAGAATAGGATTTATGCTGGGGAAACAGCTGTGATATGTAAAATTTAATTTCAAAGCGCTGTTCCCTGCAGAGACAAAGCTAGTTGAAACGTCCAATGTGGGCCCACCATGTACACACATGCTGCTTTGGTAGAGTCCAAAGCAGTTAACTCATAAATTAGAAGCTGTGCTGACTCCATAGGGAAATAAAGACAATACAAGATATCTGGCCAACTAAAAGCATGGATAATCTCCTAATATCAGAAACAGTCTCCATTTCTTCCATTGTTTTGTCCCTCAAAGTGATGTGTAAAGTTTAGAAGGATGCCACAAGTCATTTTCTTTGTAATCTTTGGGTTTCAGCTACTTCATACCTGTCTCTGCAAAGGTTATTTACCTACAGAGAAAGCTCTGGCCCAAGTTGAATGAAGCATCCTGTGCTCTAATATTCCTTACCTAATCTACTCCAAAGGGAAGAGAACAACAGGGTTCGTGTTAGATATGGTACTTCCCAATCTAGACATCTGAAAAAAAGTTCCAGTAAATAGAACAAAACAGAATTATAAAAGCGTTCCTTACAAAGCTGCTCTGGTAATGTGCAAAATGGTGATATAGAATATAATATAGTTCAGTCGAAGTCCCCTTAAATATCGATCTGGGTGGACTCCTAAGGAAGGGTGGTTTCAAAAAAATAATTATTTCAATTTTATTACCTAGGGCATTGTTATAACATATTTAAATGTTTAAAATAAAACAAATATATTTGTCCCCAATAGTTACATCTCCATTACAAAGCAGTTTGTTATTTCACTAGTGCAAGCGTGGATCTACTACACAGGAGTTGCCATCTGATTCAGTACAGTCACCTCTCGGTATCTGCGGAGGATTGGTTTCAGGACCCCTCACGGATACCAAAATCCACGGAGGCTCAGGTCCCTTATATAAAATGGCATAGTATTTGCATATAACTGATACACATCCTCCCATATACTTTAAATCATCTCTAGATTACTTATAATACCTAATATAATGTAAATGCATGTAAATAGTTATTACACTGTATTGTTTAGGGAATAATGACAAGAAAAAAAAAAAGTCTGTACATGTTCAGTACAGACGCAACCATCGTACCATCGTAGGCCTTTCGATCAGCGGTTGGTTGAATCCATGGATGTGGAACCCACGGAGGGCCAACTGTATTGTAGATGTTATATCAGAGGGAAGGACTTTCCCAGAGAAACACCAATGTGGAAAGGGAGCTAAGAAGTGTGTCAAATGTGTAAAGGCACGTGTTTGTTCACTGAAAACAGAAAGCTCAAAATGAATGAGACCTTTTTCTTTAAATATCCAAATATTAATAATTAGTATGGTGAGGAGAGGCTGTGGCAGGACAGATATTGTCATAAACTGCTGTAGGGAATGAAAATTGGCTTAACCTTTCCAGAAGTAATTTATAAATGCGTCCCAATTTTAAATAGTTCTTACCCTGTCTCTGTGACCCATGACACTACCAGGGATCTATCTTCAAGAAAGAAACAAATATGTACACGAATATACATATTTTAAAACTGTGACAACTGAAAAGAGGGTATGTCTGAAAATGAGAAGATTAAATTATGGTAAATCTATTTAATGGAAAATATTGTAAGCAATTAAAAATGAGTACTTTTGTAAACCCTATTAAGGAAAGAGGAAAAAATAAACCCATATGACTTACCATTACACAGTCACCAGATACCAGATTGACCACAAAATAAAAATATGATTCTGAAAAATTTCTAATTTAAAAATGTTTATGATAATAAGTGGAATAAAAAGACAAAGATGCCAAAACTATATCCTAGTCCAAGCAGATTTAAAAAACCTTTTCCTAGGAGTGATGTCAGCAAGATGGCAGAATAGTAAGTCTCAGTTCTTGTTTCCCCATAGATACACCAATTTAACACTGATGTACGGATCAAAATACCTTTATGAGAATGCCAGAATGCAGTTGAGAAGTTGCAGTGCTCCAGGTAAGCAAAAACCCAGGAACAGCTGCGTTGAAATGAGTAAGAAGCACAATTTCATTTTAACTGTGTCAGCCCCTCTCTGAAGTCGCCACAGATCAGCGAGAATGCTCTGGTCCTGGACTTCCCCTCAGGGAAAAGTGGAGACTGGAGCATGCCTCCACTGTTCTGGCTTTTTGAAAGGTTCCCCGAGGAATGGGTTTCTATCTTGCCTCATTCAGAACTCTGATCAAATCAGCACAGGCTGGATGCCTGGGGGCTGCTGGACCAAAAGAAAGTGGTGGGTGAGTTGCTGCAGCCAGCAAGCTTGGCAAGATTGGGAGAAAGGTATACAAGCTAAGGGTTCTCTTTCAGGAGGGAGATAAAGGAGTGGAGTGTGCACCTGGTGTTCTGGCTCATCAGAGGGCTGCCCAAGCAAAATAGTATCTGTCTCCTCTGACTTGAGGCAGTGATGGGGAGTTGGCATACTCTGGATGCCTGAGTTACCATGCAGAACAAGGGAGAGCTGGAGGGCTTGTTGCTGTGGACCCAGAGAACTAGCAGTGCTACAGACAGATACCAGACAGATCAAGAATTACGAGCTCTAGGGCCGGCCCCATGGCTTAGCGTTAAGTGCGCGTGCTCTGCTGCTGGTCGTCCGGGTTCGGATCCCGGGCGCGCACCGACACACTGCTTCTCCAGCCATGCTGAGGCCACGTCCCACATACAGCAACGAGAAGGAAGTGCAGCTATAACATACAACTATCTACTGGGGCTTTGGGGGAAAAAAAAATAATGAAAAAAAAAAAAAAGAATTACGAGCTCTTGAAAAAGAAACGTGGAAGCTTCTCTAATTGAGAAACTGCATGCACTGGGAGAAGTTGCATTCCTCAAAAAAAGGTTTCAGAGGCCCTGAGAATCTCTAGCCATGCAGATTGGTGAGGGTTTTCCCCTATGTGAAAGCAGTCTGTTAAGACTGAGACAGGTGGCCGTTTCTTCAAATGTGCAGATCCTAGCACAGTTACCAGACAAACAAAGATATGCCCCAATCAAAGGAACAAAATAAATCTCCAAAAACCTACCCTAGAGAGAGAGGTCTATGAAATATCTGACAAAGAATTCAAAATAACTGTCATAAAGATGCTCAAGGAGCTCAAGAAAATGATGCGTGAACAACATGTGACTATCAACAAAGAGACAGAAAATATAAAAAAGAACTAAACAAAAACTTTGGAACTAAAGATTATAGTCACCGAACTGAAAAATTCACTTGAAGGGTTCAAGAGCAGGCTTGAACAAGCAGAAGAAAGAAAAAGCAAACTCGAAGACAGGTAATTTGAAATTATCCAGTCAGAGAAACAAAAAGAAAAAAAGAATGAAAAAGAGTGAAGAAACTCTAAGGGACTTTTGGGACACCATCATTTGGGCCAATATACACATTATTAGAGTCCCAGAAGTAGAAGAGAGAGAGAAGTGGCAGAAAGCATATTGAAAGAAACAATGGCCAAAAAACTCCCCAAATCTGGGGAAGGAAATGGACATCCAGATCCAAGAAGTCCAATAGTCTCAAATAAGATAAACCCAAAGAAATTCACACTGAGACACATTGTAATCAAATCGTCAAAAGTCAAAGATGAGGAGAGAATTTTGAAATCAGCAAGAGAAGAGTGACTTGTCATATACAAGGGAATCCCTTAAGACTATCACAGGATTTCTCAGCAGAAACCCTGCAGGTCAGGAGAGAGTAGGATGATATATTCAGAATGCTGGAAAAGAAGCCCTGCAATTTAGTCCTTTAAAAATGAAGGAGCGATAAAGGACCTTCCCAGATAAGCTAAAATTGAGGGAGTTTGTCACTGCTGACCTGCCTTACAAGAAATGTAATGAAAACAAAAGAAGAATGTGAAATGAAAAGAAGTGAAACAGCAACACAAAAGCATATAAACTACAAATCTCAGTGGTAAAGGTAAATACATAGACAAATACAGAATGATGAAATACTGTAGTAGTGTGCAAATCACATTTAATTGTAGTACAGAAGTTACGAGAGAAAAGTACCAAGAATAACTATAAAGCCAAAAATTTGTTAATTGATATACAATATAAAAAAGAGTGAATCCCAGTGGCTCAAGTGGTTAAGTGTGCCCGCTCTGCTGCGGTGGCCTGGGGTTTGCCGGTTTGGATCCCGGGCGTGCACCAATGCACCGCTTGGCAAGCCATGCTGTGGCGGTGTCCCATAAAAAGTGGAGGCAGATGGGCATGGGTGTTAGCCCAGGGCCAGTCTTCCTCAGCAAAAAAAAGAGGAGGATTGGTAGATGTTAGTGCAGGGCTGATCTTCCTCACAAAAAAAAAAAGAGTAAATTCTGACATCAATATCATAAACTGTGTGTGTGTGGGAGAAGTAAAAGCATAGTTTTTTGTACATGATTAAAATTAAGTTATCAGCTTAAAACAGACTGTTAGAACTATATAACATGTTTTATGTAAACCTCATGGTAACCACAAAGAAAATACCTATAGAAGATACACAAGAGAAAATGAGAAAGCAAGCAAAACATGTTTCTATAAATATCAACAAAACACAAAGGAAGATAGCAACAGAGGAAAAGAGGATCAAAAAAGCTACAAAAGAGAAAACAATTTACAAAATGCTGATAGTAAGTCCTTCTCTACCAATAATTACTTTAAATGTAAATAGATTAAACTCCTCAATCAAAATACAGAGAGTCTGAATGGATAAAAAAAGACTCAACTATATGCTGTCTACAAGAGACTCACTTTATATTTAAAGATACATATAGGCTGAAAGTGAAGGGGTGGAAAAAGATATTCCATGCAAAAACTAAACAAGAGAGAGTCATACTTATTACAGACAAAATGGACTTTTAAGTCAAAAACTGTACAAAGAGACAAAGAAGGATATTATATAATGATAAAAAGGTCAGTTTGCCTGGAAGATTCACAATTATAAATACATATGCACCCAACATCAGAGCACTTAAATATATGAAGCAAATACAGACAGAACTGAGGGGAGAAATTGACAGCAATACAATAATAATAGGGGCTATCAATACCCTACTCTCAATAATGGATAGAACATCCAAACAGAAGATCAATAAAAAAAACAGACAACTTGAAAAACACTGTAAAGAAAATGGACCTAACAGACATATACAGAATACTCCACCCAATTGTAGCAGAATACATACTCTTCTCAAGTGCACAAAGAACATTCTCCAGGATAAATCACATGTCAGGTTGTAAAACAAGTATTAGCAAATTTAAGGTGCTTGAAACATGCCAAGTATATTTTCCAACCAGGATGGGATGAAACTAGAAATTAATGGCAGAAGAAAAAATGCAAAATTACAAAAATGTGGCAATTAAACAACACACTCTTGAATAATCAATGGTCAAAGAAGAAATCAAAAGAGAAATGAGAAAATATCTTAAGACAAAGGTAAACAAAAACACAACATACAAAACATATGAGACATAGTGCTGGCCCAGTGCCGCAAGAGGTTGGGTGCGCGCGCTCCGCTGCGGCGGCCCGGGGTTCGCTGGTTCGGACCCCAGGCGCGCACCGACGCACTGCTTTGGCAAGCCATGCTGTGGCGGCGTCCCATATAAAGTGGAGCAGGATGGGCACGGATATTAGCCCAGGGCCGTCTTCCTCGGCAAAAAAAGAGGAGGATTGGCGGATGTTAGCACAGGGCTGATCTCCTCACAAAACAAACAAACAAACAAAAAAAAAACAAAACATATGAGACAGAGCAAAAGCAGTACCAGGAGGGAAGTTTATAGATATAAACATCTACAATAAAAAAAAAAAACAAATAAACAACCTAATTTTCCACCTCAAGGAAACAGCAAAAGAGCAAACGAAGCCCAAAGTTAGTAGAAGGAAGGAAACGTTAAGATTAGAGCAGAAACAGATGAAATAGAGGCCAGAAAAACAATAGGAAAAAAATCAATGAAACTAACAATTGATTTTTTGAAAAGACTATTAAAATTGACAAACTTTTAGCTAGACTGCTAAGAAAAAAAGAAGTCTCAAATATAATCAGAAATGAAAGAAGAGACATTCTAACTGATGCCATAGAAATTAAAAGGATTAAAAGTAACAACTATACACCAACAAACTGGACAACCTAGAAAAAATGGATAAATTCCTAAAAACATACAATTTGCCAAGACTGAATCATGAATAAATAGAAAAACAGAATAGATCTATAACTATATGGAGATTCAATCAGTAATCAAAAACCTCCCAACAAAGAAAAGTTCAGGACCATATGGCTTCACCAATAAATTCTATCAAACTTTTAAAGAAGAATTTAATACAAATTCTTCTCAAATTCTTCCAAATAATTGAAGAGGAAGGAATACGTCTAAACTCATTTTATGAGGACAGTATTACCCTGATACCAAAGCCAGAAAAAGACACTACAAGAAAAGAAAACTACAGGCCGTTATCCCTGATAAATATAGAGGCAAAAATCTCAACAAAAAACCAGCAAACCAAATCCAACATCATGACCAAGTGGGACTTATCCCTGGGATGAAAGAATGGTGCAACATATGAAAATGAAGTAATGTGATAAACCACATTAACAGAATAAATGTCACAAATTACATGATCATCTTAATAGATGCAAAAAAAGCATTTAATAAAAATTCAATATCCTTTCATGATAAAAAACATTCAACAGGGGCCTGCCCCGTGACCTAATGGTTAAGTTTGGCGCACTCCGCTTCAGCGGCCCAGGGTTCTGTTCTTGGGCACAGACCTAAACCACTCGTTGGTGGCCATGCTGTGGCGGTGGCCCACATATAAAACAGAGGAACACTGGCAAAGATGTTGGCTCAGGGCAAATCTTCCTCAAGCAAAAAGAGGAAGATTGGCAACGGATGTTAGCTCAGGGTAAATCTTCCAACAAAAAAAAATTCAACAAACTAGGAATAAATGGAAATTACCTCACTATAACAAAAGCCACATAAGAAAAGCCCAGAGCTAACATCATACTCAATGGTGAAAAACTGAAGGTTTTTCCTCTAAGGAAAGAAACAAGACAAAGATACCCACTCTTGCCACTTCTATTCAACATAGTAATCAAGTCCTAGCCAGAATAATAGACAAGAAAAAGAAATAAAAGGCATCCAAATTGCAAGGGAAAAAGTAAAATTATCTCTGTTCACAGATGCCATGACCCTATATATAGAAAACTCTAAAGATTCTACAAAAGAATCGTTAGAACTAAGACACAAATTTAGCAACACTGCAGGATACAAAATCAACATGCAAAAATCAGTTGCATTTCTATACACTATTAATGAACAATCTGAAAAGGAAATTAAGAAAACAATTCCAATTACAACAGCATCAAAACAATAAAATACTTAGGAATAAACTTAATGAAGGACACAAAAAACTCATACAATGAAAAATACAAAACACTGCTGAAAGAAATTAAAGACGACACAAATAAATGGAAAGACATCCCATGCTCATGGATTGGAAGAATTAATATTGTTAAAATGTCCATAGTACCCAAAGCCATCTACAGATTCAATGCAAACCCTACCAAAATCCCAATGGCATTTTTTACAGAAATAGAGAAATTCACCCTAAAATTCATAAGAAACTACAAACGATCCTGAATATCCAAAACAATCTTGAGAAAGAAGAACAAATTTAGAGGCTTCACACTTCCTAACTTCAAAACATGTTACAGTAATCAAAACGTCATGGTATTGGCATAAAGACAGCCATATAGACCAATGTAACAGAATAAAGAGCCCAGAAATTATCCCATGCATATAAGGTCAACTGATCTTTCACAGGGTGCCATAGTACACTTGGGGAAAAGATAATCTCTTCAACAAATAGTACTAGGAAAACTGGGCATCCACATGCAAAAAAACAATGAAATTCCATCCTTATCTTACACCATACACAAAAGTCAACTCAAACTGAATTAAAGGTTTAAATGTAAGACTTGAAACTATAAAACTCATAGACGAAAACACAGGGGAAAAACTTCTTGACATTGGCAATGATTTCTTGGATACAACACCAAAAGCACAGGTAACAAAAGCAAAAATAGACAAGTGGGACTACATAAAACTAAAAAGCTTGTGCACAGCAAAGTAAACAATCAAGAGAGTGAAAAGGCTATCTACGGAATGGGAGAAAATATCTGAAGACCACATATATGATAAGGGATACATATCCAAAATATATACGGAATTCCTACAACTCAATAGCAAAAACACAACTTGATTAAAAAATGGACAAAGGATTTGAATAGACATTTCTCCAAACACAACACACATATGGCCAACAAGTATTTGAAAAGATGCTCAACATCACTAATCATCAAAACATAAATCAAAACCACAATGAGGTATCACCTCACATCCATTAGGATGGCTATTATAAAAAATTTAAAAAAACAAAAACAGAAAATAAGAAGTGTTAATGTGCACGTGGAGAAATTGGAGCTGCTGTGCACTGTTGGTGGGAATTTAAAATGGTTCAGCCACCATGGAAAACAATATAGAAGTTCTTCAAAAAATTAAAAGTAGAACCACCATATGATGCAGCAATTCCACTTCTGGAGATATTTGCACTCCCATGTTCACTGTGGCATTATTCACAATAACCAAGAGGGAGAAACAACATAAATGTTCATGGACAGATGAATAGATAAAGAAAATGAAGTAAACAACGAAATATTATTCAGCCATAAAAAAGGGAAATCTTGTCATATGCTACAACATAGATGAACCTTGAGGACATTATGTTAGTGAAATCAGCCAGTCATAGAAGGACAAATACTGCTTGATTCCACTTATATGAAGTATCTAAAATAGTCAAACTCAGAAACAGAAAGTAGAATAGTGGTTGCCAGGGGCTGGGGAGAGGGGCAAATGGGAAAAGAACTGTTCACTGGATATTGTTTGTCATGCAAGATGGAAAATTTCTAGAGATCTACTGTAAAACATTGTACTTATAGTTAATAATATTGTACTATGTACTTAAAAATTTATTGAGGGTAGATCTCATGTTACGTGTTTTTTATCACAAAAAAACCCACCTTTTCCTATCAGTCACCTTTGAGGGCAGTGTTCTTACTATCTTGCCTCCTATCAGCCCTAATTCCAAGCTGCTCTTCACAGTGGGAGCCAGAATCCTGTTGAGCCCTGGGAAGCAGTGTACCTTACTACATTCCACACACAGCATTCCCACCTCACCCACACAGAGCTAGCGAGGTGGAAGCTCCAAGGACTACCCTTCAAAGGCCAGAACATATAAACCTGATCCCAAACAGATTTCCAGATTCTGGGATTGGAAGAAAGGATGCTGACAGGGAATACATTTTTATTGTTAAGTACAGATACTTTAGGACTTGAATGAAAATGTGTTTCTAGATTTAGGTAGGATCTAAATGAAGATAAATAACTAAATGAAGATATACTGTTAAATAACAACAAACAAATGAAGGATATAAATACTCTATAGTATAAATATCCACCGAAACAAGTGTTGCCATAGGTCTGTACCTGCACAGACATACAAAGTCTAACTTAGCAACTTATATTTAAAATTTCTAATTGAACATAATTAGAACACAGCTAATCCATTCCCTCTGATCACAAATACATACATACAGATAAAAAGCCTTTTATATATAAAATATTACATATAATATATATAATTTCCAAAATAATTTTTCATCAGAAACAAAAAAAAAAAATCAAAAAAAAAGAATTTAGACATCAATGAAATGGTCTTTTGGGTGTTTGTACAAAATGAATATTTTTGTGCAAAGAGTCTTTTGGGGGTAAGTTGTCTAATTATCATTTCATTAAGTTTCGTGGGCTTCAATTTTTTATTTACTTTTACCTTTTGCAAGTAAAGGACTGTTCCCTTCAGTACAGCATAAAAGGTTTTCCATCCTCGTTTTCCTCTTGGAGCTAGAAAGGAAAAAAATAGAAAATTTTATTTGACAGAAATTAACATTTTAGAAAGAGAAGCTAAATGATCAACATGGTGATTGTGTTTCAATGTTCCTGGTTTATTAGCTAACAAAACTAATGATAATGAGAACTAAAATTTTCTTGAGCCTTACTGTGTTAACAGGCAGTATTCTGAAAACGTTTTCCTTGTATTATCTCATTTAATTGCCAGAACAATCCTGGGAGGCAGGTACGATTACTCTTGCCCTTTCACAAAACTGAAGCACAGAGAAGTAATCTGTCCGTGGCCGCACAATGGGAAGAGGAGAAGCAGGACCTGACCCGGGCAGCATGGCGCCACAGCTCCACTCCAGCAGAGAGGACGTAGGCTGGGAGAGCAAAAGAGACAGCACCCTGGAAACACATATTCACCCAAGAGAACGTTTAAAAGGCTCATATACCAGAGCCTTACGGCTTCATCCAAGTTTCTAGGAATCATAAGAAAAAAGTCCCAGGCTATAAGAGGACTGCTTTTGGCATTTCCCCCACACACTCACCAACTGGACTATAACTTTAATTATTATTACTCCCATGGCAAACTGTGATATCTCTGCTGCAGATTTTGCTGCACTGTAACCTAATTGTTTGTCTACACATCTCTTTCAGTAGACTGGATGACGTGCAAGCAGGTACCCTTCATCTTTAGAATTCACAGAACCTGGCACAGTGCAAGGCAGTGAGGCATCCTCATAAAAATTCTCCAAATGACTTTTCTTTCAGAAATCCTTACATTCCTTTTGTTTATATTCTCCTGGAGTATAAAGTAGAATTTCCTCTATTGACTTATATACCCTTTCACAGAGTGTCCTAAAGCAAAAGCACAGACTAGCAAACAGTTTACTATTTCTTCTTAACTTTAATGAATTAAAATTTGTAACTAGAAAATATTATTACTCAAATGCCATTTTTCTAAACATGTCTATCCCAATAGGTAGGGAGGACCATTTATTCTTATTCTTTTATCAACTATTTGGCTGCCTTTAGACTGTCTTTAACTTAGATATCTGATTAAATTAGGAAGTACATTATTCTTAAGAATTAAATCCTTTAAATCTCCTTTGACTGAAGACTCAAGAATCCTTAGGCTTAGAAACTGGGTAAAGACCCACCTACAGAACACAGGTGCTCCTGCCAACACAACACTGAGACGTCCACCTGGCAGAGTAGGACTCGGAACAGCTGCTCCGCAGGGTCCAGGGGAATAAAAAAGATCATCCCATCTGTTTCCACTATGTCAGGGTTAGAAGTGTGTACTCAAAAATAAATGATCAAAAAAAGTATACCATAATCTCCTTTATAAAGAAAAAAAAAGTGACTACTATAAACAGAACTATAGACAATTATAAATACGTATAAAATAAATATTGACTGTCTTGTTCAAGAGACGTCCAATTCTGAGACGGCTGGCGTGAGAACGGTGCACGCAGAGGAGGCCGTGCCGGAGCTGCCGCAGAGCGGGACCAGAGGCAGTGTGGTGTGGTGGAGGCGCTGGACTGCAAAGCAGGCCAGCTGGTTTCTAGCCCTTGTCTTACACCTATCCTCTCACCCACCAATCCCTAACCGGTCGCTCTTGACCTGTCCCTCAACCTCTCAGGACTTCAGCTGCTCTATTTCAAAATGTGGATAATTCACATAACTTAAGGCAAAGCACTGGATAATGCTGGAAAAAAACTTAGAGAAAACCCTCGTGTTTCCTATAGGAGGAACACAGGTCCTGGATTTTAAAGGCTTTCCACAAAGCCCTAAAGCTAGTTTAGTGGCATCTTAAGATTCCTTCAGTTCAAAGATCTACAATCTATTTTGCTACTTTTCGAGTAGAAATCTCCTGTGAATTCATGTACATGTTCACAAAAATCTTTATCAGTTCTTTATCATTAGCACATTAAGCCTACTAGAAACAGATCCCAAATCTCTCTCCAGCTGCAATGTGAGCTGAACTCACCTATAGGTGACTAACCCTGTACTGCATTCTCTACTTTTCCACCCACACAGAAGTGTAAAACTTAATCTTGGTTGACCAAAACCAAGATTAAGACTTAAATGAAGCAACCAATTCTCCTAACAAGATAACTCAGAAGCGAGTACTCAACAGTATATAACCAGAGTGCTATAAAAGCATCGCTCTAAATGATTTTATGTGTATTAACCTGTTTAACCCACACCACAGTGCTGGAAATAAGGTACTATTATTACCTCCATCTTACAGGTGGGACAGTGTGGCATTCAGGGAAGAGGGGACCACTGTGCACTCTCTAGAGGCAGGCTCAACTGTGCCGATTTAAAGCCACACACACAGTGCTGTTGTGGCTTTTGCACCCTTGGTGAGTGAAATGCATGGGCTAGACACCAATGATTGAGGAGCACTGTTCCTCATAATGGTGACTGTAGAATGAGTTAACACTGATTTCACAACACATCCATGATGAAGTATATGACTAGGGGAAGAGTTGTAACTGTAGTTACATAACGAACAGAACTGGAGGAATGAGTGAGATTACCGACTGGAAACCCAGTGTGTCCTACTGAAAGGCTTTAACCACGAGGCTGGTAGGGAGTCGTAGGTAGGTGTATTTTAACAAATACCTGGGTATCTACTGTGAAAAGGTGTTGACTGAACTTGATCAAAAGATACCATTTTATCTTTTTACTTTGACTATGCTTTCATGGCCGTTTTCAATATGCATACACGAAGCTCAAAGACAAGCCATCGTTTTCCTTCTCCTTGAAAGTACAGGGATCTTGGATTAGTTTAATTCTGATCATCTGCCTTCCATCTTGCATGACAATGGTGTCTATTACTTTAGTTTTCTCTAACACCACTGAAATAGACATCATTATTTTTCTATACACTGCCATTGTCTGTTAGATTTACCCTTGAGTTTACTATTACCTTCATTCGTTACTTTCTGTACCTCAGATTGTTTTTTGGAGGCCATTTGCAACCACTCGAAATCTATACTTAAAGTTCCTTTAGTGAGGGTCTTTTGGTGGTAAATATTTTTCTATTTATATAAAAATGTCTTTATTTCATTAAAAATTCTAGGTTGACAATTGCTATTTCTTATGAAGATATTATTCACTATCTTTGGCTACCATCATTGTCGGGATGTCTGTCTTGAGCCTAAATGTTATGTCTAAGTATAGGTTTCTTTAAATTTACCCAGCTTGGTGTTCTTTGGGTTTCCTGCGTATCATTTTCAAAAGCTTGTAGTCATCATATCTTTGAATACAGTCTCTCCTCCATTGTCTCCACTACTGTAACCTCTGACACTCTAACTTCTCACTCCATTCCACCGGTGTCTTAATTGTTCCCTCACAGTCTCCATTTTCTTGTCCTTCTGTGCTTAGAGCTGTGTAATTTTATCTCCAGTACTCCTTGGGCACCAGACCCAGAGATGCGCCAGGGGTTGCTCCACTCCCTAGACTTGCACTCACGGTGTATTCCTGGCATCACAGGATTTCCCTTTCATTGCTACAGGCTCATCCGTTCAGTTAAAAGATGTTTAAAAATATTTTATCATTTTTAGATATTTTATAATGGAAGTTTCGGAATTTGTAGGCCATCATATTGCCAAAGATAGACTCTCTAGTTCTTTTTTCTTTCTTATTTTTTTTAAAGAATTTATTCATAAATTTTCTAATCTAGGAAAAATTCATTTGGAGCAGGATGCAGGAGATAAGGGCTGAGGACAGGACGAGAGAAATTAGAACAAGGAACACCAGTAAGGAGGCTATTACAATTGCCCACATGGAGGAAAAGGCCAAAATATGGATAGAAGTGCACAATAAATTAAGATAAGGAAACAGAAGAAAAGGGGAAGGCAGTAGTGTTAACTGAGCACCTACACTACAGAGCTCTGGGCATTGGGCTAGCATGATAAATGGACATTCTATTTGATCCACAAACTTCTTTTAGTTAGGTATTGCCTCTATTTCACATTAATGTCTCCATTATTAATTATATTTGCAGCTTTGAGAGGTAGAGTAAGCTCCTGAGGAGGCTACCTATCTAAGGATTTCAAAAATATCGCATAGGGCAATTCAGACATGGAAACATGTTCTAAGGGTACATAAAAGAGGGCAACTGTCCAGGTGACAATCCTTTGCAATGGTCAGACCTGCAACTCCAGTGAGGCGAACGTAGGAGGCAGGGAAAGAAGATGAGACAGGAGGGGAATGTAAGTCATGTTCTCTAATCTCACTGAACTCCAGGACCTTCAAAGGTATCCCAGCTCACAGCTACGGATCTCAGAACTGAAGCACGATCCCTGGGTGTGCCCTCTCAGATGCTACCGGCCCAACACTGCTGCAGAGTACTAATGCACAGCAGGCCTGATTACAGTAGTAGTCACAACAGCAGCTAACACTTACTGAGCACATGCTGTTCCAAAACTTGATGTGTGTTACCTAAAGCCCAGAACTCTATGAGGGAACCACTAGCACAATCTCCACTTTACAGATGTGGAATCTGAGACCCCACCTAACCCACAGCACATGGTCCCCCGTAGCACTGGCCACTTGTACTCTGGTTTATGCAGGGAAAGACCAGTTAAACAGACTCAGGAAACAATGTCTTGCTTAACTGAGATATAAGGGTGATATTCAAATTATTTAAGAGCTGATTCAGCAGGGATCTTGACCTGTGAGGAAAAAACACTGCCCAATCAGGACTGAAGGGACATCCGTGATAAACAGTCTGTACAACTGAACCAGGACACACTCCTTGACTATCAGCCCTGGCTGGGGGGCTGATACCTGCTCACTGTAGGTTACAATAAGAAACAAAAAAAGTGAATAGGCCTCTGTGATTTTTATTGTACATTACACACACACACAACATACATTTCTGCAAAATAGAAATTAGTAGTTGTTCCAAAGATGGGTGATATTGGAACTATTATTAAATCTTCAATATTAAAAATCAGTTGTTATTAATTTTCTCATCTTTATCATACATTTGAAGAATCTTTTTGGAAATATAAAATACCATGAACAATATTTTGCCTTCAGTTATTACCACTGATCTTTGTAAAATAGTTAAATGTATAACTGGGAATGAAACTGTCACCGACCAGGTGCCTTGAGAAACTTAAAGGTGGGTTTAGAAACAATTAACTGTTTTTCCAAGTTGTTTCTTTTCCTTTTGTATGTTAAGGAGATGTAACCACCAACCATCCTGAAACTGACCAAGCCTCCCCGCAAGAGCCATGCCCATGACCTTTGCCTTATTTTTAATGCAAACATCTCTCCAGGAGGAGCTTAGGCCTCATTATGTGGAAGCATGTTCTCCAACTGAGCCTGTGCAAGGGAATACCCGCCTCTCCCTTTTGAATATTCATTCCCCAACCAAATAAAAGTTCCTGCTTCCCTTTGTTCGGGGATGTCATGATGTTGGAAATGGTTCCTCATGGCCTCCTATTTGCTGCAAATACACTTCACTTTGTGAGACAACTTGCACTGGTGTAGAGTCGTATTTAACTCAGCAGGAGGCGCGCCCACTTGGTTCGGTAACAAAAGCACAGGGTGTCACCCTTCTTTCATAAAGCAAGAGGTACGAAATATTCCTGAGCAATAAACGCTTCAGTAAAGAGTAATGATGGATATATGCCAGAAAATAAAGTTATTTTTTAATCTACCAAAAGGTATAAGCTTCATGCACAAGTTTATATTTGCATGCTATACTTTCCAAATTTAGTTTCTTCTGAACAGAACTGAGAATCGATGTGTTTAAGATCTTACTGTTCTCATTTTTCTACTTTATTCACAGGGCAGAGAAGTTTTTCCAACATCAAAATCCATCCTGTTTTTGACCACTCCTCACTCTGGGTTCCC
This sequence comes from Ceratotherium simum simum, assembly GCF_057802395.1. NCBI lineage: Eukaryota > Metazoa > Chordata > Mammalia > Perissodactyla > Rhinocerotidae > Ceratotherium > Ceratotherium simum. The sequence continues at coordinate 41,018,167 of NC_141927.1, read as the reverse complement.
TACTTTTTCCTTTTTTTCAAGTTTAATATCAGAAAGATTTAATATGCATAGAGAGACACAGTATGTGAATTTTTCTTTTAATATACTAACCTTCTTTCCTGTCTGCTGGCTTGAAAAACATTCTTCCATTGCCCCAGTAGAATGGCAAAAAACCCATTTTTCCCCCCAAAGGGTAGAGAAGGTCAGTAAGCCATATTCACACTAATGAGAAAGAATTCTTAAGTCATGGCCTGAAGGCTAACAATGCAGGTCCTGTCAGGCTAGGAAACAAGGAAAATGTGAGGATGTGATAATTCTATGTAAAATACCTTCAATTTCTTTATGTTAACGGAGAAAGACATTTAAAATATACTGCAATACCAACGAGGACATTCCAAAATAAATCAAACACCTTGCTGAACCTGGAACCAAAGATGTGCTCAGCAAAGCTCTTATACTAGTACAATTGGGACACATCTATATTAGATTTGAAAAGGGCACAAGACTTTTTTTTGTGAGGAAGACTAGCCCTGAGCTAACATCCGTCATCAATCCGCCTCTTTTTGCTGAGAAAGACTGGCCCTGGGCTAACATTCGTGCCCATCTTCCTCTACTTTATAGGGGACACAGCCACAGAATGGCTTGACAAGTGGTGTGTCAGTGCCCGCCCGGATCCGCACCTGCGAACCCCAGGCAGCCACAGAAGAGCGCGCGTACTTAACCGCTGCACCACTGGGCCAGCCCCCGCAGCACAAGACATTTTTTAAGCTGCTTTAATTTCCCCAGTGACAGTATCTGAAAACTGGGCATATTCTTAAAGTATGTCTCTTAAAGGATGAGGACAGATGCTACCTTGGTAGTGTCGGGGGAAGAGGGAGAATCTCCCTCTGCCCTTTTCTTTAAGGTTTTTATGGCTGGCCAAATAATCAACAAGACAGGTTAGCAGGAGAAAATAATACCAAGTTTAATAACATGTATACATGGGAGAAAGCAGGGACACTGCGTTTCTCAACACAATAGCAGAAATTCTCGTCTTAAATACCATGTTCAGCCAATGACAAAGGAGGATGCTGGGGGCGGGGGGAGTCAGTTACAGGAGATTACCACTAAAGCACAGTAAACAAGAGAAAGGTTATTATGCAGATTTAAGGCCTCACCTTTCACATTGATAAGCCTCTAGAAATGAGGCCATCCCCCGCTCTTCCCAAAACAGAGAGGGAGATACCTTTACAAGTGGAGATTTCCCTTATAAATGTAAATGTTTGTCTGGCAACTCCTTGCAGGGCCATCCAGAGAATGTGGCCAGAGAGACAGAACTTCTGATAAGATGGGCTTGTTGGTGCCTTTCCTATTGTAACATTTATCCTACGTTATCTTACAGCCATCATGATAGATCTGTTCCAGGAAGGAGTTACTATGTCAAATTTTTTAGGCAGTTAGTGGGGGAGGTCAAGGAGGTCAAATGTCCCTAGAGAAAACAACCAAGGTAAAGAGATAGATTTCAGGGTGGCCAAATCTTGATCTCCCACAGTAGGAAGCAAGCTCTTAAGTCCTACATCACTGAGGCAGCTGAAGGCACAACTCAGGCAGAGGTTTGCTTTCTGTGATTGGTTTGCAAAGGATTTAGATAAATTCATAGATGAAAGCCCTACAAATCATTAAGTGAAATTAAGGGTAATCTTTGTATATTATCCCTAACTTTGTTTAATAAAATATCCTCAGGTACCACCATAAGAAGTGCTATTAAGTCTTAATTAGTAGAGTAATTCATATACTTTTAGATTACTGCTCGAAGCAATGGAATCCAAGCTGTGCACAACAGAAGTCACCTGTGGGAGATAGGTCACACAATATTAAGAAACTGGTAGCATTAATTATCCCAAGGTTTATAACAGAGTGGTAGAAATAAAATAGTACAATTACTATCTTATATTTCTAAATCATTTATCTTTGAAACATTTAAGGTAATTTTTGAAAAATCAGTTAATCCTTATAATCTTGCTCTTTAAGACTGGGAGCTGTTACATGTAATCAACTTTATTTTATAAAAGGAAAAACTGGGGCAGCCTGAAAGGAACCATAATTACAACCTATACCTATTGTTTTTCCTGGAAAAATATTTCCTTTTTGTATATGCTAGGAATAGGTTTATATTACTGATAGAGAACAGAACATGAAACAAAAGAGAGAAGTAGAAGAACATCCTACCCACGATATCCCCTGGTGGGCTGATGTTCACTGTGGATATGGTTCTAGTCCTTTAAGAAGTCAAGTCTCTTATCCTAAATCAATTCTTTCTGGAATGGCAGAAAGTATCCTGGACTAGGAGCCAGGACACTTGGAGTTTATTCACACCCTGAGGCCCACTGTTTCTCTGATTTTGGACAAGTCGCCTAACATCTCTGGTTATAAATCTATAAAACGAATATGCTCCAACGTACCCTAATTACTTTACAATGCTGTTACAATGTTGTTACATAATATTATTAGGACACAGACCCTATCCCAAAGAGTTTTGCATACAGAGGCAGTCACTTGAACGATGAAACGTAATACAACATGATAAACTGTATAAACCAAATGGTAGCACGGCACTAATTTAAGAAAATCCCAACGCGCTTTCAAGTAGGTAAAGAGACAGGGAGGTCAGTAATCCTATAATCAGTAGGATTTAGAAGTCAGAGACGATTTTAAATAAGGATTTAGTTTTCAGCAGGCCTTTGGGGGGAACAAAAGGGTTTTCTTTTGACCTCCACCTTCTCTACAGTCTCTGCGGGCTAAGACAATGTAAGTCTCATAACATTGCTAATTACCACCGTTCTTTATCAAGATGACCTCTGGACAAAAGTCAGCATTGTTTTTTTATAGAGAACACCTGGTTTGAAATGGCGGTTTCACCTGAGTGACCTTGGGCAAGTCACTTAGCTAATCATGCTTCACTTCCTTCCTCTGTAGAATAGAAATAAAACAGTACCCACTTCAAAGCGTTATTCTGAAAATTAGATGAGTCAATATGTGACTCCTTCAGAAGTGAATTTTTTTAACGATACCGTCTGCTAAAAGAAAGTGCATCCAATTTCCATGCTAAAACGCACTTACTTTTTTAATTTCATTCCTGTATTCAGAATTTTTTTCTTTGTTAAAGTCAATATTTTGAGAAGGAAAAAAACGCTGACATTATTGATGAATTTTTAACAGAAAGGGGGTACACTTTTCACCCTTAATTTAATTGGGGGGAAAGTGGTGTGTAACATTAACATGTTTATTGTTTCTCTTTTGTCCCAGGCCCTGTCTTGGCACTGGAGATATTAAACATGAGTGCAAACAATAAAAGTAAATAATGGGAGAAGGGACAAAAAGCTGATGGAGAACTTTTTAGCCAAGCATAGTCGTCCCTCGGTATCCATGGGGGATTGGTTCCAGGATCCCCTTTAACTCATCTCTTGATTACTTATAATACTTGATACAATGTAAATACTATGCAAATAGTTGTTATACTGTATTGTTTAGTGAATAACAACAAGAAAAAAAAGTCTGTACATGTTCAGTACAGACGCAACATCTTAGGCCTTTGGATCCACAGTCAGCTGAACGGGCGGATGCAGAACCCATGGATACGGAGAGCCACGTGTAATACACCATAAAAATGTACAAACATAACTTATAAACAACTATCTTTCTCCACTCGGCTAGGAGACGGTTTCACTGGTAGCCATCACCGGAAGCACGGGAAGAATTTAACTGACTTGTGCTGAGGTTGGAAAAGAGGGCAGAACATAACATATCATCATAAGCTAAGGGTTACAAGAAGAGTGTGCAGGCAGCAAGAAACACAAAAATGACTCAATATATAACTTTTTTCAGGAGACACAGAAATACTAGAGTCATACAAATTTTTTTAAAATTTGACAAATGAACTATATGGCCCATTCTCTCCAGCTGAAACGTTCCTTCCCCAAATATCATGACTTGCCCCTTTACTTCACCTAGGTTTCTGCTCAAATGTCCCCTCATCCGGGGTCTCCTCTAATCACTCTATGCAACAAAGCGCTTGCCCACTTCCTTCTCTCTCCCCTCACCTGGGCCTTACTTTTCTCTGGATCACATTACACAGTCTGAAATATCATATGTTTATTATTGAGCTCCCCCTATATTAGAATAGAACCTCCAATTCTATTGGAGGTTTGTTACTGTGTCCAGAGAACAGATTAAAAACTCCAAAAAAAAAAGAAAAAAATTAGACGTCCTAAATAGGCATGTAGATGATATGACAACAAATATTAAAGAGAATTTTTTTTTAAAGTGTTTTCTCTATCATTTAGGTGAAACACATTAAACACTCAGGTTGCTTAAAGAGAAAAGAAGAGGTAGGATAAAATTTTGGTTATAGACTATTTCAGCAAAATGACGCTGGATATGAAAATAAGACATCAGTAAAGATGTAGGCTCATGAGGAACAAACATAGCTTGACAAATTACTATGGGTTTTCAAGCGTTAATTAAAGAACAAACATCTGTAGTAAGAGACTTCAAAATTCTAGGAAACGAATACCATCTCATAATTCTTTTTTTTCAATTGAGGTATAATTGACATATAACATTGTGTTATTTTCAGGTACACAACATAATGATTTGATATTTGTATATATTGTGAAATGATCAGCACAATAGGTCTAGTTAACATCTGTCACCATACATAGCTGCAAATTTTTTTTCCTTGTAATAAGAACTTTTAAGATCTACTCTCTTAGCAACTTTCAAATATGCAATACAGTATTATTAACTATAGTTACCATGCTCATAATTCTTATAAACTGAAGGAAGATGCTGGAGAACTTGCTGTTTTTAATAACCATGTTAAAAAGCTGGACATAGTAAAATGTTACTGAAGTTCAATAACTTCATTATATGGGACAGGTATGAACACAACTAAAATCAAGCACACCAATGGTTTTTCATAATTTCTTGAGCAATTTAGAGAGCTCATTATAAAACTTATAGACAGCAACGTGCTAAAATAAAATGTAAGGTTAAATCATTACAGTCTGAGAAGTGCAGGTAACTGCTGAATCAGATAAGCAGGCTTATCAAGTGACACCAAACCAGGTTTCTTCAACTTCACAAGCACCTTATGACCCAGAACCTCAGAGTCAAAGACTCTGCTGAGCATGCGTTTCTACAAATAGAATTCAAATACGCTACTGTAATTGTAAAACAGCCCAAGGCCCACTGGCACCTTTAAAACGCCCTTGGGCAAAAGCTACTGCAGGTCAATAAAATAATTCCTAGCGGCAAGAATGAGCAGCCTCTAGACAGAATCTGTTCTCCAGGGAACGTGAGGGCAGTCCGACTGCTTTTCCCTAAACTCAGGAGCTTCAGGGGAGACTTCCAGCTCCCCCTTCTGAAACGCAGTCCTGACCTTCACCACAAGGCCGCTCACGCATAGGCGCCAGAAAACAGCCCACTGCCATGGACTGCACCTAAAGTTATGCCACTGTATGTTTAACTCTTAGCTTTTCCAGTTCAGGTCAAACCCCTTCCATTTATTGACACATCCAGTGCTCGCAAGTGCTCCCCACCTTTCCATGAAAGGGCACCCAGGAGTGCATTCCCATGAGTATCGCAACAAGTCGCCTTTGTGCTTCTAAAACAACATGCAACATCGTTTGTCAACAATCCCAATCACCCCCTCCCCAATTTATTTATGGGAAGAACAGTACCACAACAGCCACTGAGCGAATTTTTGAAAGAGAGGGAAATATCTACCATCTGACTATAAGTCATTATTGTTCTTTTATTGGTAATCACACTATGATAAATGGTTCTTATACTTTTTTCCATTCGTCATTATTTTGCAAACATTTTTCTATATTTTTAGACATAATTATATTTCATTAGGACTCTAAAATATTTCATTGAATTAAGGTCATATTTTAAATAACAAATGTTTAACATAAATTATTAATTTTCCCTGATAATGTAAGTTATATTTGTCCAGTGTCAACAGCAAAAATAAAAAAATAAACAAAAAATAAAGGAAAATAACAGAAAAAAACACACATAGAAAACAATGTAAAATCACCAGTCTAACAATCATCAACATTTTGGTATATAACCTCCGAATCATTTTACTATGCACACATTTGCCACACAATTGGGATATTATACTTGTTTCTTTTAAACACTTCTACTTATATATCATATGTCATTTAAAAAATGACTGCAAAGAGAGGCCCGCACAGTGGCATAGTGGTTAAATTCGTGTGCTCGACTTCAGCAGCCCAGGGTTCACCCGTTTGGATCCCAGGTGCAGACCTATGCACCGCTTATCAAGCCATGCTGTGGCAGGCGTCCCACATATAAAAAAATAGAAGAAGATGGGTACAGATGTTAGCTTAGGGCCAATCTTACTCAGCAAAAAAGAGGAGGATTGGCAAGAGATGTTAGCTCAGAGTGAATCTTCCTCACCAAAAAAAAAAAAAAAAGATTGCAAGGAATAGACACTATGACTCTGCCATATTTTACTCAATAGATCTTTTATTGGCCATTAAGCTGTTTCCAAGATGATAATGATGATGATGATGATATTCTGTACCTAAAATAACAATCAGTTCTTTCTATGTGTCAGGTACTGTGCCCAGAACAGGCATTAGCCTTATTTGATGTTCTCACCAGAAGGCTTCAGCATTCCTATTCCCTCACTGGAATACTCTTATCTATGATCTTTGTGTCCAAGGATTTTATGGCTTCCTTTTGTAACTCAGCTCTCAGCTGAACGACACCTCCTCAGGTATATCCTTTCCTCTGCTTATTCCCATCAAGAGTGAGTGTACTGGCACACAGCTGGTGTTCAAAAGCATTTTTTAAAATGAATCAATGGCCTATCTATTTTCAAAGCTGAAATTCTTAATTCTGTACTATCCAGTGGCAAATTTTTGTACATAAATTTCTATCATTGTAACTATTTCCTTTAGGAAACCAGTATGGTATTTTTAATTTCAAACTTTTATCAGATTACTGAAGAATTTGATATGCTGCGTTAAATAATGGTAACAGACACATTAAGATTACCTTCTTCTTTCTCCTAAATGTTAACTGAACTGAAAATGTAAACAGAACGAGTCAACAGTACAAATAGAATACTTTCTAAATATCAGATGCAGTGAAAACTGTGCATTCCTCTTTCAGAAAGAAATATGTCAGAGGTTCTGAGCGTGGATTTGTTTGGTGCTAAAGACCGCAGTTTCTATTCCATGGGTTCTGGTCAAAAGTACTGTTGCTGAGGAGGATGGTGGGCGGCCTCTTTTAACCACCTTCACTCCACTGCAGGAAAAGGTGGATTTTAAATTAATGACATGAGCCATCAAAATGGAACTTAAAAACCTAAAACTTTTTCTTTTATTCTAAATGTAGAATTATGAAGAGGCATTCCCCATCGAAAACAGATAAAATGCCACCAAAACTGCACTGTCACGTGGCAAACTACTCCTTGAGAACCCCAATGGTGCCCTCCTGTGTGGCTTTTCGGCCTTGTATCCACAGCTCACACCGCTTCATTAGACAGCCTGCGGACATAGAACAGCAAAGCGGAAAGGAGGGGGGAACCTCGGCCTCCTTTTAAAATAATTGCTTTGCTTTGCCTCCACTTAAAGAGTCTTTTTCTAACAGAAGGAGACAACTGTCTTCTGGGGAAAAAAGCTATTCCACTTTTATTATCTCTTAATAATGTTCCCAATGTTATACAATAGCAAAGAATTCTGCCTGCATTGCCATTATAAACTCTATTTTCAGTATGTGTGACTCAGAATAACATCTACTCTCTCAAATTTGACATGTGGGACTAAATTTTCAAAACTTTGGCTGACAGGCAAGTGTGTAAACCCCTCTAAAGTGAGTGAGCCTCCCTAACCTCCAAGACGCTACCCAACACTCCTTATGTATATCCAAAGTATCTAAAATAAGATGGAAAATATGAACCAAATGTGGTTCTCACATCCTTAAAAAGCAATTCACATTTCAAATTAGAAACTAATCTCAGGGTAAAATCACTTAAGAATCTATACTGGAAATGCAATGTGATTAAAATATTTCAAATTATTAAAGTGCTATGTCCACACAATTTGCCTATTTGATTCACTTCTTCCCAATTCCTCCAATACTATTTTCCAAAAGAAACCACTTTTTAACATTTGAGCTGTTTCTCTGGGTAATTTCCAATATGTCCCTAAACAATGTGCTGTCATAATAGACTGTAAAGTTCTCTATTGATTTTCTGCTGCAAGAAATGAGGACTTAGCAAATTAACTACTCCATTCCATCTTCCCAGTATATCTGAATGGCTTCTATGTGCCTCTCCACTGGTTACCTCAGTAGTTTTAAAGAGCATGCTAACAACATTATTTTCCGTTTCCTCAGTACAGGCAGTCTCTTCTGACTTCCTCTATGAGAGCAGCATAACGGCTCTCACTGCTCTCCTTGGGCTCTCCTCTCCACTTCACCTCTCACCTTCCTTCATCTCTGCTCTGGTCAAGGCGGACAGTATTTACATTCTCCTGTGTAACCATAATTAAATCTTCCACATTTCTAAATGTGAAAAACAACCAAAGTTCTATTATTATGGTGAAGTTTTAAAATATTACACTGTAGTGATGGTAATTACTAATTTTGGTTTTTCAGGTTTTCTAATTGTTATTTTTCTTGCACAGACTTCAAGAAAAATATCCTCAACTGTTTCTAAATTTCCCATGCAATCAGGTATTCCATCAAGTTTAAAAAAATTTATTATGACACATTAAGACATCAAAAGGTTATCAAGAGCAATAAAGTAAACATACATGTACCATCACCTAATATAAAAAAAATTATCAATATAGTTGAACTGGGGGCTACTCCTCACTAACTACAAGTTCTCCCCTCTGCCAGAGGTAACCACTATTCCACATAATGATTTCTGTATGTGAATGGACTCCTACTAAAAAGTGCTGTTATGCAGGTTTTAGAATGTTCTCATATGCGCACATTCTTCTGCAAGTTGCTTTTCTCATTCTACATTATGTTTGTGAGAGTCAACCATTTGATACAGGGAACCCTACCTCCTTGCTTTTCAGTTACATACTTTTCTACTATATGAATATATGAAACCCACCCAATCTCTCGTTAAGTGCCAGTTAGGTTGTTTTCTTTTGAGCTACTATAATGTTGCTAAGAACATTCCCCCTCTTGTAAAACTGCACGAGTTTCTGTAGATATGCACCTAGGATTGGATTAACTGAGACTCAGGTGTAAGTATTTTCAACTTGATTGATTACTGTCAACTGTCTTCCGAAGTGCTGACACCACTGATGCCCACATTCACGGGGAGAAGCGTGCTCACTGCTCTAAGCCCTTGCCAACATTTGGTGTTATCATTCTTTCAAATTCTAGCCAATGTGATGTACGTGAAATACTATCTCATTGTGTGTTTAATGTGAATATCTTTCATTATTGGTGAGGTTGAATATCTCTTCATGTATTTATTGCTCATCTCAATTTCTTTTTCTGTGACTGATCTGTTCAAATTGTTGCCCATTTTTCTATTGGGTTTTCTTTTCTAATTAATTTATGATTTCTTTATATATATTACAGATATTAATCCTTTATTAGTAATCTGCTACAAGTATCATCTTGCAATCTGTGGATTGTCTTTTAATTTTTTAAAAGAGGATTTTAATATAAAGAAGTCTTTACTTTTAATGTAATCTTATGTGTAGCAATATATTCTTTTACTGTTTTTGTTTTCTAAACCTTACGAAATCCTTCTCTACTCAAAGGTAATAAAGATTGTTCCACATTTTCTTCTAAAAACTTCAGACTTTGTCTCTCAAATTTTTACCTTTAATCTACCTGAAACTGATTTTTCTGGTTGGGCTGATGTGGGGAACGAACACACACACACACACGTGCACACTCCCTCAGCACCATTCACTGAAGCATTTCTGTTGTCCCTAATTATCTGAGTTACTGCCTTTGTCATATATCAAGTTGTTACAGACACTAGACACTGCTGCTTCTGGGCTCTTGTTTCTATTCCACTGTCCTACCAAGGTCTTGTTATCTGGAATGTCAGCACGGTCCCAACTGCACTTCTCATACTCAATTTTGAACATTTTATGTGGTACCTTAGCTAATGGTGTATGTATTTAAAAATCTGTACTATAGATTCTAGACTGAAATTACTCTCTGTATAGTAATGTAAGCTCCTTAGAGGAGAAAGACTATGTTTACATAAGTCACTGTACATACATAGTCTTAGGTACTCGAGGAGTACTTAATTCACGTAGGAAAAAAATTCATTACTCCCACCTCAGCTTATGTAGGCTGCGATAATAAAAACTAGACAAGCACTTCATTTCTTGCCACACTGGTACCACTAAAATACAAATACAGCACTATGTAAGGCCTCGTGCACCTGTCTGCCCCCATCTCTTGCACGTTATACGTCAGTCTAAATAGGGGAGGTCACAATCTCAAAAGATTCTGGGACCAGAAAAGAAGCAATTATGTGTGAGAAGGCCTGGTACGACACTATAGGGAGCTGTGGAAACTATGGTCAACCAGAAAATTGCTAACAAAATTCATGCAATTCAATTTACAAAAAAGCACTGTGTTGGCCAAGTAAAAGAAACGTCCAGGCCCCAGTGGCTCTAGTTTGAGACCTCCAGTCATCAAAATACATGCTACATAGTGACAGACTGTTGCCACCACACAAAAAACGCAGAACTTAAAATGTTTTCTAAGCATAGTCTCTCACACGCACTGCTTTTAACAATATGCTACAATTATTTGCTATAATCAGATTTTAGTTCCACCAGATGTCTTGCTATTCTATACTACAGCTTTGGCTAAGATGTTTAAGATCAATTTCCTCCTCAGTAAAATGGGGATGATAATAATAATAATACCTGCTTCACAGGAGGAAGATTAAATGAGCAATGCATGAAGTGCTTAGGATAAAGCTCTAATATTGAGTAATCACTTAATTATTACTGTTTTTATCATTTAGAGCATTCATATTTTGAGTACCTGGTTTCCAGCATTTTCTTGATTTCCACAAATGTCTTAAATCAGATTGATAAAACTAAGAGCTTATATTGAATTTTGTTTTTCATTCTACCTGACAAAATCCAGAAGATACATTTTGCTTTCCAAATTTGACTGTTCAAAGCTTCCCTTAATGTCAGATTTAATGGGGCTGGTAAACACATACCCTTCTATGAGAGATACAACGTTTGCTTGTAATCATGATTTGTCTCCTGGAGGTAGAATTTCTGAGCTGAGTATATCTTTAACAGGCTAAATAAATAAATAAAACGAAGCAAAGAAGGTCTCCAAGGTTTTTAAAATGCTTATACGAGCAATTATGGATGCAATCTGACAAAATGAGTCCTTAGAGTTAATTAAAAAAACGAGATGCCAAATCTTGAGTCAGACAAGTGGTCCTTTAGAGACAAGTTAATTAGGGTTTCAATTTCTCCATACAGCTTTGACCCAAATCTCCACTTATTAGAAGCTTTTAGTAATATCTGTCATCAGAGCACCTGGCCCTGTTTACATACATGTACAAATGCAATACAGCTCTGTCTTTACTGAACGTGATGAGTCCAAATACATGTCTACAGATTGAGCAGGATAAATATGTCCCAAAGGTATGACTACATATATTTCTCACAAATTATGTGGAGCTCCTATTCTAGGGAAGCTCTACTGTTGTTTTCATTGTTTTAATGTATTGGAAATCAAAAGTGATATATTTCAAAGCACATTAGACACAAGTAATATAAAACATATTTCCAATTTGCATATAGTGACCACCTCTCAGAAGAGAGAGGCAGATGCACTCAGAAGCAGTTCAGGCATCCCGGTGCATTTCAAATTTGCATATAGTGACCACCTCTCAGAAGAGAGAGGCAGATGCACTCAGAAGCAGTTCAGGCATCCTGGTGCATTTCCAAGTAGCAGCAGCGTCTAACACTGAGACAAGCCAGTTCAACCGGATATGACTGAAAGTCCAACAAACAGGGGTTGGGGGGAGCATGGAGAGGATTAGCTGGGAAGGAAACAAATCCCTTTCAGGGTCTCCAAAAACATATCTAAAGAGTTTGATTGTACCCAAATGCTTAGAATTCCTTATCACTTCCATAGCTCAGTAAATATTAAGTCTTGAGGTCTGAGGCAACTAGAAAAAAATTTCTTAACAAAAGGAATCAGTAATCAGTTTAGTTCTACTTATGCTCATGAAAGATTAACTGCTACAGAAACTGCCCTCTGATCATAACAACTAGAAAACAGGACAATAAACATAAAACAAAAGTTTTCAGACATTGTACAATAGGCAGCTTTGGGCTGTGATTCTGAAGAGAAAGGAACAAATGAGGTGGGCCCAGATTCCTGCTTGGAGGAAGTGTCTAAGATCCAGTGTGAAAGAGGGTACCTAAACAGAGCTTGGTAGTTGTGCTGAGTTGAGGAGCTAAGAGGGAGTTTGTGAGGCTGAGGTGGCTAGAATTTGTGGAGCAGGATAAAAGATGGAAAAAGCTGCAGAGAGAGACAGCTCTGGAGATCTTCAGAGGAATCCCCAGGTCTTAGCTGGAGCACTGATCTAAGTGAATGTGAAAGGAAGTTATCCAACGCATGGGAAAGAACCATGAATGAGTTGTGGAAGGAACCATTTCAAGAGCTTACACACAGTTAGGAATAGTCTGTGTTCTCAACAGACAGAGTGGAAAGACTTAGTAATACCAGGGCTTTGGATAGAGTCTAAAGAAGAGTAATGATGCTTTATCAATGGAGCTAAATAAGTCCCAGAATAAAGGCTGCTCTGGATCCACCATAACAAAGGAATGCTGTGTTACAATCTCTGAAGGATTCAGTTAATCTGAAGGCAAGCCTCTGAAGGATTCAGTTAATCTACAAGTTACTTATCTGCACAATAGAATAAAATCCAACATTCTTTGAAGGAATACAACTAAATTCAGCCCTGAAAAATGTCACAATGTTTGGCATTCAAATAAGAATTACTGTGAATGCAAAGAAAAAGGAAAGTATGACCTATAGCCAGCAGAAAAATTAATCAATGTAATAGCCCCAGAAGTGACAGAGAAAGGGATTCAAAGAGAAGGATCTTAAAATAGCTATAGTAAATATGAAAAATATGCTCAAGGATATTAAGAAAAACACAAATTTGATAAGAAGAGAAATGGAGGATATAAAAGGTTCATGTTGCAGTTTCAAAGAAAAAAATGATATGAAATTAAAAGTAACATAGTAAACTTGAAGACATAGCAATAAAAATTTTTAAAATAAAGTACTGAAAGGACAAGAACAGAGTTGGGAAAAAATTGAACAGAGCCTCAATGACCCTTTTATGTAGTATCAAGTGGTCTAACATACAAGACACACTAGAGTCCCAGAGAAAGGGGTAGGTCCATAGAAATAATGGCTGAAAAATTTCCAAAAGTGGTGAAAAATATAAACAGATGAACCCAACAACTTCAATCAACACCAGACAAGGAAAACAAAAAGAAAACCACATTAAAGCACCTCAAAACAAAACTGCTGAAAATCAAAGATAAAGAGAAAAATCCTGAAAGCAGCCAGAGTGGGGAGAACCATGCTAAGTACAAAGGAGCAAAGAATGACAGCAGACTTGTTGTCTGAAAACATGCAGGGCAGGGAACAATGGAGCAATATTTTAAAATTACTGAAAGAAAAAGAAAATACTGCTAACAAATTGTACACCAGTAAACATAAATACCTAAAATTAAGGTGTAATACAGATTTTTTAAATAAATAAAACATTCTCTTTCTCATTTCTCACCAGCAGAAGTTTACTAAATGACATATTGGAAGGAAACTGAGCAGAAAAAAAATGATACTAAATGGAAATCTGGAACTGCAAAAAGAAACCCAGTACACCAGAAATGCTCATTATGAGGGTAAAAGTAAAAAACAAATTTCTGTTTAAAGCAAAAATAGTAACAATGTATTATCAGTTTTATAACATACACAATTAAAATATATGACACTAGCACAAATGCTAGGAAAAGAGAAAGGGAAGTAACCTGTTATAAGGGTCTCAAACTACACATGAAGTGGTAAAATTTGAAGGTAGACTGTGACAAGTTAAAGATTACACTGTAAACCTTACAGCAATCACTAAAATTATTAAACAAAGAGGCACAGCTAATATGCCAATAGTGAAGAAAGACAGAATCCCACTCCCCTCCCCAACATACACACAAAATCCTAAACAAGAAAGGAAAAGAGAAAAAATAAAAGATGGAATAAGTAAAAAACAAATAGTAAGATGGAAGACTTAAAGTCAACTATATCAGTAATTACTATAAATGCAAATGGTCTAAACGTTCCAATTAAAAGACTGTCAGTTGAATAAAAAGGAATACCCACCAATATGCTGTATAAAACAATTTTCAAGACAAGATCACAGATGAAAATTAAGCTAGAAAAAACGTCTATCATGCAAAAACTGAAAAGAAAGCTGGAGTCATTCTATTAATATTAGGCAAAGTAGACTTCATAAGAAGGAATGTGACCGGGGATGAGGAGGGTCATTTCATGACAAAGGGATCATTTTATCAAGAGGATATAACACGCATAGCTGGCAGGAATGCAAAATGGCATAGACACTTTGGGAAACAGTTTGGAAGTTTCTTATAAAGTTAAAGATATATGTAACATACACCCTAGCAATCTTACTCCCTCACTCTTAGGTAACTTCTGAAAAGAGATGAAAACATAGGTACATGCAAAGACTTGTGTGTGAATGTCCAAAGCAGGTTTACTTATAATAGCCAAAAAATGGAAACAACCCAAATGTCCAGCTGGTGAATGTGTGAACTGTGGGAGACCCAGACAAGGAAATGAATATACTACTCAGCAATAAAGGAGACAAACTACAAATTCACACAGCACATCACAATATGGATGAATCTGCAAATAACACTACTAAGTGAAAGAAGCCAGGCACAAAACAATATGTATGATTCCATTTATTGAAATTCTAGAAAAGGCAGAAGTGCAGTGTCCAAGGACAGATGAGTGGTTGCTATGGGCCGGGAGCAAAGGGGGAAGGAATTAACTACAAAAAGTACAAAGCAACTTTTTCAAGTAATGGAAATGTTATATATCTTGATTCTGATGGTGGTTACTTAAGTGTATACATTTTTCAAAACTCAAACTATACACTTTAAATTGGTAAATTTTAGTGTATGTAAATTATCATTAGAAATTATGCACTTTCCTATACCAGAAAAGTTGAATTATCTGCCCGCACTAAAGTGATTTGAAAAACCATGAAAAACTGGAATGTGTGTATCTAGGGAGAGCCTGAGGAATTAAAGAAGGCTGAAACTTCAAGACTCCTCCTAATACTCAAAGGCAGAGGTGAAAAAACCCCCAGTGATAAGGCAACTGACAGGAATGAAGCCTAGAGACTTGGGCCCAGTTAGCCCCCATCTTACTCGATCCATCTATTTTTCCATCTATTTTTGTGTTCTGAGGCAGCAGCAGAATCAGGAGCAGAGGCAAGGGCTGAACTTTTAAGTTGCTAAAGAGACAAAAGTCCGTGATGCTTAAAACTGCCCTAATCAATCAGAAGTTCTCAAAGGAGTTAACTAAGGCCTTAAAGGGGTTTCACTGGGAGGAAAACCACTAGCCTGGCACAGGAGGTCTGCGATGGCTCAAGTGCTAAGCAACTCCCAGGTTTGGTACCCATACTCACACGTATGCAGTGGGCTGTTAAGGGAATGGAGCTTCCAGCAGGGGAATTCTCTCCAACAATCCTCAGAGGTGGGCCAGGAAAACATGGACAAAGAAAATTTCACCAATAGGCTGAAGCTGGCAATGCTTTGGAGTAAGTTAACCAAGTATGACAATCCATGGCTAGGGAAGCGAGTCAGTGAAAAGACGCTCAAGCAGGTTAACTCTGTCATCCTTGTCCAGAGGGTACAGTAACTACTCTTGAGTCAGTGCCAGCGGTTTTGTTTCCTTTTTTGCCTTTTCTTGAACTGGCATTTTAAATTGCAGTTATTCTATTTTTTGCTTTTAGTACTTTATATGACATATGTCAGATATTTCTATATTTTTCATTTAGCCTCTTGAGTGAGGCTACATCCCAACCAGAGGAGAATGGACATCAACTAGCAAATTTTAGTCTTGGAGATGGGAGCCACAGCAAGACATGGCATGTGGGACAGAGATGAGTATATCTGTGGTTATAAATGGAAAACTGTACTATGCTCGGCAAAGGCATTATTTGAACCCAGTGTATGGAGAAAGGGTGTGTGTGCGGGCTGGGAACAGAGAGGAGCATCTATTGCTTTGTCTACCAAGAAGAACTACCTTTCTCTGAGAAGTGTATCTTATTCCTTCTTGAGGCAACTTTCCTCTTGCCACCCTCAAACAAGGGGGTGCTGTCAATCACAGAATTCCACATCCTCAGCCATACAAATCAGAGTCCTGCCCTAGAACATACTAAATTGGAAGTTGGGGAAGAAGGAAAATCCTTTTTGGTGACAAAATCGAATACATGCTCTACAGTGCTAATCATTACAAATGCAGCCATGTAAAAGAGTCTTGTTTCAAAGAATAAAGCTGACATCCAAAATAATACAGAGACAGAAATGGAGCAAGTGTCCTGGTGACAACCCTTCCTCTTCAGGTGTATCCTTGCCCTTTTTTTCCCAAGCTAGTTAGACTTACTGTCCCTTCAACTGCAAGAGTCCTGAACAATGCTGAGGAAATGAAGCCCAGCAGGCTCCTGCACAGGTGCACAGGAAGCATGGTGGAGCTTCTCCTCAAGAACTGGGAAATGTTACAAACTTGCTCAGCATCACAGGTCGGTGTGGAAGCCACTCTGTTACAATGTTTCTCTTGACCATAACCTAATAGAATATGCTAACACATTATGAGAAAGTGCCCAGCCACAGATTAAAACAGTGCTGTCCATCCCAGCACCGCATGTCTGCCTCTGCAGGTGGGTAGGGATACTCTAGGGCCTACTAATTTTGAGCATATATATCAGCTTACCTTAGCCTGTTCAACTATATCAAATTGCTATTTCACTCTCTGCAAAGATTATTCTAAACACAGAAACATACTTCATTCCTCTCAAACTTCAAACACTATTATCTGTCAGTAGATAATCATGTCTCATACTTGACAGAGCTGTCAGATGAGACTCCTTAAATTTCCCAATACTAATTATATTATACTCGCCTACGTTGCACCTGTCCATCTTCCGCAAAGGCCAATCCTTCCAAATGTGCTTGGATCTCAATTCTTTCCCTTCCTGCTTTGTCTCTGGGACCGTACACTGTTGATTATTCTGTGTGTTATAAATTCAACCTTTCCCTCAACCACCAGAAATGTAAACCCCATGGAGACAGGGACTTTGTCCATCCTGGTCACTATTATATTTTTGATGCCTAACACATAGTAGGTACTCAAAATTATTTGTTGAAGGCAAAAATAAATAAATGAATAAAAGGCTGGAAATGAATAATCTGTCAGAAGTCTTCCATTTCTGAAGTTCTATAATTTTATTTGGAGAAGATCAGGTGCCACAATGATTTCTGACTTAGGGTTAGAGGCATTATCAAACTTCAATACTTCTCTAGATAAACAAAATTTTTCTTCATCCTTGATCTTACTTCAGATAAATTCACTTTAAATTTTGAGCCTAAAGATGAAATAATGAAATAGAAAATGACAACAAATGATGCTTACTCTTTTTTCCATCCATATCTGCATGGATTTTCCGAGCCAAGAATCCACTTTTGTACACAGCGGCATTTGGGTCGTGAGGAATGTCCAAGAATGGGTTGGTAGTACTCCCAATACGACTGATGGTCTTTGGATGTGTTCCATTAGCCTTCTCATCAGTACCTTCTGATGGAGATTTTTTTTTCTCTTCATCATCTCTAAAGGGAGAAAGTACAAAGATTGAGCACAATAAACAGTTATATAGTGTAATAAAGTTATTTAGTGTTTTCCAAAGGTCTATCAGTCTTGATAAAAACAACTATGATAATAACAGCAATCATTTACTAAATGTCTCCTATTTGCCAGGTATTAATGACCATGACAATCTTGTAAGACTGACATTAGTATCCTATATTGCAGACAAGAAAATAGACTCAGAGTTTAAATAAATACCCAAGTCCACAGATGTAACAATTAAAGGAAGAGATAGTGAGGATACGATTGTAAAATCTCTGAAGCCTCTGCTCTTTCCACCCACTACAGGGCCTTCATGTTTGTCTTCTTTCAACCAAGTGGGGTTCCTTGGCAGAGACTGTGATTTTGATTTTTGATTTCTGCACTGTCTAGCATAGCGCCAAGCATACAGAATACAAGTAATTATAAAGTAAGTCCAATGAATAGTACTAAACTATATCTGCCAAACAACCAGGTTAACCTCTAATATCCACCCTCAGGTAAAGCTACCAATGGGTTAGGATGGTGGCGCCATGAACAGTACTTTGGCATCTTATAGCTACTACATTCCCAATTGCCATAAAAGTGTGGGGTACCATATCAGCCATTGAGAAAACCCCTAATTGTCACCCTTTTTCTGAATTGCTGTTCCTTCCAGCAGATTTAAGTCTGAGGTTATAATGTACATTAAGTATGAAGGAGGCAGAAAATGGATGGTCACATTCAATTAATAAAGAGGAGAGAAGAGTAGAAGAAAGTTAATAAGCTCTGATATACTGCTTTAAAATAGAGCACCACAATAAGAGCATTTGTCTTAGTTCACCTGTTTTAATTTCCTGAATCACCTCTGGTTTCACTGTTTATTAATTTTTCATTCCTGAATCTTTTAATTAAAATTTCAACCAAAATAATCACCATCAAAACATATTTAAAATGAACTACAAAAATAACAATAATCAGAAGTGTTTACTGGATGATCAGAGAAAAATAGCCTTTTTCTCTATTGGTATTTGATAAGTACTTGTGAGACATATGAAAATAACTCTGGACTCTTAGACATTTGTATTTTATTTTCAATTTTATTTTGAGATAATTTTAGATTTGCAAAGATAGTACATGGATTTCCCATATGCCCATCACCCAGTTTCCCCTAATGTTAACAACTTATATAACCATAGTAAAAATTTCAAAAAGAAGAAATTAACAGTACGATACTGTGAATTAAACTTCAGATTTTATTCAGATTTTACCAGTTTTTTCATTAATTTTTTTTTTCTGTTCCAGGATCCCATCCACGGTCCTGCAGTGCAGCTGGATGTCACATCTCCTCAGTCTCCTCCAGACAGTGACAGTTCCTCAGTCTTTCCTTGTCCTTCATGACCTTGACACTTTGGAGAGCACAGGTCAGTTATTTTGTAGAATATCCCCAATTTAGGTTTGTTTGATGTTTTCTCATGATTAGATTGAGGACATGCATTTTTAGGAAGGATACATAGGTGATGCACCCTCTCAGTGCATCAGGTCAGGGGGTACATGTTTTACTACTAGTGACATTCACCTTGATCACTTGCTTAACGTTGTATCTGGCACATTTCTCTACTGTAAAGTTACCATTTTTCTTTGTAAATGATTTGGTGGAGATAATTTGTGACTATGAAAATATCCTGTTTCTCCTTAAAATTCTGACCACTAATTTTAGCATTCATCAGTGGATCTTGCCTATGACAACTATTATTACTGTCTTGATCTAACGGTGATTTTTTATTTCCCTTATTTCTTCTACATTACTAATTGAAATTCTTCTGTAAGTATGGACACATGGATATTTATTTTATTCTTTGGGTTATGATCAAACACTACCATTATTTAATTTGTTGCCCAAATTTTTGCAGTCTTGGCCATTGGGAGTTCTATCAAGCAGGCTTCTTCCTCCTTTCAACATGCCTTACCTATTTTCCTTTTTGTTTTTCAAGTACTTCCTTTCTTTCAGGTACTACAAGAAGATGCCTCCAAGCTCATCTTGTATTTTCCTTGTCCCAGCCCTGG